>NC_054702.1:4365076-4655076 GCF_016097555.1 Gigantopelta aegis | reverse complement strand
GAAAGTGTAATTCAGTTGTATAATTATAATCAATTACAGCGAAGCTTCCATCACTGTGAGATAAAATCTATATTAAAAAATAAAACAGAGCCCCAAACTTATTAAATTAACGCTATAAATGACTAGTTTAAAACCAAATCATTCGTGTTTCTTTTGAATAAAACGATAAAGCAAACACAATTTATTAATTGTAATGCATCTATCTATATTGAATTATCATTAACGAATGCAGAACAAATCCCATCTTTTAAACCCTTAAAATTTAAAATACAATATTACTCTTTGGTCTGACCAAAAAAAAATTAATACCGAACCGTGGTCGGGTATACACAGTGCGCTACTACGTGACTTCGCATTCACTCGGGTGTGGTCGTATTGATTTTCCCGAACACCTGGCTCATGTCATTTGTACAACGACCACGTGACTCGCGCCGTTTGCCGTATATGGTATTGATTACTATCCATTTTTCTAGCTTAATGAATGAACTCATCAACAATTGAATTAGTGCACAACGTCCGCCGACCTTTCCTCTACGCGGCTGATCTGTGACGTCGTGCATACATTTGCATATTAATGAATTATCGTGCATACTAATGAGAGTCCTCGTGTGTGAGGATTTCTGACCCCTATTAATAATACTACAACTATTGTATGGCAAACATCTTGGCCGGTTGTGGTGCACTTGTTGGGACGAGTTGAATGGATCCAACGAGGTGGTTCTATCCTGCGACGTAAGCACCCCAGGCGAGCGCTCAACCGACTGAACTAAATCCCGCCCCATAATATGTAATAGAGCCGTATACAACATATTGAAAAACAAACACAACTTACGTACACACTCTCCGAGTCAGATGGGGCAGGACGCAACCCAGCCGTAAAGCGCCCGCTTGATGGGCAGTCGATCTGGGATCGATACCCGTCGGTGGAATCATTGGGCTATTTCTCGTTGAACCCAGTGTTCCACGACAAGTATATCGAAGGCCGTTGTATATGCTGTCTTGTCTTTCGAATGGTGCATATAAAATATTATTTGATACTAATGGAAAAAAGTAGCGGGTTTCCTGTTTAAGACTTCATGTCAATGACTTATAAATCAGTGTGCTGTAGTGGTATCGTTAAACAAAAGGAACTTTAACTTCAGAATAGTGGGACCGACACTGACAAATGATAGAGACTTAGTCTGTAGTGAGTTGTTGCGGTGATGAAAATCGGTAAAAATCCACGCGCACTGAGGGCAATCGATTTTGTGATTTACTGCAGACGAGGCGACCGCTCTACCACTGCGAACACGCATGATAGTTTGAATCAAATTAAATGGATTTTCTGGACTCTTCATGACAATAGTTTGTTCTATTTAAAGATTGGGAGCGTTTCGGACTTAAATCCGGTGCGATGTTATCCACTATCAATAATTCATCACCTTCACAGACAATCCGGACAGCTCACGTTTGTGCCATGGGCAGCGTACTTGAACCACAGTTGGAAAGAAGCAAGAAAATATTTCGTCAGATCGCATATTAGCTTTTTGTTCCCGTGTGTGGACAAAAGACACAATTTTCTATAATCTGAAATAAATGTTGGACAATTTAACCGTGACTACTCCTAGCAATCCACTTCACTTTATTTCAGTGTGATCCCATTCCACGACACACGGAAGTTATATTACAGATTTCAGTACACGTATACAAGGGTAGGGACGGTACGTATATAAATCATCGGTCCAATAACAACATGTTACAGGTACAACTGACGGAAGGAATGTGTTTAAAATGTGTATTAAACAACACAACGAGAGAGATAAGGTCCTGTCTATTTTGGTTTGTTGTTTAGTGTAGTTTAGTTTATAGTGTTTATACTCAACCAAAGTCCAAGTACGCTATCATGGGTACAGACCTTAGCTACTTGGGTTATTTTGTTAGTGGTCGCACAACTGGACAAAGGCCGTGGTATGTGTTTTCCTGTCGTTGGGAAAGTGCATATAAAAGATCCCTTGCTGCATTAGGAAATATGTAGCGGGTTTCCTCTGATGACTACAAGTCATAATTACCAACTGTTTGACATCCACTAGCCGATAATTAATTAATCAATGTGCTCTAGTGGTGTCGTTAAACAAAACAGACGCACTTTCGCAGCTGGTACTAGGGCTCGGGCCCTATATCTACCACTGTTACTCTCGATTAGTAGTAATAAATAACCTTTGAATGCAGTACCGTAATTAAAAATTCAAGTCTCCCTGTGGTTAAAAACTTCGCCCTCTCTAAAGTTTGAATTCTCGCAAGAAAAAAACAACATTTAATCTGATTCAAACGGTGGGATGGTGCATATAAAAACAAATTGCTACTAATAAAAAGAGATTCACTAGCCGCTGATTAATACATCAACGTGCTCTTGTGGTGTCATTAAACAAAACAAAATATAGTTTTATTGTAAATGTTTCCAGTTCGGATTCGAAATAAGCCACATCAGTATCATGCCTAGGTGGGGAGGGGCGGGTGAATAGGGGCGGGGGAGAGTAGGGGGCGGTGTGTTTGTGGAGCAGTGTTGTATGTGGTATTAATGAAGGACCAATAACAAAATTCGTCAGTTTTTGCTAGTGTTATATTATATTAGCATATGTTGATCACATGGTTTCTAAACGCTGTTTGAATAATTTCTCACTAGTAATGCAAGTTAATGTTTGTAAAACCAAAACAAAAGAGAAGAAAACACACACAGACACACAAACAGAGAACGAGAGAGAGAGAGAGAGAGAGAGAGAGAGAGAGAGAGAGAGAGAGAGAGAGAGAGAGAGAGAGAGAGAGACAGACAGACAGACAGACAGACAGAGACAGAGAAACACACACACACACACACACACACACACACACACACACACACACACAACTGTATTATGAACCCAATATAAATAAAAACAACGAAGACATGTAGGCCTACTGACCCTTTATTTTATTTATTAAACGTTTCAGGTTGGTCAATATTCATTAGTACTGTGTCCTGGTTTTGTTTTAGCCCTCACCCTTTATTTAGTGTATGCACCACCCTGTGTATGAAGAGATATTAACAGTAGCATATAATAAATGGCAATCGACCCATCACTTCCATCTGTCTGGTTCCCTCACCCCAGACCGGCGGTCCAGTCGAGATAACTCTGATCTCACGTCAATGACGTCATTGACAAGCCACATTTAACTGCACTACTAGGGTAGTTTGACAGAAAACCAGTAAAACACGAGATTAAGAACACCATTTAGTCGAACACGGGTCGGTTTACTATCAAATGGTGACGCTGGGCTGAAGAAAATGATTAATTATTAACGACGGCGTGGCATGGATCTCATGAGATGTTACGAGTTAGGAATAAGAATTAAGTTCGAGAGCTCTGGGTGGTATTAGCTGGTTGACGGTGCTTTGTGGATTAGCAAGCGAGCTTCTTTATACTTCTTGCGATTCATCTTGAAATGTGGATTATAGATCTTCTGGTGGGTAATCTGAGTGAAGAAATTAATGAATGTACGAATGAATGATTGAATTTAATGAAATAATTGATGGATGTTGGATGAATGGTAAGATGGATGGATATGTTGGTGGATGGACGGATGGATGGATGGATGGGTGGGCAATGGTCTAGTTTTGTTTTGTAAATCTTTGTAATATGGTTTTAATGTAGGTTGGTTTTGAGTAGGCAACTCAGTTTAGTTAAGGTTTTTTTAATTCACTTTAAAGAATTACAGCTTGTGACTTACATTATATACGTATTCATGCCTGTGTTTATAGATAGTTTTCCACTAGTTAAGTACTCGTGCATTAAGCTGCTTTGACCTCCCTTTGCATATACATTTACACATTGGCCGTCTTTTAAAGATACAAGTTGTTAAACAGAGAATAATACATAAGTGGCCGTTAGATACCATTTATCTCACAACGAGTTGTTTTAAAATGTATCTAAAGAGCGAAAGCGAGTTTGATACATTTTTAAACAACGAGTTGTGAGATAAATGGTATATAACGGACACGAATATATTATTTTATTTCTTACATATCCTCAAAATGTTAACGTCTTTTTCGATTAAACGGTATTTACAGCCGTTGCACTTATAGCTGACTTACGCGTCACAGACACATGAATGTCAGGTTAACTATATGTCACAGTCTAATCGATTTCCATCGTGTAGTTTTTCATTGAATGTATGGCATTGATGACCAGTCCTACGTTGAGCCAGCGAACGTTTCGCTAATGTTCGCGAACTATTTGATTAGTTACCGAAGTGGTAATTCGGTTTACTGTGTAGCGTAAAAATCAGTCTAGCGAACGTTAGCGACAAGCGGTTGACTGAACGTACGCTGGTCATCAAATTGAATATTAATACTTTAATGGCACAGCTACCTGACTAATCCTGTTTGTGTTTCAGACACTGTCAGTTCTCTTTCATACCTACACGACGTCACTGTTTCTGCAACCACCCACAGACGTTCCTAGACCTACAGGTATGGCATTGTCACACTATATTATCTGTTGGAAAGTTACTAAATTATACATTTTATAATATGTGCAACGTATTGTGCAGCAAAGCAAATCAGTTTAAAAAAATGCTGAATGCAGTAAATATTCACGATTAAAACAATTTTTTTAACGAATTAGAGAACATTGATTAATTAATCATCGGCTATTGGATGTCAAAAATAGACAGGATAGCACATATCACGACCTTTGATATACCAGTCGTGATGCACTGGCTGGTCCGAGAAATAACCCAATGGGCCCACCGACGGGGATCGATCCCACACCGACCGCGCATCAAGCCAGTGCTTTACCACTAGGCTACGTAGTCTTAGAGAGGAAACCCGCTACATTAGTAGCAAGGGATATTTTATATGAACCATCCCACAGACAGGATAGCACATACCACGGCCTTTGATATACCAGTCGTGGTGCACTGGCTGGAACGGGAAATAGCCCAATGGTCCCACCGACGGGGATCGATCCTAGACCGACCACGCATTTAGCGATCGTTTTACCACTGGGCTACGGCCAAATGTTCAAGAATGCCTTTTTGTGCAACATTGGATTCCCTTCAAACAACATACTTACAAAATGTACAAACTAAGAAACTGAATTCCAAGTTAACGGTTTATAGCCATGGCTGTAACTGCTGGGCACGAGTTCGACCCGTACCCCACTTTCAATGGTTAGGAATAGAGTTAGGGTTAGGGTTAGTCTTCAGAGCCTTTTATATAGAGGGGTACGGGTCGAACTATTTCCCCGTCACGTTCATACTTGCTATGTTCGGTTGCAACGCGTTGTCTACTAAGTCTTTATGTATCCATATTGGGGGAATGTAGACGAATGTTCACCGTGTGGTACACGTCCAGCTGTCATAACCTGTATTATACAACACCACGTGTTCTTAGACGTGTTTGCGGGAATCTGAAGCGTAACTGTCTCCACAAACATTTCTCCTCCTTCAGTTAGAATTTAAAATCTTCTTGATGTCCAAATTAAAATGCACAGAAAATGAAGTCCCGTTAATTAAAAAAAACACCTCCATTCTGGCCTTCAAGGTCCTTTTTTCTCGCTGGGATATTTCCACACCCATGACCGTCTTTCACCGATACAAAATAAAACAAAAATGGTTTGCTTGATGACACTATGTTCAAACTATGTTTTCGTAATAGTTCAGCCAATAAAAAGAGCCATCTAATTACACATTCGCACTTATTCACAATAGTTCCCTTGAGATATTTACAGCACGATACGTCTGTTAAAGGGACATTCCTAAGTTTGCTGCATTGTAAGATGTTTCCGAAAAATAAAATATTTCTACGATTAAACTTGCATATTAAATATATTTTCTTGTTTAGAATATCAGTGTCTGTATATTCAATGTGTTCCTGGCCGTCTTAATATCTGTAAGAAGCCCAAACTGGATTCTGTCTTTTAGGAAATAAAATGAAATTAAACCTAGTACAAATAGTAGAACGACCAGAAACACGTTTAATATACAGCCACTAATATTTTAGGTAGAAAAATATATTTGATATGTAATTACAATCGTTAAAAAGTCTCTGTTAGTCGATAGTTAGTCGATAGCATCTTAAAAATTGCATCAAACTCAGGAATGTCCCTTTAAAATCATGCAATGCGCGGAGCTGTAGTGTGGTAGGGGTCTCAACTACCCCCTATCCAATAACTCTATAAAATTCGAAGTGCAATTGGTCGATATTTAAATTGTTATTTATAGATAAAACGTCACCTGGACATGGGAGTCTACGCAATGCTGTTAGATCTACCGGTGAGACCAGTAGATCTAATTTTAATCAGATTGCATTTGCACGTGCGACACGAACAACTGAAATAGACAGTGAGGCTCACGCCGTCTGGTCCACGTTGTTTTCGTTTCATTATTTACCACTTTGTAGTTATTGATTGTATTTGCCATAGAACTAATATAATAATTAGCTCGACCTTAAGTGGGGTATAAGTCAGTTATACCCACACTTACGGTGAATATCTCAAAAGTAGGGATATTCACCGATACACCTTGTAAAGTGTGGGTATAACTATTACATGTATGGCGTCATATAACCGTAAATAACGAGAAATAGCCAATGGGCCCACCGACGGGGATCGATCCCACACAGACGGCACACCGAGCGAACGCTGTACCACTGGGTTACGTCCCGCCCCAAATCCGTACTTCGGCACAACATATAGTCTAAAATATGTACTGACAAGACATTGATAGTGATAGTACATTGACATTAACATCAGTGTTACATTACCATTGTCAAACTGTTCTCTGTGTATTGCAGGGCGGTGTCGGGACACAGATGACCGGTATTTCCCGCCCGTCAAGGAGACCGGGTGGTACGCTGACCTGTGCGACCAGACATTGACAGTATATTGACATTAACTGTTCTCTGTGTATTGCAGGGCGGTGTCGGGACACGGATGTCCGGTGTTTTCCGCCCGTCAAGGAGACCGGGTGGTACGCTGACCGGTGTGACCAGACATTGACAGTATATTGACATTAACTGTTCTCTGTGTATTGCAGGGCGGTTTCGGGACACGGATGTCCGGTGTTTTCCGCCCGTCAAGGAGACCGGGTGGTACGCTGACCTGTGCGACCAGACATTGACAGTATATTGACATTAACTGTTCTCTGTGTATTGCAGGGCGGTGTCGGGACACAGATGACCGGTGTTTCCCGCCCGTCAAGGAGACCGGGTGGTACGCTGACCGGTGTGACCAGACATTGACAGTATATTGACATTAACTGTTCTCTGTGTATTGCAGGGCGGTGTCGGGACACGGATGCCCGGTGTTTCCCGCCCGTCAAGGAGACCGGGTGGTACGCTGACCGGTGTGACCACGCCCACCAGAACGTGATGGACGCCTGTCAGTACATGTGTGGCGTGTGCGGTGAGTTCACATCTGGGGCGGATCCAGGATTTTTTTTAAGGGGGGGGGGGGGGGGGGGGGTTCACAAGATTCTAAAAACGAGATCTGTATGTGGGTTTGGGGGTATGCTTTCCGGGTATTTTTTTAAAATACAGGTTCTCAGAAACACGTTTTCAGGGCAATTTAATATTGTATATGATGGATGGTGAATTTAAAAAAGAAAAACAAAAGTCAGTAAAAAGGGAACTCAAACAGGCGGAGGAGTGTGTGTGGGGTGTGTTGGGTGGGGTGTGTGTGTGTAACAAGATCCCTGTTACCTTCCTCTGGATCCGCCAATGCAAACTGTAACAAGTGCAGTGGATGTTGTTATATGAGCCTCAATATCGGTAATATTTCAATAGGTGTTCGCGCTCCCATTTGTGTAAGGGGTAGGCTGGCGTTTGTCAGAATTAAACGAAAATGCCCGAATCTTGATAACAACATGTATTTATATTAAAGCGACATTCCTGAGTTAGCTGCATTGTAAGATGTTTCCAAAAAACAAAATATTACTACGATTAAAATTACATATTAAATATATTTTCTTGTTTAGAATATCAGTAACTGTATATTTAATGTGTTTCTGGCCGTCTTAATATTTGTAAGAAGCCCAAACTGGATTTTGTCTTCAAATAATTTCGTACGTACGAAAAAATATATTTTAGGAAATAAAATGAAATTTACCCTAGTACAAATAGTACAACGATCAGAAACACGTTTAATATACAGCCACTAATATTTTATGCAGAAAAATATATTTGATATGTAATTACAATCGTTAAAAAGTATCTGTTAGTCGATAACATCTTAAAAATTGCAGCAAACTCGGGAATGTCCCTTTAACATTACTGCCTAACAGCTATATACGGTTGTAAACGAATCAGTACGCATTTTTACATGGATTACAACTAATTTTGCGAGTAGAATGATGGAAATGCATGGTAAAAAGGTCTCAGGTTGGCACATTTGCCTGATTGTCTGTATCATTTTTGCCTGAATTTGACGTTTTGTTCCACCAATTGGGGGGGGGGGGGGGGGGGGGTGCAGTTGCCCTCCCTGTCTCGTACGCTTGGGAGACAGCATCGCTTTGGCGGCCATGTCGGTCCTTAAACTAACAAAACATATATGACAATCAACAGATTTTACCAGAGCTGTAGAATACTAGACTGGCCACCATTGTGGGAATGAAGTTGTTATATGTATATGGAATAAATAATTCAGTTTTTAAATTATTACATGATGTGGAAGAGGAGAGAGAGAGTGAAAGAAAGAAATGTTTTATTTAACGACGCACTCAACACATTTTATTTACGGTTATATGGCGTCAGACATATGGTTAAGGACCACACAGATTTTGAGAGAAAACCCGCTGTCGCCACTACATGGGCTACTCTTTCCGATTAGCAGCAAGGCATCTTTTATTTGCGCTTCCCACAGGCAGGATAGCACAAACCATGGCCTTTGTTGAACCAGTTATGGATCACTGGTCGGTGCAAGTGGTTTACACCTACCCATTGAGCCTTGTGGAGCACTCACTCAGGGTTTGGAGTCGGTATCTGGATTAAAAATCCCATGCCTCGACTGGGATCCGAACCCAGTACCTACCAGCCTGTAGACCGATGGCCTAACCACGACGCCACCGAGGCCGGTAGGAGAGAGAGTGATGCATTAAGCAAAACAAGAATGACACAAAAAACCTGTCAATATGTCCACTGTGACGTATCTGTATACGATATCCATGTGAAGTCGTCACGTGAGTACAATACCAACACAAACACCTCTCTATCTAGCAAGACGTATCTGTATACGATATCCATGTGAAGTCGTCACGTGAGTACAATACCAACACAAACACCTCTCTATCTAGCAAGACAGCAGCAGGTGCTACTTTCGGATTGTTTTTTCTTCTTTTTTTTACTCTTTTTTTTTTCTTTTTTTTTTTGGGGGGGGGGGGGGGAGGGACAGTGGATACTGAAATAATATTGACTGAAATTATTTCTTGTTCAGTCTTAATCCAATTAAATTATTTTATTTCAGAACATTCGGCATACAGAGACGCCAAGTTATACTTTGATTTCAATCAACTCAGTGGTTCAAAGGTGTGTACGCCTACCTGAATGCGTCTACGTCGTGTGTACACCTGTATGGAAGTGTCTACTATATATATATATATATATATATATATATATATATATATATATATATATATATATATATATATATATATATATATGTATATATGTACAAAGTCTAATTAGTGCGTTGTATTTTAGTAGTGCATGAAGTAGTGTGCTGCTAATAATGAACGTTTATTAATAGGAGTTGTATCCTTTTGAGTAATACAATCGAACGTAAAGTTATCACTTAAACAGAACAAATGTGATAATCATTTCCTTTGACTCCATTATTTTTCTTTTATTTGTTGTTCATGAAGCCACATAAACTGTCATCAGAATTCAATATGACGATAACACTATTTGTATTATTATTGTTAATTTAATATATTAATTGTCAGTGATCATTCCATATACATATAACAACTTCATTCCCACAATGGTGGCCAGTCTAGTATTCTGCAGCTCTGGTAAAATCTGTTGATTGTCATATATGTTTTGTTAGTTTAAGGACCGACATGGCCGCCAAAGCGATGCTGTCTCCCCGGATGTATCCGTTGACCCCCAGGGGCGTGTGCTGGGTATGTTGTTCCTCAACCAGTCAGCCTGTGTCACGCTGGGAGATTTCGTAGGTTAGTCATTAGCAAAAGGAGGAGGATGCTGATCTAACGACTGGACATTCCAAGCTACGGCTATTGTTATCTATGATTTGATTATTGCAAATGTGTTGGGCCATGTTTTACGAAGCTATATTTGTGCCAACATCACTTTTAGTGCCGAATTACCTCATGCACGTAGGTTGGTTTTAGCGCTAAGATAGTTTCGTAAAACATGGCCCAACACATTTGTATAATGTATAATGTATAGAATGTATAATGACTTCCCACAGACTGGGTAGAACGTAGCTGTGATATGCCAGTCTCTTTAGGTTAGAGAAACCAAAACGCTGATGACTTATACTCAGTCAAACATATGTTTTAAAAAGTATTCTGCATATTGTAGCTTCAAGACGAAGGACCCAAATTACAGAAACTGCTGTGTATAAGACTGTTTTCCCTGAGTGAAGTCGCAGTACATTCAAACTTGAGACCGGTGTTACAAAACTGCGCACCGCCACGATCATAACCCTTTCATCACCTCCAGATTTGTTCCAGTCATACTGCAATGGTTCCGCTACATGGCTGCATAGTCGTCTTACTTTGAAATATTTTATTTATATTTGTAAATGATCTGGAATCCTCTAATTTATCATTTGTTGTATTTTATGGCCGACTATGATATAAAAATAGGGCCTAAAATGTGTGATGATTTAAATATATATTTCACTAAATGTTTACTTGTCTAAGCACCAAGAAACTCACCTTTTCGAGCTCGTGCTTCTTCTACTTCGTAATTTCGCGGAAATATCTTTACAATGTATCGGGAAAATCGTATTCCCTGCATGACAGCATTATATTGGTGCGTGCGCATATGATGTCAAGAAGATCGACCATAGAGAAATAGTTATTATGGAACAAACAACATTACACGTGTTTTCTTTTTATAGAGAGACTAAGAAAATATGTAATTAAGATTGTAGATACCAAAAATATATATTCAAAAAAAACAAATATACAAGGCTTGCTGGAAATTTCCGTTTCCTGGTTGTGTTGTAGGCACGTGTGTGAGTGACCCAGGTCTGTGCGAGATTAGCGGGATGACGATTTCTTTCTTCTTCGAGTATGGCCTTTCTCATCTAACAACAGCTGACTTGATAGTCTTCACATCAGGTTAGTAGCGCTAACACACACTCAGGGCGGCCCCAGAATCGATCAAATAGGGTAGTAAGGAGACAATGTTGTGTATTGCCACCACCCTTAAAATAAATCAATAAAACAGCAAACAAACACTGCAGCAGACCCAATAAGCATATAGTAATAATCACGGTTCCTCACGCCATCCCCATGCGATCAGTTCTGGAACTGCCCTTATTCTAGACGTGTTATACGTTCATACTCCAATCTGTACATAAGCAATAGTCACGTTTTGGCTGTTTATGGAACTTATTTTAGATATACGTCTCGGCCATTATGCAGCGGTTGCAAAACGAAGTACTAGTAGGCGTTGGAACTGACAGAGTAGGAGTTGGGTGTTTATCGAGAGCTACAGACACTCAGTAATGGGGGCATGCGGGGGGGGGGGGGGGGGGGTCTATGGGCCGGAGTCTGTTACCACATAAATGTGCAATGTAGTCCACTTGTAATGCATATAGTTGGTGAAATTGTTGGCCCAAGAATAGAACAAGCATGACTCCGTGGTTTTCGTCGTTTTAAAAAAAAAAAAGCTATTCATTTCCGTTTCGATAAATTCACATCAGGCCAAAGGCTCATTTCTACGTTTCTGACTACAATATGTAATTAACAATTGAACTAACACAAATTAACAGGTCCGAAAATTGAATGGCGTCGACATGCGTCGCTATTTGTCCTGAAATCAAAATAAGCCTACATATTAGTAGCGATAAATCACATCAGGCGCAAAGGCTACAATTATAATAACTACATAAAGCATGATTGTCCAACAATTAAGTGCACTGCTTTATTCAACGGGGATTAGGGTTCACAAAACGTAAACATTTATTTTATCATCTCTTTGACAGTCTAACGTCGTCTGCAAATTGAAGTATGCGCATGACACAGCGGAAATAATGTAACATTGCAACGTTCAGCCAGCCGTTTTTTTGCTAAACGTTTGCAAACATATTTTGACTGGTGGTTCCCGAAATGGTCATTCGGTTTAATGTGTAGCGTAAAAATCTGTCTTCCAAGACAAGCGTTAGTGACAAACCGCTGGCTAAACTTACTCCTGGAAAAAAACCTTTCCCATCTGCGCAGGTGCAACAGACTAAGCAGTAAACCAGCCCCAAGTTCAGCCAGCAAACGTTTCGCTAACGTTCGCGAAGTATTTGATTGGTTCCCAATGTGAACATTTGGTTTACCGTGAAGCGCATAATCCAGTCTAGCGTTTGCAATAGTACTGCGCACGGGTCAATCGTCAGTTTTACAGCGTATGGCAATAGTAAAATAGTATTTTTTTTTTTTAACTTCGCGGAAAATCGCAATTATGTTTCCAAATGTAAATTCCGTTTCACAATAGGAATTCCGTCCGTTTTCCGCGGGGTCTAGTGTGATCAGGTATCAAAACAAAACATATTTTAAAAACAAAGGCAGTGAGCAGTAATGGACGCTGTATTTGTGGGAAACTCAAAGTTTTCCTGAAGAAATTAACCCATACAAGCCGAGCTATACATTCAGACAAGAACCAAGGAAATATGAACTGGAGTCTGAGCAACTGTGGCGAAAATAGACGTCGGAAATGAGGATAGTAAACGTCGCATGCGACGCGCGACGCCTTGTTTTGCAACCACTGTGCCATTATGTTCAATACTTCCACGACATACAGTTTGGTGTACAGATGGTTTATGATTCGAGTAAAGGCAAATACTACCAGCCATAGTGACTGCCTGGGACCTACACCGGATATTGCTACTGTCGTAGCCACACATATTGGAACATATTTTGGTTTCAATATATAGCTAATAGCTAATATCTGATAACTGAACAGTTCACATATTTAAGACATTTAGCAAACTGATACGTCAAACAGTTAATTTGAATGTCCAAAAGAGGTTCACTTACTTGTTCATAGATTTTAAATATATATATACACACAGCGGGTTTTCATCTTACTTTGAGGTGCAGTGTCAAATAACTATCTGTCTGTCTGTCTGTCTGTCTGTCTGTCTGTCTGTCTCTCTCTCTCTCTCTCTCTCTCTCTCTCTCTCTCTCTCTCTCTCTCTCTCTCTCTCTCTCTCTCTCTCTCTCTCTCTCTCTCTCTCTCTCTCTCTCTCTCTCTCTCTCTCTGTCTCTGTCTGTCTGACTGTATCTCTATCTCACACCTTTTGCTCCCCTTTCTCACAGGTGGTCGCGGCCGATCTCGTGGGATTGCCTTCTACTACGAATACAACTTGAATCGCTATTCACTGACGTTGAGAACGGGGAGTCAGGAATACACTGTGACCTTTGAAGACGACGACGTTCACTTCCGGGGTCAGACAGTAACCCATTTTGCAATCACATGGGACAAAACTCAAGGTAGTTCTGTATAAATTAGAAGAACAATCTTATAATAATTCTTCTAAAACTATTTTCAAGCACTATACATTTCATAAATGTACTACTGATTTCCTCAGGTCTGTTAACGGAAACCCCAGCCAGATATTTGTAAACTGTTGATGACAGTCTAATAAATATCACGAATGTCAACAAACAATTATTTTTAATATTAAAGTTCGCCCCGCCATACGATAACATCATGTTCTAATGCAAAATGCAAACCCAATTCCACTTTTAATACTATCCTCAAATATCATGGCTATGATCGGTAATTGTCAATACGTCTGTCGCCACGTTTCTGTAAAATTTGGTCATAAAAACTGGTGGAATTGCCCTTTCAAACACAAATGTTAAATGACAACGAACTCTAGATAACAAATCTAATGACTTTCCATATGCTACTATTCTAGCGCAACAAAGAACATATATGATATAGGGTTGCACAAGTCAAAGTCTTAAAAACTGAAGAATTTACCATCTTACACACCCGTTGGTAAGAACACTGTGCATTATTGTTGAAAACATATGGACTGTTATTCAAGACATACGACTGGCTGCTCCTAGGTGATGACTAGGTCACCAGTGCGATGCAGCCAATAAATTACACTGTGACGTATAGTTGACCTGACAATCATGTGTCTGTGACTCATAAGTTAACTACAACTGCAACGGCTGTAAATAACCTTTGATCGAAAAAGATGTTAAATGTGCTTAAGACCTTGTTTTTGAGGATATGTAAGAAATAGAATAATGCATTCATGTCCGTTAGATACCATTTATTTCACAATTCGTTGTTTAAAAAGATATCAAACTCGCTTTCGCTTGTTAGATACATTTTAAAACAATCGTTGTGAGATAAATGGTATCTAACGGCCACTCATGTATTAGTATCTATTTATCAGATAGAAAAGGTACTTGGCTCAATTGAAAATATTTCTTCTTTCTGTCAGGACTGAAGCTGTATGGATCTGGCGTTGTGCTGCGATCCACGACACAGTTCAGTTCTGTCAACACTTCCGATGTCTACACTCATCTCAGAATTGGCTGTCAGCATCTCAAGTAAGTATACACTTACATGTGTAGTGTCATTCTAATATCAACACCATTGACAACTATCTCCAAACTGAATGTTAGCCAATCCACTAGATTTACATTTATGTCAGTCTCATTTAAAATTTATATATCCTGTAGCTTTGACATACACAAAGTTCAGACATGACTCTTTTTTAGATTTATGATTAGATTTTCAATAACAGTATGTATTTTGCTGGTGGTGAGGCTGATGCTACTGTTGCTGCTGCTCTTGTTTATTTGTTGGGGGTTTTCGTACACATTTCAGTGTGTTAAAATTCTTGTAAATTATTGATTACTCTGTATGACACAGTGACACGTGGGGCGCCTGGATGAAGATTGACGAACTGGTCATTTGGGAAAGAGTTCTCTCCCCTGATGAAATATTCAGCATATCTGCAAGTCGTGAGTATTTAGTATCAAGAGTGGGCAGAAGCGTGTGCAAAAGGGTGTGTAAAGTTTTGTTTTATTTAACGACGCCGCTAGAGCACATTGATTTTTTATCTTATCATCGGCTATTGGACGTCAAACATATGGTCATTCTGACATTGTTTTTAGAGGAAACCCGCTGTCGCCACATAGGCTACTCTTTTTACGACAGGCAGCAAGGGATCTTTTATTTGCGCTTCCCACAGGCAGGATAGCACAAACCATGGCCTTTGTTAAACCAGTTATGGATCACTGGTCGGTGCAAGTGGTTTACACCTACCCATTGAGCCTTGCGGAGCACTCACTCAGGGTTTGGAGTCGGTATCTCGATTAAAAATCCCATGCCTCGACTGGGATCCGAACCCAGTACCTACCAGCCTGTAGACCGATGGCCTGCCACGACGCCACCGAGGCCGGTCAAAAGGGTGTGTGTGATCTAAGTAGAATTTTTTTTTAATATAATTTCTGAGGGACAGTGGACTCCACAGAAATTTCGCTCACCACTGTCAAGACGTCTGACCTCCTCCCCCACCCCTCCCACCGGCTTAACGTCCTGCACACGTAACGTGGCTGGTGGGGATTCTGGTTGTTGGTGTTCGTTTTAATTTAATTACATGTCTGTGTTATAAAATCTAACTATTTAATTTGTAAATACTTCAACAAGCAGTTTCAAAGTTACATAATGACCAAAAGTTTGGTGGGTTTTTTCCTTTATTTTTCTTGGGAAATATAAAGATTATACCTTGAATGACATGTCCATAACATTATCCAGATATTTGGATTAACTGGGTGTGTCGAAAGGCACACTAAAGTGTCACATTCTGTTTTGTTTCAGCTATACTTGCAGATAGCAGACGCCCAGGAGACGGTAGAGGTCAGATACTCAAACAGCTTGTGAGTATTCACATTTAATATACACACAGTAAACATCGGATGGGGGTGGGGTTTTGGTGGGGTCGCACAAATATCATACACAGTATCAGAACCCGTAAGTATGATTGTTGAAGCGAAAACAAATATAATTTCTATAGGTTGGACCTTTAACCTTCTAGAAAATGTGCTAAAATAGATAAGCCAACACAAACACACACACACACACACACACACACACACACACACACACACCAAAAAAAAAATTATATGCTGTATTAGGTCTGTCGTATTTGTACTGCATTATAAATCAGTATTCTCTACATTATAATTGAATGTAGGCGAGGTTCCAAGAAACACCACCCTCCCCACCCCACCCCATCCCACACCCACAACTCTGTAAAGCATATTTATAATCAATAATTATAGTCCAAATCAAATTGTTAACAACTACGATAAATTACTCTCCTACCTTTAATTACTGTTACATTTCCCCAACATTTTGTCCAGTCACAAGTTGTGAAAAAACCCATTACAGTGACACAGATTCCACATATGAGACTGTAACGATGTGGCCAGTATCACCTTCGCTGAGATAGCATAGGGCAAATACATGCAGTTTTCTGCCGTCTGCCATTTTGCTTTTTTATGGAATACTCTTCAAGAGGTGTGAAATATAAAACCAATGATCTCTAGTGGTATCTTTAAACAAACAAATACTAATAACAAAAATTAATTGATGTCATCACGTTTGCTTTTATATCATAACATGTTATGACGTTGTTAGATTAAGTCATAACCTTTCACCCCACTTGGAGAATATTCCATAAAAAGTCAAAATGGCAGCCGGCACAAAATTACATGCTTTTTTGCCCTATGCGATCTCAGCGAAGTCAATATAACTGACATGGTTATCATCTAGTATGTGGAATTTGTGTCACTGTAATGGTTTGTTCAAGATTTCTGTCTGGACAAAATGTGGGTAAAATCTAACGAAAATTAAAGGTAGGAGAACAATTTATCGTAGTTGTTAACATTTTGATTCAGACGTTAGGTAATTACAACTTCGTGTGTGGGCAATTGAAATAAACGAAAAGAAACTACAGTTACGTGACTTGTGGTTGTGGTTCCCTCGTTAATTTTCTTGATGAATATCGTCTCTTCGTGTAAACATTCCAGCTTCCAGTCACTAAGTGTATTCAATTATTTTGTTGTTCCAGGACTCTGAAGTCTTGAATACATCGAACGTTTCAGACTTTACATCCCTCTTGAGTACGTTTCAAGACACAGTATCAAACAAACCTCTCACCGGAAATGATATCCAGGAGGCCAGTGCCATTCTGTCACACCTGAACGACAGAAATGTTTATCGGCAGATTCCCTACGACGTGTCCTCCGACATTGTTTCCGTAAGATTGTACTCGATTCGATATGACTTCCTAGAGCAAACCGGCCTCGGTGGCGTCGTGGCAGGCCATCGGTCTACAGGCTGGTAGGTACTGGGTTCGGATCCCAGTCGAGGCATGGGATTTGTAATCCAGATACCGACTCCAAACCCTGAGTGAGTGCTCCGCAAGGCTCAATGGGTAGGTGTAAACCACTTACACCGACCAGTGATCCATAACTGGTTCAACAAAGGCCATGGTTTGTGCTATCCTGCCTGTGGGAAGCGCAAATAAAAGATCCCTTGCTGCTAATCGGAAGAGTAGCCCATGTAGTGGCGACAGCGGGTTTCCTCTCAAAATCTGTGTGGTCCTTAACCATATGTCTGACGCCATATAACCGTAAATAAAATGTGTTGAGTGCGTCGTTAAATAAAATATTTCTTTCTTTCCTAGAGCAAAACAGCAGACCGGTGTAAAAGAATAACAAGTCCCTAGGAACAAAGATCCATACTCGGCTCCTACGAAGAATAGTCATGTTATACTTTACTTCACAGGGACCGTAGTCCTATCCGGTTTTGTGGCTCTGGGACTAGTAGTGCTAGGACACAGGGTTTGAGGGAGGGGAGGCAACTGTTTCTACGGACTTGTGTTCCATTTGTACAGGGGCTATGGTGCATACTAAGTGCATACTAAATTAAATAAAGTTGTCTGCGATATATTGTCAACCCTTTTTGAAAACTGCTTTGTGGTTGAAACATTAAATTCGATATCGCTTACTTGTTTATTTTAATGCGCATTACTAATCTAATTTCAGAAAGTCAGTGATATTGTGGATATGTTACTAAATGAAAGCAACCACGAGGCTTGGACTGCATATTCGAAAAACGTATGTATCATTACAGAATACTGTGCTGTTGGTTTTGTCTGGTTTAATTTTAATCCAAAGTTCACACTGTCTGTTTGTGTTTCCTTTTTATCGAAATAGTTTGTTTAGTTCACTTTTACGTGTCCCCCACTCAAGAGATGTTGGGCTTTTTCATGGCTCTTGTCTCATACTGTTTTGCAATTATTTACAGGGTTGCACGTAGCCAAAACAAACTAGGGAAGTCCTAAAACGGAGAACCAGGCCCCGTCCTAATAAAACATTTAGAGTCAAGCCCCTGGAGAATATAATAGAGTCTGATACTCTAACGCCATTGTAAGATGCATGCATTTAACGTTATAGATTGAGTCTGGACTAAAGGTTTATAAGCACGGGCCCAGGACACATTAAAGGGACATTCCTGAGTTTGCTGCATTGTAAGATGTTTCCGATTAATAAAATATTTCTACGATTAAACTTACATATTAAATATAGATATATATATATATATTTGTGTTTAGAATGTCAGTTTCTGTATAATCAATGTGTTTCTGGTCGTCTTAATATTGGTAAGACGCGCAAACTGGATTTTGTCTTCAAATAATTTCGTACGTACGAAACAAAAAAACATTTTAGGAAATAAAATGAAATTTAATCTAGTACAAATGTTAGAACAATCAGAAACACATTTAATATACAACCACTAATATTTTATACAGAAAAATATGTTTGATATGTAATTACAATCGTTAAAAAGTCTCTGTTAGTCGATAACATCTTGAAAATTACAGCAAACTCAGGAATGTCCCTTTAAGATACAGTCTTCTTGACCTAAACAAAGGGAAACGTCAAACTAAAAACCCAGTCAATTTGATTGGATGGAGGCACGTAAAACAGTTCCTTTTCCCTAAAATAATACTATGTTGTATATGTCCGCTAGATATGGCCTTGTTGTACTATTTAATATTTTACATTGCATTCGGATTTATTTGGTGAGAGTTTCAGAAAATGTGTAAATATGTAAAGCACACTCTCTTTTATGTTGTTTGATTTTATAAAATGTGTTTATCGGCAGACTCCAGGCGCCCTTCCCTGTCTGGTAGATTCCGTTGACAACTTCTTTGGAATGGTGACAGAAGACATCCTGAGACAAAACAAACCCATTTACATCAGAGAGGCGAGAGATAATTTCGGTAACCTATGTCTAGTTTCTTCAGTGGCGCTATTCAGGCTGTTAGAATGAATACGTACATTAAAATTCCACATGTGGAATGTACAAGAAATACATCTCAGCGGATCTATAGCTTGCAGACATGAGACGATAAACAAATAAAATGAAAGGAACGTGTGTTTAATGATACATCAATACATTTTAAACTGCGGTTCTGTATCCTATTACTTGTTTGGGGTGTAAGAGAGGAAATCCGCTTCGCCATATATACTACTCTTACTAAAAACAAAATGCAAAAAATAGTTTACATACAGTTTATATATATATATATATATATATACTATTTTTGCATTTTGTTTTCAGTAAGAGTAGTATATATGGCGAAGCGGATTTCCTCTCTTACACCCCAAACAAGTAATAATAATAATAATAATAATAATAATAATAATAATATATATATATATATATATATATATATATATATACACTTCATATTACACACTGGTTTCAAGTCTGGTTTCTCCAAAATGTGTACCACGTCGCAGATTGTCGTAACCCATCGTATATTGTCGTAGATCAAAGACTATTTTCATGCAAACATAGTATCAGACGCTTTGCGGCTTATCGGAAAAGTCGAATATATGGGAACATGATATATGCGACAATATTCGGAGATCTACTACTGTTACACGTTTTATGGCAACCAGAACTTAGTGTTACCTGTCCCGCCGTTTCGGGGATTTCTAACCTGTCTTCAGCCACCTGGGTGTGCCACTGGTACACACGTTCTGAATAGTGGGCTAGACTTGATTTTAAACACACGCCAATATATCAGTTAAATTCATCATATTAAAACTCGTCTTACTGGATTTGACACTTACACGCACTCTCCCTATAAAGAATAATCGGTTAGACTGGAATCAGGCTTTTGATAACGACATCTTTACTTGGCATCAAAAAGTGCAAATATGAATTTGGTTTTCTTTAGTGTATCTACAATTATAAATTTTGAATCCTATTAGTTTTTGTGTATTAAAACAATTTGTGTTTAAGCATTGTAAATGTATGTAGTTACACGCATTAAATCATAAACAGGTGTTTAAGCATTGTAAATCTATGTAGTTACACGCATTAAATCATAAACAGGCTTGGTGTATTCTGCCCTTAATGTATTGTGATCATTTAGTCCCATTTTGACAAATTATTAACCTAATGAATTGTATCATAAACAAACTACACATTAAAACTTTCGCGTTTCTTGTGTTGTCCAGTATACGTATTAACTCTCTGTTGTAGATGTCCGGGTGGTGTCGATGGTGTCGTCTCAGGCGGTGTTTGAGTTGGAGGACGGCGACGTGGCCGAGTTAAAGCGAACGTCAACGGACGCGGCTGCCGTCGTCGTGCAAGTCTTCAAGGGAATCGGCAAAATATTCCCTACGGCAAACAACGCAACATTCCCTTCGCCGAAAAACGCATCTCAAAAGTACAAGCTTATTTCGTTTAGCTTCAAATTAATATATTTGAGAAATGACATTTTATTCAACGTAAAGTTGAAATAAATATAATACTGTTATTTGTAAAATGAATACAGTTTGAAGACGAACTGCTGACGTAGGCTATTTCTTTCATTTTCATGATATCGATGTGTATGTATGCGTAAGTGACTGAATGCTACAATGTGCGTGTATGTGTGTGCGCGTGTGTGTGCGTGTGTGTATGCGTGCTTGCGTGTTTATGTGTGCTAATGGACAACAAAATTTGTGTTCGTTAGTCCTAAATAAAATAAAAAATTAATTTCCAGGAACCAGAAACGACCTTTACACAAATTATGATTTGTGTATGTATAATGGTACATTAATTTAGTTTATTAATATAAAGGAAGAATGTAGTGTAAATTAAAACAATTTCGGCACGATCCCGTCAACACATGTTCATCCGCTAGTTTTTATGGACGTAACAATATTCTGAAAGATCTATTTCTTAGTAATATTGTTTCTTTTTTCCTAAATGTATCCTAGAATTCGCTTATGCCACGACACCGTGATATGTTTACATTTTAAGTTACCAGCTTTTCTTTTTGTTTCCATTGTTTGCACGTGATAGCGTCACTCTGAAGATTAGCGATGACATTGTGGGCGTTTCCCTTCTTTCTGTCAATCAAACAACTGATACGACGATAGTGGTGACGTTTCATTATGACGTCGATAACGGAAGTGTCGTGTACCCCCGTTGTGTTTATCTTCATTATTCTGGTAGGTAAGTGGGATCTGTTTATTTACACAGCATACAGCGCAATAGGCGTACGAGACAGGTTGGGTAAATGACCGCTTTGTACGCATTTATACACCAGTCACATATAAGTTTACAACCAAGAGATATGACATAATTGTGGCATACATTGATTAGTTTATGACTTAAGGGGGAGCACGAGGGAGGGTGATAACTGTTCTGATACCACAATACCCACTTATATTTCCCATTTGTATTAAACCGACATTTTTTTAGAATCCTATAAGCATTGATCAACCAAGAGATCACACGAGGTCCGCTCGGTTAGTCATTAACTTGTTTCTAAGTTTTATTTATTTTTGTTTCGATTTGTATGTTTTGTTGTTGTTGCTGTTGGTTTGTTTTTCTTTTGGGAGGGGTAGGGGTGAGGATGGTTTTGTTTTTGGAGGGGAGGGGTGGTGATGGTTTTGAAAATGGGTCATGGCAGGTGCAGCTCTCGATAACAACATGTTTGTCTTTTTATCAACTGTACAAATCACGTTTATCTGAGATTTTATTATTAATATTCGTCACCCACAGAACGGTGATATCGATGTAACTGTTGTTGTTGCCGTTTCAGGACGAGGGCGTATACAGAACGTCAGGCTCGCTGGTCTGATTCTGGTTGTGTCACGGATGTCGGCAGCAACAAAGTCACGTGCACGTGCCGCCATCTCACTAACTTCGCCATCTTGTTCAACGTCGTTGACGTTGAGGTAAACTTTCAATATTCTCCATACATATTTCATTACGGCTTACATGTTTGGCACCAGTTTTGTTTTAAAATATTTTATCAGATAAATTTAAAGATTGCTTGTCGGTTTTTTTCAAAACCAGTTGCAAGTCAGATTCTATAATGAATCACTATTTCAGCATCGTATCAAAATATTCACCTATTAAATACTAAACACAATTTATTCTATGTTGTATTGTATATCATTTTCAAGTGACTAACGGAAACTACATTTTAGATGAATAATTATTATTATGTACTCATTGTATTGATAAGTTTGTTCTATTCAGAATACTTCATGGAGCATACACCTTATGCATCCATTTAGGTGACAAATTCAGGTTTTTTTTGGGGGTGTTTTTTGTTTTGTTTGGGGGGGAGGGGGGTTGGGGTTTTTTTGCTGGAGTTAGAACCAATGATGTCACTGTGGCATTTCATTATACAGTATTGAATGAGGTCAACTACCATAATTATGATGTAAACCAAAGTTGATTCCCAAACTTGTTTATTGTTTTTAATTGAATGACGTCAAAGGAGCTCTTCTCTTTTACTAAGCTACACAGTTAAATATTGATGGGTTTTTTTTCCTGTTTATTTGCTACCCTGGCTAATCTCTGTCTACAAACAGAACTGCGTCTGTGGTTTGTGCAGGTGATGCGAGAAGACAGAGAGGCGCTGGAGGTGATCACGTACATCGGGTGTTCGCTGTCCATCCTTGGGGCGTCACTATCCGTCATCACGTTTATACTGCTAGGGTGAGTCATCGCGTTTATACTGCTAGGGTGACGTATCACGTTTATACTGCTATGGTAAGTCATCACGTTTATACTGCTGGGCGAGTCATCACGTTTATACTGCTGGGATAAGTCATCACGTGTATACTGCTAGGGGGAGTCATCACGTTTATACTGCTAGGGTGAGTCGTCACGTTTATACTGCTAGGGTGAGGCATCACGTTTATACTGCTAGGATGAGACATCACGTTTATACCGCTAGGGTGGTCATCACGTTTGTACTGCTATGGCAAGTCATCACGTTTATAGTGCTAGGGCGAGTCATGTTTATACTGCTAGGGTGAGTCATCACAATTATACTGCTGGTGTAAGTCCTGTTTATACTGTTAGTGTAAGTTATTACATATCCAAAGTTAAAGTTTGTTTTGTTTAACGACACCAGTAGATCACAATGATTTATTAATCATTGGCTATTGAAAGAAGGAAGATAATGATTTACTTAACGGCGCACTCAACACATTTTGTTTACGGTTATATGGCGTCAGATATATGGTTACGGACCACACATATATTGAGAATGGAAACCCGCTGTCGCCACTTCATGGGCTACTCTTTTCGATTAGCAACAAGGGATCATTTATATGCACCATCCCACAGACAGGATAGCACATAACACGGCTTTTGATGTACCAGTCGTTGTGCGCTGACTGGGGCGAGAAATAGCACAATGGCCTAACTGGCTATTGGATCATACTTAAATACTAGATGACACAGTTTTGTATTTTGCAGAGCGTACACTGAGCGGATCATACAGAAGTACTATATGACGCACTTTTGTGTTTTGCAGAGCGTACACTGAGCGAATCATACAGAAGTACTATATGACGCAATTTTGTGTTTTGCAGAGCGTACACTGAGCGGATCATACAGAAGTACTATATGACGCACTTTTGTGTTTTGCAGAGCGTACACGGAGCGGATCATACAGAAGTACTATATGACGCACTTTTGTGTTTTGCAGAGCGTACACGGAGCGAATCATACAGAAGTACAATATGATGCACTTTTCTGTTTATGCAGAGCGTACACGGAGCGGATCATATAGAAGTACTATATGACGCAATTGTGTGTTTTGCAGAGCGAACACGGAGCAGACCATAAAGAAGTACTATATGACGCACGTTTGTTTTTTGCAGAGCATACACGGAGCGGATCATACAGAAGTACTATATGACGCAATTTTGTATTTTGCAGAGCGTACACGGAACATATCATCCTGAAATATTATATAATGCATCTTTGTGTTTTGCAGAGCATACACAGAGCGGATCATACATAAGTACTATATGACGCAATTTTGTGTTTTGCAGAGCGTACACGGAGCGGATCATACTTCACCTGAACCTCGCTATCGCCATCATCGGGGCGCAGATTCTTCTTCTGCTGGAGGAAGCTGTCACCAGGGCAACGGTGAGTACTCACAATGAGTTAACGCGTCATTGACTCTTTCTTCTGAGGCTTATTTCTGTTATTTTGAATTTTAATTGAGTTTTCCTCTTTGGCCTATACACCCTATTTTATACCAGTCTGCATATTAGACGGCTACTGGAGGTTTTCTGTTGTATTCCAGTCTTCGTATTAGAGGGCTACTGGAGGTTTTCTGTTGTATTTCAGTCTTCGTATTATACCGCTACTGGGGTTTTCTGTTGTATTTCAGTCTGCGTATTATATGGCTACTGGGGTTTTCTGTTGTATTTCAGTCTGCGTATTAGATGGCTACTGGGGTTTTCTGTTGTATTTCAGTCTGCGTATTAGACCGCTACTGGGGTTGTCTGTTGTATTTCAGTCTGTGTATTAGACCGTTACTGGGGTTGTCTGTTGTATTCCAGTCTGCGTATTATACCTCTACTGAGGATATCTGTTGTATTCCAGTCTGCGTATTAGACCGTTACTGGGGTTTTCTATTGTATTCCAGTCTGCGTATTAGACCGCTACTGGGGTTGTCTGTTGTATTTCAGTATGCGTATTAGACCGCTACTGGGGTTTTCTGTTGTATTCCAGTCTGTGTGTTAGACCGCTACTGGGGGTTCTCTGTTGTATTTCAGTCTGCGTATTAGACCTCTACTGGGGTTGTCTGTTGTATTTCAGTCTGCGTATTAGACGGCTACTGGGGTTGTATGTTGTATTTCAGTCTGCGTATTAGACCGCTACTGGGGGTTGTCTGTTGTATTCCAGTCTGCGTATTAGACCTCTACTGGGGTTATCTGTTGTATTTCAATCTGCGTATTAGACGGCTACTGGGGTTGTCTGTTGTATTTCAGTCTGCGTATTAGACCTCTACTAGGGTTGTCTGTTGATTCCAGTCTGCGTATTAGACGGCTACTGGGGTTCTCTGTTGTATTTCAGTCTGTGTATTAGACGGCTACTGGGGTTATATGTTGTATTCCAATCTGCGCATTAGCTACTGGGGTTGTCTGTTGTATTCCAGTCTGCGTATTAGACGGCTAGTGTGGGTTTTTTTTTTTTTTTTCAGTCTGTGTATTAGAAGGCTACTAGTGGTTTAATGTTGTATTTCAGTCTGCGTATTTGACCGCTACTGGGGTTTTCTGTTGTATTTCAGTCTGCGTATTAAATGGCTACTGGGGGTTTTCTGTTGTATTCCAGTCTGCGTATTAGACCTCTACTGGGGTTGTCTCTTGTATTTCAGTCTGCGTATTAGACGGCTACTGGCGTTGTCTGTTGTATTTCAGTCTGCGTATTAGACGGCTACTGGCGTTGTCTGTTGTATTTCAGTCTGCGTATTAGACCTATACTGGGGTTGTCTGTTGATTCCAGTCTGCGTATTAGATGGCTACTAGGGTTCTCTGTTGCATTTCAGTCTGCGTATTAGACGGCTACTGGGGTTATATGTTGTATTCCAGTCTGAGCATTAGACGGCTACTGGGGTTGTCTGTTGTATTCCAGTCTGCGTATTAGACCGTTACTGGGGTTGTCTGTTGTATTCCAGTCTGCGTATTAGACGGCTACTAGGGTTGTTTGTTGTATTTCAGTCTGCGTATTAGGCCGCAGCAGGGGTTGTCTGTTGTATTTTAGTCTGCGTATTAGACCTCTACTGGGGTTGTCTGTTGTATTTCAGTCTGCGTTTTAGACCTCTACTGGGGTTGTCTGTTGTATTTCAGTCTGCGTATTATACCGCTACTGGGGTTATCTGTTGTATTTCAGTCTGCGTATTAGACCGCAGCTGGGGTTGTCTGTTGTATTTCAGTCTGCGTATTAGACCTCTACTGGGGTTGTCTGTTGTATTTCAGTCTGCGTATTAGACCGCAGCTGGGGTTGTCTGTTGTATTTCAGTCTGCGTATTAGACCTCTACTGGGGTTGTCTGTTGTATTTCAGTCTGCGTATTAGACGGCTACTGGGGTTGTATGTTGTATTTCAGTCTGCGTAGTAGACCTCTACTGGGGTTGTCTGTTTTATTTCAGTCTGCGTGTTAGACCTCTACTGGGGTTGTCTGTTGTATTTCAGTCTGCGTATTATACCGCTACTGGGGTTATCTGTTGTATTCCAGTCTGCGTATTAGACCGCAGCTGGGGTTGTCTGTTGTATTTCAGTCTGCGTAATAGACCGCAGCTGGGGTTGTCTGTTGTATTTCAGTCTGCGTGTGTTGCCGTCACTATCTTGCTGTACTATTTCAACATGGCCGTCTTTAGCTGGATGCTGTTGGAAGGGATTCACCTGTTTCTACAGACAGTCATCGTGTTCACGTCGAACCCAAGAATAAAGCAGTATTACGCTGTTGGCTGGGGTAAGTCTGTCACGAGTATCTATTTTACGGACGTTACGTCTAACTATTCAATGGTTTACTCTATAAAGGTTGGCCTGAAATACCCGCATTAGATAGATCATTATCATGAAACAGATGTATATAATCGTACGTATGACTGTTATAAATTGAACAACTCTGCGAATTTACTACGTTTCTTAAAAGCATTGCAATTCTATAAGCTTGTACAAGACAATAATACCAAATATGATCAGGTTATTTCACAAATAAATGGTTAACCTTCCATTCGGGATAATGCAAGCATATAATTAACTATGTTATTCTAGACATTTGTATTGGTTGAATTAGTATACAATGGTCGTACTGGACGGATCCAGTGAGCATTGCCCTGTTAGCTGTTTTAGAGGACTGAATTTGTGTACAAAGAGGCCCAGGTTTGAATTACCTAAGTGGAAGTACATGAATGAATAAATGAATGAATGAATGATCTTTATTTCATCTATTAATATCAGAAAGTAGACCGAGGTAACACCTTTACATTTTGACTTTACAACATATTAATAACACATTTTTTATAATAAACAAAAAACTAAATTTATACAGTCATGTGGAAATATTAACAGTGGTATCATATATATAATTCTGACAGGAGGTTCCATGAGCTTATCTCACGGGCGACAACAAATAAGAACGTGGCCCATTCATCAAGAGACTTATGTTCATTGAGTTTTGTTATACTACCGAGTAGTGTTATTACTCTCATTTCATCACATGTTCTCCGATGCCATATAACCGTAATTAAAATGTGTTGAGTGCGTCGTTAAATAAAACATTTCCTTCCTTCCTTTCTTCCTCATCACATGTACAGTCTTTTAGTTTGATAAACTGACCTATCTCCATACAGTCAAATAATTACAGGAGTCTCATGTCTGAATTACCTAAGTGCAAGTATATTACCTGTTATATTAATATGATGATTTCAGGAGTCCCATGTCTGAATTACCTAAGTGCAAGTCTATTACCTGTTATATTAATATGATGATTTCAGGAGTCCCATGTCTGAATTACCTAAGTGCAAGTCTTTTACCTGTTATATTAATATGATGATTTCAGGAGTCCCATGTCTGAATTACCTAAGTGGATGTCTATTACCTGTTATATTAATATGATGATTTCAGGAGTCCCAGCTCTTATTGTCATCGTAGCTGTCTGCATTCTTCATGATAGCCTTGGAAAACACGACGTGTGAGTGAAACGTAGTTGTGTATTTTCTCGCGTTGTAAATCAGAGTAGACACATATACGCACTATGGCTGTGTATTGTGCAGAGATACGAGTTTGATAATGGAATACGGTTTTGTCTTTCAGTTGTATATGGATACTATTATGATATCAAGTTTAGTCCAACACAAGGTGAGCATGGATTCAAATGTCCGGTGATTCCACAAACTTTCTGCACATTGTTATAGTTCTTTTCTCGTGCGGTGAACAAGTGCAGCAAAACCCGGATGTACTACACCTTATAGCTGTTGATTAAACTAGTGACCTGAGTGTTTTCTTGTATGTAATATTTCAAATATATTATGTCCTGTTGTCATGCGATTGCATTGCGCATTGTGTACAAATCAAGAAATGAATATACATTTGTGCTTCGATTTTAATAAAGTGATGTGTGTTTATTATTCAGAATATGTCTTGTAATATGATCTGCAGTCACACAATACCGATTTTATATTAAAGACTGTCTAAACTTTGCTTTTATAATTAATATTTTGACCGACATTTCATATTAGAGTTCAGTATAGTGAACGTTTCTGATCGTCCTAGTGTTCAAGTAACTCAAACATCATAAGACCAGGGCCCGTGCGTATAACCCGTTTAGTCCAGACTCAATCTCAAATGACGTCACACTCATGTAATTTGTATGGCGTTGCCATGGCGTTAAAGTTTCAGACTCTATTAGAGTCTTAAGTCTATAAGCACGAGGCCTGAAACTGATTGGATACATGGACATCGTTATACTTAAGAAGTATCCAACATATAATTTTATTCTTTAAAATGCTGTATTAATAGGAAACATGTTACAACTGAGCCTAACCAAACAGAGTCCCTATGTCGTAATCAGATGTTACACTGTTGTGTTTTCACTAATTCAGGTGTTGGTTGACAGCGGA
Source organism: Gigantopelta aegis (assembly GCF_016097555.1). Lineage (NCBI taxonomy): Eukaryota > Metazoa > Mollusca > Gastropoda > Neomphalida > Peltospiridae > Gigantopelta > Gigantopelta aegis. Next base: position 4,625,891 of record NC_054702.1, on the reverse strand, counting down.
AGACAACTCCATCTGGGCGTTCGCGGTACCAGCTCTTCTCGTGATGTGTGTAAGCAATGGAAATTATATTATGTATACAGCTTTGTGGTAATAGTAAAATCAATAAAATAAAATCAATAACGAAACAAACATGTCCTTGGGCGTTGTAGCCATCAAGGAATGAGTTATGTCTTTACGTCTGCAGCAGCGATGAAGATGATTTTTTATTGTAGTGTTTACTGGTTAATCACTGAGATATAGATGATGATTAAGATGCTGTTATCAATGACAAAATGTCATTTTGTCGCATTGTGATATACTGTAAATCATTCAATGTTAGTGATGTTAAAATGTGGTGAAATCCTAATAGCGACATAGGCTTTAGCGAGGTCATCATATCAGAAAGTAAAACAAACTAATAAACTTAAGTTGTAGGATCAGCTGAAATAATCTTGACAGTATGCAGCTTACAGACATCTTGAATTTAGTACAAAATTGCAGTAATGCGCATGCTATCAAACTATTGTTGTTTGCTATCCTTTTGGTTTAATCAATAGTATGTAACCATTGCTGTGTCTTCAGTTAATCACAGACAAAACAATCGCACAAAAGGTTTTCGGAACAGTCCGTTGTATGTCTCTTTAAATTTAGTGTCATCAAATATTAGCTTCTTGTGTGACGTCGCTAAATTCGCTAAAATTTTATGCTCGATAACATTTTCTGATTTATAGTATTTACTGTCGACGTTACATAGTGTGACTTTTACTATTCTCTTGATATGTTAATATGATTAGTTTACTGATATTTCTATATTTCGTGCTAGATTCATCATATTAATAATTATGAATACACGAATGCTACAAAATAGAATGATGTATTACAGTGAATCGCACTATTTAATCTGTGTATTAATTATTGTAATATTAAAATTATTATACGGATGTTTCAAAGCCGACTGACGAATTTGTGTTGCTGATTTTCAGTTAAATCTTCTGATTCTCGTCTCTGTGCTGCACGTGGTATTGACGCTGAGTCCTAGCGTGGAGGAGGACAAACTCAGAAATATCAGGTAACGTCAAAACAAAATAAATTGTCTTTCCAGAAACCCAACCCTACCTAGCAAAAACGGTCAAAAGATGTGTTTAATAAAATAAAAAAAGTATTAATATGTAGGTCAAACGAGTACAAACAAATTTTTTGGACCAGTAGGGGTGAATGTAGTAAAACAAATAATAATTAAATCAAAAGAAAAGCTGACCTACCCTACCTAATTTTCTTTTTTTCAGCATGTTCGCGGAAACACACATTTCATTAATTGTAGAGCAAACAATTCTTATCTAATGTTAAAATTACCTTAAATAAATCTTATATGAATAATTATATGTTTTTGAATTATGTTTTTATTTGTATCAATGTGTCCTTATGTAGTACCTAAAACCCGGTGTGTCACAGTGTAGCATCATGAAAGTTACCCTTTTCTGACATTTGTTGACATTAGTAACAGCATCACCTAGTATTTGAAAAGCTCATTCAGAGATTGGCAGGGGATAATATTCATTTTTTGCAAAAACCTCTTTTCTATAACCCATTTAGTATTCATTAAACTTTTTTAAAAATCAGTTATGGGCTTGAAAGGTAATTAATATTTTAAACATTATTGGCACTAATGGGTGGTTTATTTATTTAATTATTAATTAATTATTTCATTCATTCATTTTGTAATGAACCCATGCCTTGTATAACACACTAACAATCTGTGTGTGTGTGTGTGTGTGTGTGTGTGTGTGTCTCTCTCTCTCTCTCTCTCTCTCTCTCTCTCTCTCTCTCTCTCTCTCTCTCTCTCTCTCTGTCTCTCTCTCTCTCTCTCTCTAATGATAATAACACCATCATCAATGTTGTACTACGTGTATGTCAGGATCGCCGCCCGAGCCTCCATCCTACTGCTGCCCCTGCTGGGTACGGGCTGGTTGTTCGGTGTTCTCACGGTGTCCAGTCGGACCGTGGTGTTCCAGTACCTGTTCGCCGTCATCAACTCGTCCCAGGGTCTGCTGCTCTTCATCTGTCACTGCGTCTACAACACAGAGGTATTTAACAGCTCAATCGGTAGGCCACTACACCGACTTCTTTCTCACTAACCACTAAATCACTGTCCTGGACACAGTTTTGATAGTTGATGTGTGTGTGTGTGTGTGCCCAAGACAGCGTGCTTGAACCTAATTTGATATAAGCACGGAAATAACTATACATAAATGAATGCATATTTGAAAGTTATGAAGCCGAACCCTTGGAACCTTTCCTAAATCTACGTCTGGACCTAGTTTTAAACGCTTGATACACAGCTAGGCCGTACGTACATGGCACTGTAATTTAGCTGAGGCAGCAGTATTACTGGTTTTAACTGACAAATGCATACACTTGAAATGATAACATATTTCACACGTTAAGTGACTATTAGTTTTGCTAATATTGTTTTAATGTACTGTTGCATACGCTAGGAATGAACAACATGCTTCAAATGAGCACTACGTCACTATTTACGTATCTTCTGTTTTAGATACGTCAGATGTTTGTGAGTAAAACGTCACACTGGGAGCTAACCAGACAGTTACGGACACACAGGCGGGTTGGCCCGTTGTCCGACCAGAGACGGATGGATGAACCTATGACTACCACCTATGGCGGGGATGTAGTGTCTATTTGACAATATATGAGTCCATGACCACCGCCTATGGATGTAGTGTCCATTTCACAACATATCAGTGGCTTTAGTGCCAGGACGCATGCGTGGAACTGATTATAAACGATATATCCTACTAGAAATGTGTTTGTGATCCAAATAAAACCAACTGACCAATAAATAATTTATTGAAAACGATTCATTTTCCCTTCATTATCTTTAATGATATACCTTGTGCAATAAAACACCAATAGAGAACATTGATTAATTAACCATTGTTTATTGGATACCAAACATTTTGATAATTATCATTCGTAGCCATCAGAGAAAACCCGCTACATTTTGTGCAATGCATGCACAGGAACGCTATGTTCTAAATGCAGTATTATAGCACCTCTTCAGAGTCGATGCTGGTAACTATGCCAATGTTTTTAATGCAGTAGTATAGCACCTCTTCAGAGTCGATGCTGGTAACAGCGCCAATGTTTTAAATGCAGTATTATAGCACGTCTTCAGAGTCGATTCTGGTAACAGCGCCAATGTTTTAAATGCAGTATTATAGCACGTCTTCAGAGTCGATGCTGGTAACTATGCTAATGTTTTAAATGCAGTATCATAGCACCTCTTCAGAGTCGATGCTGGTAACTATGCCAATGTTTTAAATGCAGTATTATAGCACCTCTTCAGAGTCGATGCTGGTAACTATGCCAATGTTTTAAATGCAGTATTATAGCACCTCTTCAGAGTCGATGCTGGTAACTATGCCAATGTTTTAAATGCAGTATTATAGCACCTCTTCAGAGTCGATGCTGGTAACAGCGCCAATGTTTTAAATGCAGTATTATAGCACGTCTTCAGAGTCGATGCTGGTAACTATGCCAATGTTTTTAATGCAGTATCATAGCACCTCTTCAGAGTCGATGCTGGTAACTATGCCAATGTTCTAAATGCAGTATCATAGCACCTCTTCAGAGTCGATGCTGGTAACTATGCCAATGTTTTTAATGCAGTATCATAGCACCTCTTCAGAGTCGATGCTGGTAACTATGCCAATGTTATTAATGCAGTATCATAGCACCTCTTCAGAGTCGATGCTGGTAACTATGCCAATGTTTTAAATGCAGTATCATAGCACCTCTTCAGAGTCGATGCTGGTAACTATGCCAATGTTTTTAATGCAGTATCATAGCACGTCTTCAGAGTCGATGCTGGTAACTATGCCAATGTTTTTAATGCAGTATCATAGCACCTCTTCAGAGTCGATGCTGGTAACTATGCCAATGTTCTAAATGCAGTATCATAGCACCTCTTCAGAGTCGATGCTGGTAACTATGCCAATGTTTTTAATGCAGTATCATAGCACCTCATCAGAGTCGATGCTGGTAACTATGCCAATGTTTTTAATGCAGTATCATAGCACCTCTTCAGAGTCGATGCTGGTAACTATGCCAATGTTTTAAATGCAGTATCATAGCACCTCTTCAGAGTCGATGCTGGTAACTATGCCAATGTTTTTAATGCAGTATCATAGCACCTCTTCAGAGTCGATGCTGGTAACTATGCCAGTGTTTTAAATGCAGTATCATAGCACCTCTTCAGAGTCGATGCTGGTAACTATGCCAATGTTTTTAATGCAGTATCATAGCACCTCTTCAGAGTCGATGCTGGTAACTATGCCAGTGTTGTTAATGCAGTATTATAGCACCTCTTCAGAGTCGATGCTGGTAACTATGCCAATGTTTTAAATGCAGTATCATAGCACCTCTTCAGAGTCGATGCTGGTAACTATGCCAATGTTTTTAATGCAGTATCATAGCACCTCTTCAGAGTCGATGCTGGTAACTATGCCAGTGTTTTAAATGCAGTATCATAGCACCTCTTCAGAGTCGATGCTGGTAACTATGCCAATGTTTTAAATGCAGTATTATAGCACCTCTTCAGAGTCGATGCTGGTAACTATGCCAATGTTTTAAATGCAGTATTATAGCACCTCTTCAGAGTCGATGCTGGTAACAGCGCCAATGTTTTAAATGCAGTATTATAGCACCTCTTCAGAGTCGATGCTGGTAACTATGCCAATGTTTTAAATGCAGTATGATAGCACCTCTTCAGAGTCGATGCTGGTAACTGTGCCAATGTTTTAAATGCAGTATTATAGCACGTCTTCAGAGTCGATGCTGGTAACTATGCCAATGTTTCTAATGCAGTATCATAGCACCTCTTCAGAGTCGATGCTGGTAACTATGCCAATGTTTTAAATGCAGTATCATAGCACCTCTTCAGAGTCGATGCTGGTAACTATGCCAATGTTTTTAATGCAGTATCATAGCACCTCTTCAGAGTCGATGCTGGTAACTATGCCAATGTTTTTAATGCAGTATCATAGCACCTCTTCAGAGTCGATGCTGGTAACTATGCCAATGTTTTTAATGCAGTATCATAGCACCTCTTCAGAGTCGATGCTGGTAACTATGCCAGTGTTGTTAATGCAGTATTATAGCACCTCTTCAGAGTCGATGCTGGTAACTATGCTAATGTTTTAAATGCAGTATTATAGCACCTCTTCAGAGTCGATGCTGGTAACTATGCCAATGTTTTAAATGCAGTATTATAGCACGTCTTCAGAGTCGATGCTGGTAACTATGCCAATGTTTTTAATGTAGTATCATAGCACCTCTTCAGAGTCGATGCTGGTAACTATGCCAATGTTTTTAATGCAGTATCATAGCATCTCTTCAGAGTCGATGCTGGTAACTATGCCAATGTTTTTAATGCAGTATTATAGCACCTCTTCAGAGTCGATGCTGGTAACTATGCCAATGTTTTAAATGCAGTATCATAGCACCTCTTCAGAGTCGATGCTGGTAACTATGCCAATGTTTTTAATGCAGTATCATAGCACCTCTTCAGAGTCGATGCTGGTAACTATGCCAGTGTTTTAAATGCAGTATCATAGCACCTCTTCAGAGTCGATGCTGGTAACTATGCCAGTGTTGTTAATGCAGTATTATAGCACCTCTTCAGAGTCGATGCTGGTAACTATGCCAATGTTTTAAATGCAGTATTATAGCACCTCTTCAGAGTCGATGCTGGTAACAGCGCCAATGTTTTAAATGCAGTATTATAGCACCTCTTCAGAGTCGATGCTGGTAACTATGCCAATGTTTTAAATGCAGTATTATAGCACCTCTTCAGAGTCGATGCTGGTAACTATGCCAATGTTTTAAATGCAGTATTATAGCACCTCTTCAGAGTCGATGCTGGTAACTATGCCAATGTTTTAAATGCAGTATTATAGCACCTCTTCAGAGTCGATGCTGGTAACAGTGCCAATGTTTTAAATGCAGTATTATAGCACCTCTTCAGAGTCGATGCTGGTAACTATGCCAATGTTTTAAATGCAGTATTATAGCACCTCTTCAGAGTCGATGCTGGTAACTGTGCCAATGTTTTAAATGCAGTATTATAGCACGTCTTCAGAGTCGATGCTGGTAACTATGCCAATGTTTCTAATGCAGTATCATAGCACCTCTTCAGAGTCGATGCTGGTAACTATGCCAATGTTTTAAATGCAGTATCATAGCACCTCTTCAGAGTCGATGCTGGTAACTATGCCAATGTTTTTAATGCAGTATCATAGCACCTCTTCAGAGTCGATGCTGGTAACTATGCCAATGTTTTTAATGCAGTATCATAGCACCTCTTCAGAGTCGATGCTGGTAACTATGCCAATGTTTTAAATGCAGTATTATAGCACCTGATCAGAGTCGATGATCGTCATCATTTTTGTCGTGCTCTGGTTTCTGTTTTAGATTGGTTTTAGTTGTGAGTACCATACATAACACTAATTAGTTGGTTATTAAAATGTAATAATCGGCTATTGCAATGAATGAATGTTTAACGACACCCCAGCACGAAAAATACATCGGCTACTGGGTGTCAAACTATGGTAATGTAAACAAATAATGTGATGATCAACATCAATATAAAAATTCAAAATTTAAATACAAACAGTGTAAAGAACTGCAAAAATACAAATATCACAGATAAATACTGACTTTTACTGAAAATTTCAATTATATCTCGAAAAAAACAAGGAGATTTGTGCTGTATTGGCCATTCTCAAAGACAATGTTACACCCCTGCACCCGGTGAGGTTACAGCATGCGCATGGGCGGCTATTGGATGTCAAACATTTGGTAATTTTGACACGTAGTCCTCGGACGAAACCAGCTACTTTTTTCTCTAATGCAGCGAGGGATCTTTTATATGCACTTTCCCACAGACAGGAAAGCACATACCATGGCCTTTGACCAGTTGGAATGAGAAAAAAATCCAATCGGCTGAATCCACCAAGGTGGTTCGATCCTAGAACGCAAGCACCTCAAGCACCTCAAGCGAGCACTCATCCGATTATCGAATATCAGGTTACTACATTTTGATATCGTAGTTATTTGGCTCGGTTCGATTACGGTGTAACAGGTGAGCTTCAGCTAAATAACCACGATATCAAAACGCAGTAACCTGATATTTTATATATCACGCCATTCCATCTGTCCACCTAGTGACACTTCTCTATATTTGTGTGACCACCTGTCTTCGTTGGTTTATTCATTCTGGTTATCCAAGGCTCATAGTGTTACAGTATACACGGCGTGATACCTTGGTTTGCGAAGAGACATCGGTCAAATATACTTAACATATTTTACCACATTTTGAAGCAAACTAGAGACTTTTGTTGAAGAAATGCGATGGAATATTGTTTTGGTATTTATTCATAAGAGATACTGACTTTTGATATGTATAATTTTGCATAGCTCTTTACAACGTTTTAATTTAACTTTTGAAGTTTTATATTGATTTGATTATCGCCTTACTCATATATTTGCCTTGTTTGACAGCCAATAGCCGTTGACGTCTTTCGTGCTGGGGTGTCGTAAAACATTAATTTATTATTTCACTTCTAACTGTACCATCCAGTATACCACTACTAGTCTGCAGGGACGGGTGTAGGTGGGAGAATAACGGGTTTTTGTTTTTGTTGTTCTATTTGTTTGTCAAGTAGGTCTAATTAATTTTCTCTACTATATACGTGTTTAAAGTGGGCAGCTGTTACCAAGTCCATTGTACTACATTAACGTTAGCCCAACCTACCCCCATTAAAAATCCTACATCTGCGCTTGGCATGGTGGTACATTAAGTTTATCCCATGTCAGGTTTCTAATTAAGCACACTGCCGTCGCTGTTATTTATCTCAGCGTAACTACCTATCCTGAACTGGTGCGACAAGGTTCCACAGTACTGTATTCACCTGATCATTGACCTTCGTGGCAGTAACAGGCGGACAACTGAACGTGTGTCAAAGTTCTTCTCAGCCACTTTACTGTAATAAGAAGACGTCTTACGTAAGTAGTAGGGGTGAGATGTAGCCCAGTGGTAATGCGCTAGCTTGATGCGTGGACGGGTTACGATCGACCCTCGTCGGTGGGCCCATTGGGCTATTTCTCGTTCCAGCCAGTGCGCCACTAATGCTATATCAAAGGCAGTTGTATGTGCTATTCTGTCTGTGGGGTGGTGCATATATAACAGATATCTTGCTACTAATGGAAAACAATTGTAGCAGGTTTCCTCTCTATGATTGTGACAACATGACCATATGTTTGACATCCAACAGGCCGTAATTAATAAGTCAATGTGCTCTGATGGTGTCGTTAAACAAACAAAACTTTAACTCTTTTTTTACGTAAGTTGAACAGGGCCCCGTTCCATGAAACGTTCTTAGCACTAGGATCATCTTAAGATCATAAGGTAGTTATGGTAGCTATGGTAGTTATTGTTGTTATGGTAGTTATTGCACTTATGGTGAGTGTAGTGGTACGATAGCTGCGTGGAACGGGGCCCAGCTCTGTATAATATATTTAATCATTACAACTGTCGAATTGCTCGGTTCTTCAGTTTAGCTACTTGTCTTTATACAACTATTTGTAAGATAAATGATATCAAACGGCTACGCATTAATACAAGTAGGTTTATCATTCTCTGTCTCGCTAGGAGGAGTGAAATAGCAATTGATAAACACGAGGGTAGGACAGGACAATAATCCCAGGGATAACGATGTCGTAGGAGATTTGAAGCTAAACACAAATCAGCTACACCTATGTCAGAGTATCTGCAGCTCATCATAGCGTGGAAACCGTCAGCAAATTCATCAAGTCCTACAGTCACTACGTTCTACTCTATAAATCGAAATAAAAAGTTACAGTTAAAGTTTGCTTTGTTAACGACACCACTAGAGCACATTGATTTATTAATCATCGGCTACTGGATGTCAAACATTTAGTAATTTTGACATCTAATCTTAGAGAGGAAACCGCTACATGTCTCCGTTAGTAGCAAGTGATATTTTATATGCGCATGATAGCACATACCACGGCCTTTGATATACCAGTCGTGGTTCACAGGCTGGAACAAGAAATAGCCTAATGGGTCCACCGACGGGGATGGATCCTAGAGTGACCGTGCATCAAGTGAGTGCTTTGCCACTGGACTACGTCCCGCACAATATCGAAATAATGTTTCACGCACTTATAATATTAATAAGGAAAAGAAGCTATTTTGGAATTAAATGAAAGCCGACTGTACCAGTTTTAAGCATCACACGGTTGTTGCAAAAACAAGAAAGAAATGTAACGTTTCGTAGGTGCATAGTAAAACAGAACCTGACGATCTGTTTTGAATACTATAGTTTTAAGTATTCTAGAGAGGGCTACTTAAAAACGGTTTGCAGTATATCCGTTACGATCTACTAACAAGTAAAATATTCATGCATATGCTTGTACAACTATTGATGTGGGTGACTGACGAATATTATAAATGATGCTTTTAAAGTTCAGTCGGGTGGAACATAATCCCCCCTCCCCTTCCCGAAGTTCCATAGGTGTCGGAAGATGCCAGAAACTGCGAGAGGCAGTTATTAATTTGCCTTGTGGAGGCAACATATTCTTTGGCCGCCACATCATCATATTTGGTAATCAGCCTCGCACCCTCCACCCCCACCTCCACACCCACGCCTGGTACCGAAACCAATAGTTCACAGTTCTGATTTAGCATTCAAACAGCTATACTTTTTTCAGACCAATGGTAGTCACAGCGTCCATCCTTCTGTTCACTCTTCTGGCGTGTCTGATGAGATACTACATCTTCAACAACAACATCGAAGATGACCTGTTAGTTGAGATGGTGAACGACTCCTATGACTACATTGTAGGTACGCTTATCACGTCTTGACACATTTGCGATTTAATATTTTTTTTATTTTTTTTATCAAGTATTGGCCACAGCAGGTTAATTTATGTGATTGGTTAAATTGGATGTCTTGTATAGCCAGGATGTAAATTATTGCTGTGACATTCGTTGTTGTTGTTATTCCATTCTGGGAAAGGTCACAGTAAAACCCTGTTTTAAATCTCCATTAAATATGACGTTCTGACCTACGTATGTGAGATGGGTCTTCACAAGGGAAATTGCCGTAGTCGTGTTCATTATAATAACAATAATGAATTAATGATTTAATGAATGTTTAACGACACCACAGCACGAAAAATACATCGGCTATTGGGTGTCAAACTATGGTAAATGCAAAAACAATGTGATAATCAATATAAAAATTCAACAATTAAATTAAAGCACAGTGTAAAGAACTGTGCAAAAATACAAATATCACAGATAGATACTGACTTTTACTCAAAACTTTAATTGTATCCCGAAGAAAACAAGGGGATTTGTGCTGTATTGGCCATGCTCAAAGAGAATGGTACCCCCCTGCACCACGGTAAAGTTACAGCACGCGCAGGGGTATAATAACAATAAGTAATAGTAAAAACGATGATGGTGGTGATGATAATAATAATAATAATAACAATTTTAAAATAGGGCACAGTATTTTAGGATGTTCTCCAGCTAGATCAAATTAGGTATCTTTCAACTAAATTGTTGCCTTGATTTTCGTCATTTATCTCGCCTTGTTCTAGTTTGTCTAAAAGTACCCGAGTTTTTTTTAAATGTGTCCTAGTGTGTCTCGGAGTCCTAGTGTGTCTAAAAGTATCCTAGTGTGTCTAAAAGTATCCGAGTTTGTCTAAAAGTGTCCGAGTTTGTCTAAAAGTGTCCTAGTTTGTCTAAAGGTATCCTAGTGTGTCTAAAAGTATCCTAGTGTGTCTAAAAGTGTCCTAGCTAGTCTAAACGTTTCCTAATGTGTTTAATCCTAAATGTAGTTGGTTCCGGTTCTTCTGGGTCTGTGATTGCTGCTCGTCTGTCAGAAGATCGTGATGTCACAGTCCTCGTTTTGGAAGCTGGGTTGGATGACAGAAACGAGGCTGTACTTTCTGTACCCGCAAAAGCGCCAAGTTCTCAGAAATCGAAATTCGACTGGGAGTATTACACTGAACCACAAAAACAGGCGTGCTGGGCTTCTAAAGAAAAGGTGTTTGTGTATTCATTTATTAATTGTTTTTATTTTGTTCTATATGTTTGTCTGTCTATCTGTCTCTCTGTTATCTGTCTTTATTTCTGTATTCCATTGTTATTTTACTTTACTTTATTAATAAAATATATAGTCCCTTATTTGTTCAGAGGTCATACTGGCCTAGAGGTCGAGTGTTGGGCGGATCCAGTCAGATGAACTATATGGCGTATGTCCGAGGAAACCGGTTTGACTATGACAGCTGGGCGATCCAGGGGTGTGACGGATGGAGCTACAAAGATGTTCTTCCGTACTTCAAGAAATCAGAGGACATGCAGGACGAGGAGCTCGCCAAATCAGGTGAGACAAAGAAAACCTCAGACAGACGTGTGACTTTGTATTTTCATGTACTGTGTATTTCCTGTTCCCTGCGCTACTTAGTCTCCTGACAGTTTCATGTTCTTCCGTCCGTCTCTCCGTCCGTCCATCTGTCTCCCTGTATGTCTGTCCCTCTGTCCGTTTATATATAGTTTTGGGACTTTTCCCCCTAGAATGTTTCAAGTTATTGAATGTGTATATAACTGTTCGGACTTATGCTCGCTTTTAGGTTTTACCTATTTAACATTATCAAATTTTAGTCATCAAAAATTCTCTGTGAGTCATAAATATGTGCACAATAATTTACTCAAGGTAATTCCAAAACACAATGAGATAGAATCAAGTAAGTGAATGTGCTCAAGCCCAGCTAGCTCGTACCTTATTGCCGATAACGTTCACCATCACTAATAAAACTGATATAAGCAGCGTATAAACACACCCAAGCATTACACCAATAAAACGCGTGGTACATTACATTTAATCTTAATGCTAAAAATAAACGGTCACATAACATTTGAGCTATTTTATGAAGGTGTTTATTAGCAAACCTAATTGTGGGGAGTAGTACCCTGCATTGGTTTCAATTTCTTGTGTACAGTTTGACGACTGTATACTAAATAAAAGTGTATTTATTTAACGCCAATGGATAGTAGTCTATGCACAAATAATCAATGTCGCATATTGCCACCAACCAGAGCAGCAGATTTTTTTCGCCGTAAATATTCGACGATACACCTTGAACTTTGACATGAACTTTTTTTTTTGTTTGTACCATGAAACCTATGTTTTGTTATTGTTGTTGCTGCTAGATTAAACCGTGGAAGCGTGTGTTATTGTGTATTGCTTTTTGTTATAATGCTACCTGTATTTTACAGAGTATCACGGCAGCGGGGGCCCACTCAAGGTGACTCGAAATCCCACGAGTTCTCTCCCCAGCGTGATGGTGAAGGCTGGCAAAGAGGCTGGATACAACGAAACAGATTACAACGGAGATTGTCAGGAAGGTAACCGAGAAAAGGAATATTTAACACTTCAACAATATCCCAAGATATTGTTTAATCAGAATGTGTTTGGTGTGGGACGTGTATAATTGTTACTTCGTCTAGAATGTACTACCAACTAAATGAGGTCCTGTTTAGAAACTTCACCAGGGTACTGTACTGGGACCATCATAGTTTATTCTACCATCTTACCGTACTGTCTACGTGATGTACTAAACTACACACGGTGCACCTGGCCATATCTCTTGAGATTCCGGCCTCGCTGGAGTAATGGTTAGTAATGGCCTCGCTGGAGTAATAGTTAGTAATGGCCTCGCTGGAGTAATGGTTAGTAATGGCTTCCTGGAGTAATCGTTAGTAATAGCCTCGCTGGAGTAATGGTCAGTAATGACCTCGCTGGAGTAATCGTTAGTAATGACCTCGCTGGAGTAATCGTTAATAATGGCCTCCCTGGAGTAATCGTTAGTAATGACCTCGCTGGAGTAATCGTTAGTAATGGCCGCGCTGGAGTAATCGTTAGTAATGGCCGCGCTGGAGTAATCGTTAGTAATGACCTCGCTGGAGTAATCGTTAATAATGGCCTCCCTGGAGTAATCGTTAGTAATGACCTCGTTGGAGTAATCGTTAGTAATGACCTCGCTGGAGTAATCGTTAGTAATGGCCGCGCTGGAGTAATCGTTAGTAATGACCTCGCTGGAGTAATCGTTAGTCTTCTCACATTAAGTTCCGTGCGTACACAGATTGCATCCTGATACCACTTCACTCCTAGAGAGGGCGTTTAAACGGTTCAGTGGAATGTATAATAGCTGCTACGCCGACTTCTTTTCTTTATCATTAGCCAATAACCCAATTATCACGGTAACAACATGCAGTACAATTGGTAGTTGTTAGGACATCATAGACTATGTCTAACATTAGTGATATTGTTGAAACACAGTCAGCGTCTGTCAATTGTTTCAGGTTTTGCTGTTCTGCAGTCCACATTGGGAGATGGTGAACGATCAAGCACATCGAAGTCGTTCCTGTGGCCAGCAAGAAGAAACCGAACTAATCTTCATATTGCTGTACAAGCTCAAGTAACGAAGGTAACGCCAAAACTAGTAAAAAAAAGTTTATTGTTTTTAACGACACCAATAGAGCACATTGATTCATTAATCTACGTCAATTGGATGTCAAACATTTGGTAATTCTGACACGTAGTCACTAGAGAAAGCCAACTGCAGCAAGGAATCTTTTATATGCACTTTCTCATAAACAGGAAATCACATACTACGGCCTTTGACCAGTTGTGGTGTACTGGATGGAATGAGAGAAAAAAATCAATCAGTTGAATAGATCCACCGAGGTGGTTAATAAACCTAGTAAAGACCAACGTATAAAAGATGGACATAATGTTGGAGTTCTCTCCTTGCTTGATATTTTTATGAGGGTATTACTTGCAATATAAGGTACACTTTGACAACATCTCAGATCTCTGTATTATTACTTCGATTCGACATATTCTGTCTCTTATCGAGTGCATTACTATATTCCTTATACCGAGCATGCTAGCATGAACCAAATGTCTACTTTCTGGTATACCATGAAACAATGAACAGTTTTGTCAAGTTTAATTTTTGTTAATTACTTTTGTGTCAGGTTATCATAGAAAATAAGAAAGCTGTTGCTGTTGAGTTTGTGAAAAATGGACGATTACAAAGAGTAAAAGCCAAAAGGGAGATAATTCTTTCAGCTGGAACTATTGGATCTGCACAGATAATGATGCTGTCTGGATTAGGACCCAAAGAACATCTTGAAAAATTACAGGTATCACCCCGTATTTCACAACATATTTAGAATAGAATGTGTTATTATGTTGGTAATCAGTGCAATTAGACTGTCACATGCTTACGTGATCCACATGCTCACGTGATCCACATGCTCACGTGATTTATAGATGATTTGGATTTAGTTTAGTTTTTATGAGTCTGTCTCTCCTTCTCTAGCTCTCTCTCTCGCTCTCGCTCTCTCTCTCTCTCTCTCTCTCTCTCTCTCTCTCTCTCTCTCTCTCTCTCTCTCTCTCTCTCTCTCTCTCTCTCTCTCTCTGTCTGTTTGTCTGTATGTCTCTCTCTCTCTCTCTCTCTCTCTCTCTCTCTCTCTCTCTCTCTCTCTCTCTCTCTCTCTCTCTCTCTCTCTCTCTCTCTCTCTCTGTGTGTGTGTGTGTGTGTCTATGTGTGCCCGCGCGCTATAATGTTGTTTTATGTTATTACTAAACAGTATTGCCGTTTTATCAGAAATGTCAACATTTTATTTTAAAAGAATAGCAAACATTTATTTGCACTTATACGGCATTGTTGTGCTGAACAAGACAAAGACAATGTAATAGCTGTACGGCCAATTATACATGTTACAAATCATTATACGTTACGTCTGATAGATTGTAATGAAAATCTCATTATTCCTAGTGTTTGACACGGTCGTAACTACCGGTTACGGTGTTTCTATTTTGGTAGAAACCACTTTTACAGAGTGGATAGGATGTTGAACCTGCCCAGTGACATTTTGTGTTTTTAAATATTATCTTATATTCTGATAAAGATCATTATACCGCTTTGTTTAATAATTTTTATAAAGATAAAAATACTGCTTTTGTTATCGATTCTGATAGATCATTATACTGTTTTGTCGTATTGATTCTGATAACATACAGTTTTGTATTATATATTCTAATTAATAGAGTTTATTACCAGAGTCTATTTCATCATTGCCAATATCATATATTTGGGACAGACATTGTATTATGCGAGCATCTGACGAGCATAATACATTATGTTTATTCCTAGTACACATGTACGATATTTACGATACCGAAACACACGAGGGTAATAATGTCTTTAACATGTAATCTCAAACTTAATACAACGTATTTTTGTAAACTGTATATAACTATAATTCCAGTCAGCCATTGATCGATCGATATTCAAATGATGCAGTGTCGTGTTGAATTGGACCCACGTAGGATATCATTACATAAAAATAAATAAGTGCATGACGGTTTTTTTTCATAGCGCTGGACAACCTTCAATGTAATGTTACTATTGACTTGTTTTTTGTTTGTCGCCGTAGTACGTTTGCTTAAATTTTAATAAATGTAGCGCTGTGACCTTGATTAATTTACATCTAATTTGCAAAGTTATCAAATTCTGAAAGAATGTGATCTGAAAAATATCACATACTTTTATATCATTAACATGATTTTGATAAAGATCATTATACTGCAGTGTCTTAGCTTCTAGACTGATGAATAGTTTATTGTATTGCCAGTAGTGACCAGGCCTGTGTAGAATCATGACCTGTGACCTTGATGATCTAGACATACTTAGATACCGTCCCAGTGACCCAGCCTCGTCCTATTGTAAATGACCTGGCCTTAAAGTCCGCCATCCGCCGCCTACAGATTTGTTGTGAGTGAAACCGTAGGTCGTTAAAGATTGGAGAGTTTGATGTTGTTAAAAACCCGAGGTGCCAGTTCAGCACTCAAACCCACTATAAATACCAAACAAATTTAATATTTAATAACATCATTTTGAACGTGAAAAACATCATTCATGCTATAGCTCGCGGTCTGACCGAGTCAGGGTGGGGCCAGGAGACAAGTACTCAGTTGGCTAGGACGGGAATTGTCCATCTCAATAAATCAATAAACCTGCCCAAGAAGGTCGAGGTCGGGTTAGTAGGACGACGGCGGATCACCGGCCCTATGTCTAAGTAGGTCACGGTCGCCAAAGTCACATGAAAGTAGAACATGGTCGCATGAATGTAGGTTAGGTCACGGAAAGTATGTCAAGGACATGGAAAATGGGGCACAGTCAAAGGTCGTGATTCCATACAGGCTTTCATACATTTCAATATATATATATGAAAACAAATGTTTATACTTGTTTTGTAGATTCTGTTGAAAGTTGTTTTATGTTTTATTTTATAGATTTTGATAAAGATTATTATCGTAATATCTTTTACAGCTTCTGTTAAATGTATCTTTACACTTTCACACTGTCTCGTAGATTCCCGTGGTTGCTGATCTGCCAGTGGGAGAAAACCTTCAAGATCACGTGATGACGATTTTCAGAGTTCTAATAGACCAGCCGTTATCCACGAGTACTAAAAGGTTAACTAATCTGTGGACCATGGTGCAGTATTATCTTTTTAAAACTGGTGCGTAGTTTTATAGTTGTAACATAATACAAAGCAACACATTACACGAATGACTATTTATTCTGCAATCACTATATATATATATATATATATATATATATATATATATATATATATATATATATATATATATATATATGAAGACTAGATATAGTTTGTGTTTTTGTGTCATGGTAAAAATATAGCTTTTTGTGACGGAACTACTTTTATAACAGTTATAACAATTACGATCAAAGGAATGTTATGTTGTTCAACGTTATTCTTTTATTTTCAATTGATTATTTTCATTCTTTAAACCTTTTACAGATAATTTTTAATGTAAAAATAAAAATAATAAATTGTTGTTGTTTAAAGGGAGAGTAAACTCAAACATGAGCCTTATGTGTTGGAAATATGAACACCTGGACCACCAGCACATACTGACACTTTAACAAATGAAAAACGCGTAATTTTAGAGTTAATAAAAAAACCCGTGATTATTCCTGCTAACGGGGGACAGCCATTTTCTTTTGTTTTCGATACGTCCACTACTCTAGCTTGGGGCGAAGTGACGTCAGCTCCGACCAACTTCTGTATTCACAGTGTAAACAAAAGCAGTAATTTACAAGGTGCTTCTCTTTGATCAACCTGACTTGTAAAACAACATAATACAATAAACGTTTTAACTAAATATACTCTTCAAAACAAACTAGGGGAACTCTAATAAGAATTTACAATTGCCAAAATTGTAAGGTATATTAGCTGTGGGAAATGGTTATATGATAATAGTGAATTAATTGGGCAAACATTACAACCTGTAGTTTAGTATTACAGTTGGTTTTATGACCACCAAAGATCTTGAAGGACGATTGGGGTCAGAAGTGAAATTTGAAAGTTGACGTTTTTTAATCAGTAAATCGCAAATTCAAACAATAAAACTGACTATAAACAAAACAATAACAACTGTATGATCAACAGAATGAAAAGGATTGACAGAAATAATGTAATAAAAATCGAGAATGACACCCCACGCACGTGTACGGGGCAACTGCGTGATGCATTTGCAAACTATGGAATGTGTTTCGGTCTTTTGATAAACAGACCTGAACGTTGTTTAATAGAATCAGAACGTTAACCGTGTTACCCACGTTACTCACATCCAATCCCACGTTATTCACATTCAATCCCACGTTACTCACAATCCAATCCCACGTTACTCACATCCAATCCCACGTTACTCACATCCAATGCCACGTTACTCACATTCAATGCCACGTTACTCACATCCAATCCTACGTTACTCACATCCAATGCCACGTTACTCACATTCAATCCCACGTTATTCACATTCAATGCCACGTTACTCACATTCAATCCTACGTTATTCACATCCAATGCTACGTTATTCACATCCAATTCCATGTTACTCACATCCAATCCCACGTTACTCACATCCAATCCCACGTTACTCACATCCACACATCCAATCCCACGTTACTCACATTCAATCCCACGTTACTCACATCCAATCCTACGTTATTCACATTCAATCCTACGTTACTCACATCCAATCCCACACATCCAATCCCACGTTACTCACATCCAATCCCACGTTACTCACATCCAATCCTACGTTACTCACATCCAATCCCACGTTACTCACATCCAATCCTACGTTACTCACATCCAATCCTACGTTACTCACATCCAATGCCACGTTATTCACATTCAATCCCACGTTACTCACATTCAATGCCACGTTATTCACATTCAATGCCACGTTACTCACATTCAATGCCACGTTACTCACATCCAATCCTACGGTACTCACATCCAATGCCACGTTACTCACATTCAATCCCACGTTATTCACATTCAATGCCACGTTACTCACATTCAATCCTACGTTATTCACATCCAATCCTACGTTATTCACATCCAATCCCATGTTACTCACATCCAATACCACGTTACTCACATCCAATCCCACGTTACTCACATTCAATCCTACGTTACTCACATCCAATCCCACGTTACTCACATTCAATCCTACGTTATTCACATCCAATCCCATGTTACTCACATCCAATCCCACGTTACTCACATCCAATCCCACGTTACTCACATTCAATCCTACGTTATTCACATTCAGTCCTACGTTACTCACATCCAATCCCACGTTACTCACATCCAATGCCACGTTACTCACATTCAATCCCACGTTATTCACATCCAATCCTACGTTATTCACATTCAATCCCACGTTACTCACATCCAATCCCACGTTACTCACATCCAATGCCACGTTACTCACATTCAATCCCACGTTATTCACATCCAATCCTACGTTATTCACATTCAATCCCACGTTACACACATCCAATCCCACGTTACTCACATTCAATCCCACGTTACTCACATCCAATCCCACGTTACCCAAGTTACTCACATCCAATCCCACGTTACTCACGTTCAATCCCACGTTACTCACATTCAATCCCACGTTACTCACATCCAATCCCACGTTACTCATGCAATCCCATGTTACTCACGTCCAATCCCACGTTACTCACATCCAATCCCACGTTACTCACATCCAATGCCACGTTACTCACATTCAATGCCACGTTACTCACATCCAATCCTACGTTACTCACATCCAATGCCACGTTACTCACATTCAATCCCACGTTATTCACATTCAATGCCACGTTACTCACATTCAATCCTACGTTATTCACATCCAATGCTACGTTATTCACATCCAATTCCATGTTACTCACATCCAATCCCACGTTACTCACATCCAATCCCACGTTACTCACATCCACACATCCAATCCCACGTTACTCACATTCAATCCCACGTTACTCACATCCAATCCTACGTTATTCACATTCAATCCTACGTTACTCACATCCAATCCCACACATCCAATCCCACGTTACTCACATCCAATCCCACGTTACTCACATCCAATCCTACGTTACTCACATCCAATCCCACGTTACTCACATCCAATCCTACGTTACTCACATCCAATCCTACGTTACTCACATCCAATGCCACGTTATTCACATTCAATCCCACGTTACTCACATTCAATGCCACGTTATTCACATTCAATGCCACGTTACTCACATTCAATGCCACGTTACTCACATCCAATCCTACGGTACTCACATCCAATGCCACGTTACTCACATTCAATCCCACGTTATTCACATTCAATGCCACGTTACTCACATTCAATCCTACGTTATTCACATCCAATCCTACGTTATTCACATCCAATCCCATGTTACTCACATCCAATACCACGTTACTCACATCCAATCCCACGTTACTCACATTCAATCCTACGTTACTCACATCCAATCCCACGTTACTCACATTCAATCCTACGTTATTCACATCCAATCCCATGTTACTCACATCCAATCCCACGTTACTCACATCCAATCCCACGTTACTCACATTCAATCCTACGTTATTCACATTCAGTCCTACGTTACTCACATCCAATCCCACGTTACTCACATCCAATGCCACGTTACTCACATTCAATCCCACGTTATTCACATCCAATCCTACGTTATTCACATTCAATCCCACGTTACTCACATCCAATCCCACGTTACTCACATCCAATGCCACGTTACTCACATTCAATCCCACGTTATTCACATCCAATCCTACGTTATTCACATTCAATCCCACGTTACACACATCCAATCCCACGTTACTCACATTCAATCCCACGTTACTCACATCCAATCCCACGTTACCCAAGTTACTCACATCCAATCCCACGTTACTCACGTTCAATCCCACGTTACTCACATTCAATCCCACGTTACTCACATCCAATCCCACGTTACTCATGCAATCCCATGTTACTCACGTCCAATCCCACGTTACTCACATTCAATCCCACGTTACTCACATTCAATCCCATGTTACTCACATCCAATCCCACGCTACTCACATTCAATCCCACGTTACTCACATTCAACCCCACGTTACTCACAATCAGTGCCACATTACATATGTGTGTTAGTTACAGATATTATTAAGCTAGTAGTGAATTCGATTTGGTCTTTACTATGTTTTCACTCATTTGTTTCTCTCAGTGTGTCACAAAGCAAATAAGAGCACGACTAGACCAATCTGAACAAAGTGAGGGGCGCAAATGTGAATTTCATATAACATCTCGACGTTCCGATAATTAAAAAATAGTTTTTCACATTTTACATAAATGGGCAGTTGTATCACATTTGTAGGTGAAATTTGTTTTGTTTAACAACACCGCGAGGGCACATTGATTAATTAATCATCGGCTAGTGGATGTTAAACATTTGGTAATTCTGACACGTACTCATCACATGAAACCCGCTACATTTGTTTTTTAATGCAGCAAGGGATCTTTTATATGCACTTTCCCACAGACAGGTAAGAACATACCACGGTATTTGACCAGTTGTGGTACTCTGGTTGGAACGCGAACAAAAAAAACAGTCAGTTGAATGGATCCACCGATGTTGTTCGATCCTGCGACACAACATTTGTAGGAAATGCTTCACGAAAATAAGAAGTAATAGTTTTAACTGTCAACTGTTACCAATTCCTTTCACTAAATCATTTCAGCCATCAACATATTTCAAGACAGAACTTTCCTTTAGATGAAATATCTTTAAAATACCGTATAGATGACACGATCGATATATTCTATTTAAAGGTTACCTCACAACCCCATCTGGTTTGGAGTTCGTTGGTTTTGCTAGAACACGGACTGAGTTGGAATACGGGAACCCAGATCTACAATTTCATATGATAGTGTTCTTGCCTGCCAGACAAGTTATCGAGCAGTTATTTAACATAGACCCGAAGGTACCAAAGAACTTGTGGTGTAATGGTGTGATTAATGTCGTTTTCAAAACTCAATAACATTTTGCAGTCTTCAATGTTTAGCCTTAACTAAACTTCGATATTTAACTTGGCAGACAAAGGTTCTTTTAAAGGTAATGTTTAATCATTACGCCTAGAAGATATGCGATCTCATGTTTATTCATTGATTAAAATATATTTTAGAAGTCTTGGCTCTGTACAGTGAATTAATAGAATAGAATAGAATAGAATAGAATAGAACAGTGAATTAATAGAACAGAATAGAACTGTGAATTAATAGAATAGAATAGAACAGTGAATTAATAGAATAGAATAGAACAGTGAATTAATAGAATAGAATAGAACAGTGACTTAATAGAATAGAATAGAACAGTGAATTAATAGAATAAAATAGAATAGAACAGTGAATTAATAGAATAGAATAGAATAGAACAGTGAATTAATAGAATAGAATAGAATAGAATAGAATAGAACAGTGAATTAATAGAATAGAATAGAACAGTGAATTAATAGAATAGAATAGATGTTGAACGACGCCCTAGACTTCACTTAGGACTTTTATATGTACGTCCAGAGCAAGCTGTTGTAGCGCACACCTGTCGTGGGCCTACATGTTGGCTCACGCCACCTCCCCGTCCATGACAGAAAGAGATAGGGGTAGAAGAAGGCGGGCTCGCCCGTTCTGGCAGGTGCAAGGGAGCACGGTCGGTCAGACTGGGGTCGGTAACGGGTGGGGTGGTAGTCTGGTGTTATGGAGTTTACAATATGTTCCCGTAGGAGTTATGAACCAAAGAAAAGATTTTATGTGCGAATTTCTTTTGGTGATTAGATGCATAATTTAGAGCTGTTCGCCAAAAGTAAAATTGATCTTATCTGAACTGATTTAATGTGCCCCTATACCCCTATGGTTTCTGGTACGTCCATCACAGGTTTAGTTTCTGGCATGGCCAGTGATCTGTCTTGGGACACAAACATTTATATTTATGGGACAGTTTTGATATATTAATAAAAAGAGCAATGAAATGAGTTGTTGATGTGTTTGTTTTTAAACGTCGATCAAAATTAAAATATTATACTATTAATTTAATTTCTTAACGAAATTAGTTGGCGTAAAATTTTGAGTGGGCATTGTCAGAAAATTGCCCATTTTATCAATTTTGCTATCACGCACTCATATGCCCTAAAAGGGTTAGGTCTGGGGGTAAACCAGCCTCACAGGAAAGGTTACGGTACAATTGAGCAGGTCGGGTCAGAGTGTTTAACGTCCACATTCAGTTTGTATTGAGGAAATTAGGCGCAATTTTGAACGGTCCGCCGAAAAATAAAGGATGGAGCTACATATGTTTTTGAATTAAAAATGTCGAGAGTAGCTCGTTAATGGGATCTATTAGGTGCTGAGGTGCCTTCCTAGGTTGCCCAATGGGGCCCTTAAAAGGACCTGCTCTGTTCAGATCATGGCATGACAACCCAGGGGAGACTTGTTTGCAATTGTGAGTCCCAGGAGACAAGACCGGTAGGCACTTGATGTTATCCGGTTCCGTTCTTGTTCTTGCAATTGTGTACTTGGAGCCGGTGTTCTTTTGTCCGACTCATTAAGTACGTGGTACTGGGCCATTATTTGTGGGCGGATGCATTGTTATCATTAGTCAATGCATCCTATGTAATAGTGATGTGGTTAGTGAGCGTGCTGTATGTTTGCTGATCCTTACTGAATGTTTAGGTTGTACCTATTGTCCTAAGTCCCTAGTCGCAAATCACCAACATACCCAAAGAAAAAAATGAGCAGGTTAGGTTAGGTCAGAGTGTTTAACGTGCACGTTCCCAAAAAAAATATTGTAGCGCACACCAGTCCTGGGCACAAGTGCCGGCTGTTTGCTTTAGGCTTTTATAGTAACCACTCAACTGGTAAGTGGGGTGGTCAGCCAATCAGATTTGTTGTATAGTTTCTTCAGCCAATGCATTTTGTTGTGTAGATTCTTCCGCATAGTAGATATGTAGTACAGTTTGATTCTAATCTAATTAATTCTAGATGAGGTAATATTCAAATTGCCTCCCATCATGTCAGCTGTCATCCACAGTTAAAACTTTATGTGATTATAGGTTGGCGAGCAGCTGAAATGGGACGAAGGTGAAGGCTTTTATGGTGCTGCTGTATTGTTACGACCTCAGAGTAGAGGAACACTTCGTTTACGGAGCTCGCACCCGTTTGAATATCCAATAATACAGCCCGACTACCTCACGGTCCCTGACGACATGACGGATATATACAGAGGTAAACACTACTTATGTATGTTTACGCTAGGCTATGAGGTGAATATTATCTGTCTGTTAAAAATGCAGTTGTGTTTGTGATTTGCAATATAAAAAAGTTGTTATTTGATAGGGACTGGGGTTATGGGTTTCTGAAAGATGCAGTTGTGTTTGTGATTTGCAATAAAAAAAGGTGTTATTTTATTGAGACCAGGTTGTAGGTTTGTTAAAGACGCTGGTTGTTTGTGATTTACAATAGAAAAAAGTGTTATTTGATGCAGTTGATGTTGTGGGTTTCTTAAATAAGCAGTTCTGTTTGTGATTTTCACCTTTTGCTCGACGATTAACCACACAGTCTCTGTAGGATACTTCAGACATACTTGACGTGTGTTTGCTAGATGATTAACCCAACACAATCTCTGTAGGCTACTTCAGACATACTTGACGTGTGTTTGGCTAGATGATTAACCCAACACAATCTCTGTAGGCTACTTCAGACATACTATAGGGTGTATACTACCAAATCAAATCCCATAGACGACAATAGTAACATATGAACCATCAAAACCATTGGCAGCCACCAATATTCCTGACTATATTTTATTTATAGCCTACTGTAGTTGGAGGTTTTAATAGTTGTGATATCTGGAATAATCATGCAGCTTTAACACATTTATTTTTGATTAATTACTGAAAAAAAACTATTTTTAAATGACAAAATTACCCGAACATCTATTTTCTTGCATTATTTTCTAATCCGGATGAATACAATATGTACATTAGATGTATTCCTACAATCTGTAATCCAGCATTTTATTTAGCTAGTAACATTAGGTAATACAGCTTTAACAATAAAATAAATTATCAACTTAATCCAAGGCAGATAATCAAATCTGAAAAAATTGGTTCTGAATCTAGTATAAACTCAAAATGCTTTTCATGAGAGCTAACTAAGTGATTATTAAGGAAAAAAAATGATCTGGAGATCTAAGTATATGTTTAACAACCTTATTGTTATGTACAAATAAGAACAGAAGGCACAATAGTGACAACAAATTTAATTATGTTTTTGGTAAAGTTTTTCTTCACATTTACTTTAAATTTTGCATAAAACTACAAATTTGTCTAAAATATAACTTAGCACCCTATAAATATGTCAAAATGACAATAAAAATCAACTTCTTTACAAATATGAGTTTTTCAGAATTTCATACATACAAAATTAGCAATGTTAATGGAAACTAAAGACATTAACCCACTATTGGCACATGCTATTTTTAATATAAAAATAAATTGCTATTAAAATCTTAGTTCAGGTTGCCTATATATAATATCATATTTAAGAGCAGTTGTATATGGCAAGTCAAATACCATGTAAAAAGAAATTATTGAAATCTTTACAGTATGAATTATAGGCCAAAACCAACTTTTCTTCAGTGCTAACTTTGATTCAAACTCCATTCAGAGCCATGTACAGAGATTATTGTCAAGGTCAAGGTCATTGTGAACTTGCATGATCGAGTGATGGCTAATTTATCAACCAGTATAGTTTAATTAAATAAAATGACAAAATCATAATATTTTTTATTATGCACTGAATATGTACTATAGGGTGTATACTATCAAATCAAATCCCATAGACGACAATAGTAACATATGTGGCTAAAACTCCTAGCTGCAACGTATCAACCGACATAAACGCCACGGATATAAATACTACCACCCCTTACACTTAAAGTGAATCAGAAAAAAATGGGGGGTCAAGCTGCTCGTTTCTGAGATAACGGGTAGCGTCTATGACTACCCTAGTTTCGCACAAAATTCGAGTACTTTTTTTTACAGGTACCCCATACATGTTTCAAGCACAAGGCTACTTGACACACTGGTACTAGATGAAATAAAATTGCAATTTTGTTTTACCCAGATGAAACTATTATTTTTTACAACCAACACACTCACATTTATAACCAATCACAGGACTTGTGGTGTTCACTTCTCTATCAAAAGTTCGGTGCACCTCGAACTTTGACCCAGCCGGAAGTTATTTGGTTTAGTACTACCTTGACGTGTGTTTGGCTAGATGATGCAATGAAATAACTAACATCGAATGTTATTTCAATGTTTGTCAGAGTGAAAAGTTAAAGTTTGTTTTGTTTAACTACACCGCTAGAGCAGATTGATTTATTAATTATCGGCTATTGGATATCAAACATTTGGTAATTTTGACATATATAGTGTATACATTGTTTTGCCATTAATACAACAGCCTTTGATATATCAGTCATGGTGCACTGACTAAAATGAGAAATAGGCCATTTGGCCCAACGACTGGTATCGATCCTAGGGCATCAGGCGTGCGCTTTACCACTGGGCTGCATCCTACCCTTTATCGGAGTGATGCTGAATCGACACTAGTCAATAACATAAGACGCTCAATTCTCGTAAATAACACGCCGCTGTCGCTTTATGTTTCCTAACGTTTAGAGTTGACACTTTCTGATTTTACAGGAGAGTGACAAGTATAAGTAAAATCAGCACAACGAACACTGTTAGAGCAGTGTGTAGCATTAAATCATCTTGTTTATTTTCAGGTGTTCGGATATTTCAGAAACTGCTGAAGACTAAAGCGTTCAGAGATATCGGAGCCCGACTGGACACGACGAGGGTCCCGACGTGTAGTCAGTACACCTACGACTCTGACGAGTACTGGCAGTGTTACGTCAGGTCATTCACTACAACTGCGTTCCACCACACTGGTACCTGCAGGATGGGGGCGATCACAGACCCCTCCACTGTAGTCGACCCTCAACTCAGGTAGCTATTTTGTATTGTCTTCCGAGTTTTGATGATAATGTGTAACACACATGAAAAACCCCAACATTCATTCATTCACTGATATAAAATAAATGAGACAAATGGTGAATTAAAATGGCTGAGTACGCATCTAAAACAATTTATTTTTTAATATGTCTTGGGAAATCACAATCAAATTAAAATTATGTCCACTTTTACATGTGGATCTAACAGCAGCCCGTTTGAGCTCATGTCCAGATGACCTTTCTTTCGACCAATCAAAACCATACTTGCAAAATCATGCTAGTAATTTGAAAAGAATTTGAAAACATTCGAGATTATGCCGAGGGTATACGAAATGATTCGGGTGAATTACGAAGTATGCCGGAAACTAATTGCAATATAAAATACGTTTCAAGACCAAAAAAAACATCGTGATGGTATAGCCATAAAATCTGTTTATACTAGTATACAATCGACAGTTTATTTCTGCACTTTTCCCCATGTTTTTTCAATGCTGAAATAAACCAACAAGTTCGTCTATTGCATAAATAGTCTCGCTCGATATTTTTAGAATTTGTATGCTCCCGAATAACGCTATAAAAGGCGAAGTGTAATTGGTCGATATTTAAATTGCCAGCTATAGATGAAATGTCACCTGAGCATGGGAGTCAACGCAATGCTGTTAGATCTACTGGTAGACCAGTAGAGCTAATTTTAATCAGATTGGGGAAATCACGTCCTTTTACCCCAACTGACCCCAATAGTGAGCATTGCGTATTATGTATTTGTATGCCCATCCCACTCCATCCTTCTAGAACAATAGAATTAAAAAATCATAATGCAATAAGATTGCAGGACCTTCAGCATGAGTAAGGATAGCAATACGAACACGATCATTCATTTTAGTTTAAAAACGCCATTTTGTCTATCCGGATCAGACCTTATATGACATTGTCATGATTCTTAATTGGTTCCTTCGTATTATTGTAGCCCAGTTACTAGATTTGGGAGTCGGCTGGAATGTCATCGTAGATCATCAGTTCAAATTGATTTTTATCAAGTGATCAAGTTCGATTTGACAAGTTAGAATTATATAAACATAAGAAAGATTTGAAACATAAAGACAATGCACATGGTCTATAGCCGTGTTTAATGGAAGGAGGGGAAATGGTTTGATTAACGACACACTCAACACATTTTATTTACGGTTTTTTATTTATGGCGTCGGACATACGTTTAAGAACCACACGGATATTGAGAGAAGAAACCCGCTGTTGCCACTTCATGGGCTACTCTTCCCGATTAGCAGCAAGGGATCTTTTATACGCACCATCCTACAGACAGGATAGTACATACCACGGCCTTTGATATACAAATCGTGGTGCACTGGCTGGATCGAGAAATAGCCTTAAGTGCATAGGGTAGCTATGCGCCTACGGTAATCTTAGGGCTAAAATCGCTACATAGAACGGGGCCCTGGGCCCATATTTTTTAAGCAATCTTAGCCCTACGAAATCATAAAACCATCGTAGGCTATGACGTCACTATGGCTAAGCACTAACAAAATCCCTAGGTGGAATGTTTGGGGTATTATTTCCTTATTTCAGTGAATGTGTAGACCAATGAGAATGCTGCTGTTGCAAAAGAGTTCAAACTTCAGTAAACTGGAATCTCACAGTGCTGTCTTGTGCTCCATTGTCTTCCTGTTTTCGGCTATAACTGTATTAGATCTTAACCTCTTGGATCGGGATATGGATCTATCGTGGCTCAGTGGTAACGCGCGCCTGATCGATCCCCGCTGGGTGGCCCATTTGGCTATTTCTCGTTTCAGCCAGTGCTCCACAACTGGTATATCAAAGGCCGTGGTATGTGCTATCCTGTCTGTGGGATGGTGCATATAAAAGATGGAAACATATTGCTGGTTTCCTCTCTCTAAGACTAAATCACAATTGCCAAATGTTGACACCCGGTAGCCGATGATTAATAAATCAATATGCTCTAGTGGTGTCGTTAAACAAAACACACCTTACCTTCAACTGTGGGACGGGGTGCAGTTCAGTGATAGAGCACTCGTCTGAGATACGTTGGGTTGAAGGATCGAACGCCCTCGATGGATTCGGTTCTATCAATTAAAGGGACACACCCTAGTTACGGCTATTTGTTAACCATTACGGCGTTGTTTTTCGCTATTAAACCCCATTTTTCACAAATAAAATTGCACTTTACTTACATTTTATTATTTAGAATACACATTTCCATTCACCTGAAGTGCTTTTTGGTAATCCTGATGTTTGTAAAACCACGAAATGCATTTTTTGCATTTTTTCACAAGACGTTCTGTCGAGAAAAAACCGTTAAGCAAGCGAGGTCCAATCTATTTTTAATGCCACAGACGTTGGTATATCACGTGACCGTTATCATTTTGGTTCGGTTTGTTTTCTCGTGCACGGTTCGCGCAATCAACATCCGATTTGTTGTTGTTCATTTGTGAGATTTTTCTTCACAGTTCGTGAAAATTTTCAGTAACAATAAAGTTCAGACAAGTAAGTGTCTCAATACAAAACGTTACAAACCCTTAAAACCAATAATTTTGCTAGTCTTACGATATCTGGAGAGGGGATACAACCAGGACAGAACAGTTGGAACATGTCCAGGAGAGGTGAAACGAACGCACCCCAAGTCTGTAATATTTGTCGTGACGTAGGCATTGTTGTGCTTCGAGCGACATCTACCGGTGACATCAGAATACTAACTTTCTAAATTATTTCAAGCAATTGGGACATGGGGATTCCCATGGTATTTATCGATATAAAACCTGCTTTTTCACTCCATTTGATAAAAACGTGATCTAAGTGTGTTACAGGTTTGTAGATTAACCAAATTATAATTTATTTTCGCTGGATGGAACTAGGGTGTGCGGCTTTAATGCGCATGGCTGGTACGTTAAAGCCGTGTTATATTAACGTGGGTAAACTACACCCTACCTAGACTATATCCGTCATTACTCCCATTACATCGCATTAATAGTCTCATTTCAAATTACATGCTATTTTACTATGGACTGTGCAATACAAAATTGTTTTTTAATATTCAAATGTCTTCTATCTTGTTTTTAGTTATTAGTTATTCTATCTCCACCTCAAAAGCATATAATATATTATCTGTCATTTCAGGGTAAAGGGTATATCTGGACTGCGTATAGCTGACGCCTCCATTATGCCCAAAATCACCTCCGGAAACGTTAATGCTCCTTGCATTATGATTGGAGAAAAGGCAGCTGATCTGATCAAGGGAAAGACCTCTGTGTGACACCAAGAGACGCTATAAACCAAACATTACAGTTCAGAGATTCCACACCCTGCGGTATTCACCATACAACTAACACGTGTCAGCAATCAAGAAAGTATATATAATGATGAACATTTTTCAGTCTGCTGTGAAATAATCCGACTGAATTATTAGTGTTCTGAACGCAAATTGTTTTATAAGTAGACTAGTAGTGTTCTAAACACAAGTCCATTTATAAGTAAAACTGTTCTAAAAACAAGCCCATTTATAAATAATGACAAATTATTTCCGTCAGTCTATACCATATAAGGCAATCTGATTGGTTACACTGTGCTTGACGTTTTGCTTCGTACCTCGATGAACCTAACAAACTTAAAGTAACTCCTTCTCTCCAGATCAATTCTTTATTTCGGTCATGAGCACACGGCCCACCGGCACAAAATAAATACACTAAAACATATATATGCTATTTAGTCAAATGCACAAAGGCATGAACCAGATACTGATAGTAATAGTAAAGGAAATGTAAGCGCTATGCACCATGCAGTCATCGGACAGGAAAAATAAGGAAAACATCTAACGTTTGAATCCTATCCCATATTTGAAGGGGAAATAAATACGCGAACACTGATAAATAAATTGTCCATGCCTCTGTATCCATTTCTAAGGAGATATCCCGCTCACAACGTGCACTACTGTCTTCCAATTAGCCGGAATAGTCAGAAAAGAATGCACACAGCAAACATTGGTGAAAATTACGTAATTTTTTATTACTTGATTTGACTAATCGTGAATGTACATTGACATTCTTACGTAACACAGATCTTAATGAAGTATATTCAGAGAGAAAAGAGAGAGAGAGAGAGAGAGAGAGAGAGAGAGAGAGAGAGAGAGAGAGAGAGAGAGAGAGAGAGAGAGAGAGAGAGAGAGACAGAGACAGACAGACAGACAGACAGAGACAGACAGACTACAGAGAGACAGAAACAGACATAGAGAGAGACAGAGAAAGAGACAGACAGACAGACATAGAGAGAGACAGAGACAGACAGAGAGACATAAAGAGAAAGAGAGAGTTATACACAACGTGATAGAGAGAAAGAGCGAGAGAGAGAGAGAGAGAGAGAGAGAGAGAGAGAGAGAGAGAGAGAGAGAGAGATAGATGGATGAATGGATGGATGGATAGATAGACAGACAGACAGATACGATAGATACGATAGATAAATAAATAGACAGACAGACGGACAGACTGACAGACAGAGATAATCAAAAGAAAGAATACCGATCCGTGTTTTAAAATAGTAAAAACAACACAAAACACAAATTGTGTTGTATTTCGAAAGTATAATCATTTGTCGAGATGTCAACACTGGTATACACACTAATTGTCATCCAATGTGCATCGCAATTCACAAACAGTACTAGCTGCTGCTAAATGTGTGGTTTCACGTAACATCACTGGAATTCAAAGTGCAAATTAGATTTAATATTTACTCTGTACTCGCCAGTTAGGTCGTAAATGAAACACAATCACTAGCCTACAACACATCCAGTAGTACCATGATATGAATAGACAACCAACCTGTTGTTTAATGTTTGTCCAAATTACCTGGAAGATGCAAAGAAGAAAGTGTTAAATGTTTATACTGTGTGTGTGTTTGCGCGCGCGCGCGCGCGCGTGCGTGTGTGTGTGTGTACACTTGCATATGTGTGTGTTGAAATATGCACGTGTACGTGCTCATGTACATAATATTAATGTACACATGCATAATCTTAATTATAAGATTTGATTTGAAGCAAAACAATAGAAAGCAAACATCCAGTTATATTTGATATTTATAGCAATAAACGTTGACGGAGATTATATTATTCTTAGTGTTTTGTGTTGCGTGATATTAGAACGGCAGTGTGTCAGTCCTCCTGAAATTGCTGGAAGGTCTAAGTGGTCGTATTGTGCTCTAACCGGCACCAAAGACACTCGATTACTGGGAGTTAATCAAAGGTACATGGACGAAAGAAAGTATATGCAGTATGTGGTCAAAACACAGCGTATGAAGCTGTGGTGACTTTTATTCAAACAGTTAAACTATGACCAAACTGTACTTGGAACAACAAGAGCTACTATCATTACATACTAATGTCTTATATATTCTAGCAGATGGCTGATTCACATGGTTACCATATACCATATTCCACTAATAATTCTAGTTTTCACATAAATAGTAAGTGGAAATCTTTCAAGCTCACCATGTATCATATACATAGGTGTACTACGTTTTACACAAAGAATGCTTCTCAAGAATCTAGTAAGTACACTTTCTATAATAAAACGTTTTTGCAAGACCGCATATTTCACAACCATAAAGTGAAATAGGTAAAATTGTTTAGTCTAAACGTGTAAGTCGAAAATCAATAGGTAAATTGAGGTTACATATTTGAGATTTAATTAAAAACGTAACTTTCGTGGGTTAATTCACGATACGTTTCATCGCTAATGAGTATAATTATATGGTTCTTTAAAAAAAAAAATACAACACGAGGAATTTATAACAATCAATGACCTCTGACATGTTATTAGATATAGTAAATACAAGTTTATGACAATCAATGACCTCTGACGTGTTATTAGATATAGTAAATACAAGTTTATGACAATCAATGACCTCTGACATGTTATTAAATATAGTATATACAAGTTTATGACAATCAATGACCTCTGACATCTTATTAGATATAGTAAATACAAGTGTATGACTTTTTGACTCAAAAATGACAATTATGTCTTTGCCAGATTAACAGTTAGTTTCCATTTGACGCATTAATTATGAAATACATTTTTAAACATTTGCATATCAATATTTTTCTCAGCAAAAATTAACAGTGTCATCGGTATAAAGTAAAGGTCGAAACCCCTTCATTGCTCAAGCTTGACTCGACGCGCTTTTGGTCGCCTCAGAATATAAATACTTTGAGTACAAATCTTATGTTAAACGATTGGTAGCATGTTACACATAGACATTCTATGCACTAAAATAGAGTAACATTGCTAAGTCTCTGTGAATAATTATCGGTCACTGATCTTCATTAGATGTAGGATTGGTCACACATTTGTGACCAATTTATGGCCACAGTAATGATCAATATTCTTGACCTTGAAACCAAATCAAATGTTCACGTTGAAGGGTTTATATGGTAAAATAAGCCATTTTCAGGGATTTGGGCAGCCATATTCGATTTAGGCAAATTAAGAAAATCCCCATGTAAATTGTTATATTTTCTAAAAAGGTTCCTCATGCTTAAGAAATGCATTCTAAACTTTAAAATACCCTGCTTAGTACTTGCTATGTGACCAAAAAGGCGTTTGGCAGCCATATTGAATTTTTTAAAAACCATTAGCCATATTAATTTCCCGAATGTGTATTCAGGTGCATTTTATTATGTTTTTTTGGAGACCTCTCCAAACTGTATTGTGAAGAAGACAAAATGTATTGCAGTTTGTGATAGGTTTGGCCCTATATTGACTAGACTATAAGTCAGACTGAATCTCTGTCGTTTTCATTGTACAAATTGCCATGGGTATTTATTCTGATGTAATGTCTTTAAAAATGACGCCCGAAATAAACGACTGTCCTGCGCACCTGGCACAGGTAGGCTCAAACCCGTTCCTGGGGTAAATACATAGAGGTTATTACCAGAGTATTTTTCGGTATCGTCAATATCATATATTAGGAATAAAAATTGTATTATGCGAGCCTCTGGCGAGCATAATTCATTATTTTTATTCCTAATATATGATATTGAAGATACCGAAATACACGAGGGTAATAATCTCTTTATCATATAAGCTCAAGCTTAATACAACGTCTTTTTGTAAACTGTACACGCAAATTTAATTCCAGTCCGCCATTACTAGATATTCAAATGACGTAAGAATATGTAGCGCGGTGTATTTTTTAATGGAAATGATGTCAAACTCGAATGACGTCATTTTAGATGTCCTTACATCAAAATAAAGTTATGGCTAAGGCCGCGATCACATTTATCCGTTTTTTCCTTCCGCTTCCGCTCCCGCACCCGTTATCCGTCGTCAGTGAAATTCGATTGTATTGAAATCAATGTGTGCAAACAGACCTATCCGTCTCCGCTTCCGCACACTTACACTCGTCCGCACAAATCGTTCCTGGACCGATTTTCACTGAAGCGGACAATGGATGCGGATAGGATTCCCACAATGTGACGTCATATTTAGGGTATTTCCTGACCTCGCGATTCAATTCTTCGTAGATACAGCTCTAATTACATATATATCTGTCTGTCTGTGTGTCTGTATATATGTCTGTGTGTTTGTGTGTGTAAGTTATTTCATTATTCCACCAATGTAAATATTTTCATAATTAATTTTTATAGGGGGGTTGTGGTAAGGTGGGGTTCAAACATACCCCAACCCATCAAGTACTTTCATATTTTGTTAAAGGTCAAATACCACCCATTCCCACGAAAAATAAGTTATACAGGTATGCCACTGAATACATTTACACGTGAAATCACAGTATTCATGAATTTCTTGTTGAAATGATGACTTAATATCGACCAATGGCTATAAGTAATTTCTAATCAATTTGCTATAAATACGAAAACGTTATTGTCTGCAGTGTCTTTTACTGGCGAAATTTATGTTTCTAAGGTACGTAGTTACGTAGGTTGTTGGTCTGGCACCTCTTCGTCGTCTTCTTTCTCCTTTTTCCATACCAATACATTAGCAAAACATCATCATCATCATCATCATCATCATCATCATTGCAGCGGACTTGTAGGTATTTCGACATGTCGAATAATTAGGGATATTTGTTGTATGCTTCGAAGTATATATACCCTACAACACACGTGAATATCAAGTATTCTCGTGCAGCAACTGTAGACATGCATTTTTGTTAAAATCACTGACAGGTGTGTTCGTAAGCAACGGACAACGGACGACGGATAACGGGTGCGGGAGCGGGAGCGGAGAGTAAAAAGCGGATAAATGTGATCGCGGCTTAACGTTTTTGTCTTTTCTGAACGCTGGACAGCTTTCAGCGTCAAACTGCCATTGAAATGTTTTTATTTGATGACTACGTCAATCATGGAGTGTCACCCAAGTACGTTTGCTTAAATGTCAATAAACCTAATGCCGAAACCTCGACTAATTTACATCTAATTTGCAAAGTTATCAAAAAATATCACATTCTTTGATTGCACTGAAAATGTAAGATATTATATGATAAAGAATAAATATTATAATATTGGCCGCCCTTATTTTTAAAACTTTCAAAATAAAATATTGACTAAATTTTAGTGTGTTATGTGTGCTCTAATTGACAGTCCACAATATCACTCGAACTCTTGTTTGTTTTGTGTGGGGGTGGGTCTTTTTACTTTTCTTTTTTTCTTTTTTTCTTTTTTGTGGGGGAGGGTGTTTGTGTGGGGGGTTTTGTTGTTGTTGGTTGTTGCTTTTTTTTTGCTTTTTTTTTTAGCTTTTTTCTTCTTCTTTTTTTTTTTGGGGGGGGGGGAGCGGGGTTGTGGGGGAGGTTGGCGAGGAGATAGGCCTATTCCATTTAAAAAGGACGCAGCTGGGTGATGTGTGACTGGTGTTTGTCACATCTATATTTTATGAACCTTTTACCATTGATTTTAGCCATATTTTGTATTTCTCTATCCCTGTAAGGATTCTGTGCATCAACATGAATTTGTGTGTTTTATTGTAATATATAATCTCGCATCACTCTTATAAGGACTGAACGAATGAAGGAGGGAATGGTTAACGACAGCCAAGAACGATACTCTATAAGGAGTAGCCTGTGTACGTTCTAATGGTACAGTTTACAATCGCTACACTGCGTGGTGCCCAAACAAAATACCCCCTCCAGTGGCTCGCTGTCTTTCTATTCTCGTTGGTCGCAAGGTCACTGAGGTGGTGCGATCC
This sequence comes from Gigantopelta aegis, assembly GCF_016097555.1. Taxonomy (NCBI): domain Eukaryota; kingdom Metazoa; phylum Mollusca; class Gastropoda; order Neomphalida; family Peltospiridae; genus Gigantopelta; species Gigantopelta aegis. The sequence goes on along the minus strand of NC_054702.1, from coordinate 4,590,024 downwards.
AGGTCATGCCTGACGCTGACGACAGGTGGACTGAACTTCTGTTAAGGTGTTTTTATTCCTACAGTAGTGTAATAGCAAGGCGCATCGGGTAAGTACAACATACACATGTGAAAATATATATTATAGTTGTTCACTTCATACGTTGTTAGATAATCACTGACAAGTGGCATGAGAGTGATGTTTGTTCAGTGTTAAGGAGTTGATATGCTAAGAATTAATGGCGAAGCGGGTGCGGGGGCGGGGCGAGTTAATCATCTTGATCGCCGTCTTGCTTAAGATACAGGATCTGATAAAACTGTTGTTTTTTTGTGTTTTTTATGTCTTCTTGTTCTATTTTCATAGGCGTATGGATTCCCATTTCTGTATGGTGGCAGGCTGGTTTCTTCCCGAAGTAAACGCAAATGCCCGAATCTGGATAACAAGGTTACTTTCATATAAGCGTTACCGCCAAACAGCTATACAGGGTTACAAACGAATCACTGCGCATTCTACATGAATTACAACTACTTTTGCGGGTACAATGAAAGAAATACATGGTAAAAAGGCATCACATTTGCACATTTTGCTTAAATATCTCTATCGGCTTTGCCCGAATTTGAGGATTTAATCTAGCACTAGAGGGGCAGTTGTAGCCAGGATATATGTAGGGATCAATGATGGATACAAGTTTTCTCATTTGACAAATATACTAGTGACAAGACGTTAAGGATCTTATGAACACTTCACCTAGGAGCGTGGTAGCTCATTGTCTCTGCCAGTGGTACAGAAACACTCCTGCAGCCGTTGGATAACAGATGGTTAACTTGCAGGTGTCTAGCTACTTGTCTCATGTATATGTCCCCATTGATATATGCCACAGTCAGTTTACGTCTCAGTTTACGTCTTGGTGGCATGGCTATCCAAAACCTGATTGCAAATAAATGTATACCTCCCAACCATAATTAGACATGCTTGGCAAAACAATATTAAAAAGCCAAATATTTTTTATTTTTTATTTATGGATTTGACATACACTTTCTACCGGTAACCAAAGAAGTTTGCACTTGCAGGTTGGTGTACATGCAGTCTGCAATGTTTTAACTACGGTTGTAACCTACTTGTTATTACCTGTCACCGTCACTGATCTTTTTATCAATTATGTACTGGTCCTTAACCATTTGCGACTCGAATACTATGGGCTACTAAATTCAATACTAAAGGCACGACCAAAGAGACAATATAAAATTACCCATAAAACGGTGTAAACAACTGCTGTGAAAGGACTGCATTCACGAAACACACGATGATGCTTAAAGATTCATACCTGGGCTCGAACTTACTAATTTATCACCCACGGCAATTTTTTTTTGATAATTGCCGACGGTAAAAGGACCCACCGACGGTAAAAGGACCCACCGACGGTAAATTTTGAGTCTGCCGACGGGATTTTATTTTTCTAAGACTGACATTTGCTTCAAATAAAATTGACTGAAAGGTTATTTTTCTGTATGTACATGTTGTCGTATTTCGTCAATTTATGTCAATAAACTTCAATAAAGAAGAATTTATTATAAATGGAATCATGGACTAGTACCATCAGCTTACATTTAACGGATCCTGGTGTTTCTGAGACTACGTTTTCAGAGTTTTCGGTCAATATGACATGAACATTGTTCCATGGATGTCACTAAACTGTATAGGTAGAAAGATTATTATTCTAGGAAACCCTAACAAACCAAGGCATGGATCGATAGTAACACAACCTATAACATGAATGCTCTGATCACAGAACGAAACCCGCATTATCACATACGCTTACAGAACGAATTTTATTTGCTTTACAAGGTGCATACGAATATGGCAATCATATCCGCCCTCCCTCCTCATCCATTGTATTTAACAACAAGTAGAAACCTCACCGTAATCCTGTCCCTAAAGTTTAAAGTGGGATGGGCCCGGCAGATATTTTAACTTATTGGATGTAATAAAACTATTGATTGGCAAAACATAAATATCGGCCTTGGTCAAAAATCAATTCTGCTCCATATAACATCATAATTGCTGTGTATTATATGTTAATAGATTTGGCTGAAATTTGGATGGTAGTTAGATTCTGGGGGGGGGGGGGGGGGGGGGGTGATTGTATTTAAAATTTAAAACGTGTGTATAGGTTATGTGTATTGGCCTCTATCGCGAAGTATGCGTAATTTCTGTTTGTATGGCCGTTTCTGTGAAACTTACAGGTAAAAACTCTTGAAATTCTAAATTTAAATTCTACTGCCTAAGTGAAAATTAATCGGAATACTCGGGAATGCTAATGTTAACCCCAGCCTGTTCCAGCACGGAACTCAGTGTACGTTGAGAATTTTTCAAGTTACACGAATAATGTTTTCAGTGTTATAATATACTCTTTAGAGCGTTATAAACTGTTGAATTACTTTTTTAAATATAAGTTATTCAAACGAATGATTCACATATTTGAGCAGTATGTATACTTAAATCAATGACAAACTTAACTTTTGTTTTGTTTAACGACACCACTAAAGCACATTGATTAATTTATCATCGACTATTCGATGTCAAAGATTTGGTAGTTCTGACACGTAGCCATCAGAGGAAACCCGCTACATTTTTCTTAATGCAGAAAGGGGTCTTTTAACGCACTTTCACACAGGAAAAAGCACATACCACGGCCTTTAACCAGCCAGTTGAATGGATCGACTGAGGTGGTTCGACGCAAGCTCGTCAAGCGAGCACTAAACCGACTGAGCTAAATCAGAGAGACAGAGACAGAGAGAGAGAGAGAGAGAGAGAGAGAGAGAGAGAGAGAGAGAGAGAGAGAGAGAGAGAGAGAGAGAGAGAGAGAGAGAGAGAGAGAGAGAGGTGGGGCAAGGCACACAGATAGACTGGCATAATTACATTAAGCGAACATTTAACATACTTAATTTTAATAATAGACATCGCAGCGTTAATTGTGAGACACAGAGAAATAGAGAGGGCAGGTACACAGACATACCTGACTGCTTTAAAGGGACATTCCTGAGTTTGCTGTATTGTAAGATGTTTCCGATTAATAAAATATTTCTACGATTAAACTTACATATTAAATATATTTTCTGGTTTAGAATATCAGTGTCTGTATATTCAATGTTTTTCTGGTCGTCTTAATATTTGTAAGAAGCTCAAACTGGATTTTGTCTTCAAATAATTTCGTACGTACGAAAAAAGAATATTTTAGGAAATAAGATGAAATTTAACCTAGTACAAATATTAGAACGATCAGAAACACGATTAATATCACTAATAATTTATGAAGAAAAATATATTTGCTATGTAATTACAATCGTTAAAAAGTCTCTGTTAGTCGATATCATCTTAAAAATTGCAGCAAACTCAGGAATGTCCCTTTAAGTGTACATTTTAGCAGACATTGCCGAGTCAATATCAAGAGAAACACACACACACACACACACACACACACACACACACACACACACACAGAGAGAGAGAGACAGAGAGACAGAGACAGAGAGACAGAGAGAGAGAGGGACAGAGAGAGAGACGCACATACCTGGCTGTTTTAACTAAAATACATGTACATGTGTAAGTGGGTTGTGGGGCGGCAGGACCAATAAAAAAGAATTACAACACATAGCCGACTTCTAATTGTCCCAAACAATATGTTAAAAGTATATTGTACTTTGAAATTGCTCTACTCGGTGTACAAAACAAACATATTTATTTATATATGCACTATTGTTTTGTTTCTTTTAGCTGTTCAACTGGTCAACATCAAAACGATGGGTGAACGCGTCAAAGTTTCCTCAGAAAACAAGAAAGGGGAGGTGCCTGCCGTTTTCTTCAAAGGTGTCAAAGGATCTGCTGGAATCATAGTGCTCCAGGAATGGTGGGGATTAAACCAGCAGATACAAGACAGAGCACAGCAAATAGGCAAAAAGGGCGGCTTTACCACGATCGTTCCCGATCTTTACCGAGGCAAGTTGGGAACCAACCACGAGGAAGCAGGCCACCTCATGACTGGCCTCGACTGGCTTGGAGCGGTGAAGGATATCCAAGGCTGTGCTAAGTACCTGCTAAAACACGGGTGTACCAAGGTTGGAGTCACTGGCTACTGTATGGGTGGCGCCCTCATCGTAGCTGCTTGCTGCCTGACACCGGAAGTCAGCGCAGGCGTGGTGTTTTATGGGGTGCCCAGTAAGGAGCTGTGTGATCCCTCGACGATGAAGGTCCCTATCCAGTGCCATTTTGGCGACAAGGATGACATCGTGGGATTATCGTCCCCAACTGATGCTGAAAAGCTACGAAAGGTGAACCACGAGTTTTATATGTATGACGCGGGACACGCCTTTACCAACAGATCCAACCCAAACTTCAACCAAGAGGCAAGTGAAAAGGCGCTGGAATGAATGTATGTTTTCTTCAAGAAACATCTGAAATAAGCTAATACACCAACAGTGGGTCATGCTTTACAATACTTACTAAGATGACATTTCCCACTTGACAATCACGCACAAAATCAATCACCCAGTCTATTCTTAATTGTAAAACTGCATTCCTGCAGTTACTGTTATATACAAGAAAGGTGTGTGTGCTATTTTGGTGTTATTGTGATGTATGAAGAGTACAGGACCAACTTCAACCCACCTCACTTCTAGATATAAATCTCTGAGAATGCACCTGACAACATATACAGTTACTTAAAGGGGCATTCCTGAGTTTGCTGCATTGTTTCCGACTAATAAAATATTTCTACGATTAAACTTACATATTAAATATATTTTCTTGTTTAGAATATCAGTGTCTGTCTATTCAATGTGTTTCTGGTCGTCTTAATACTTGTAAGAAGCTCAAACTGGATTTTGTTTTCAAATAATTTCTTACGTACGAAAAAAATATTAAATTAAATTTAACCTAGTACAAATTGTAGAACGATCAGAAATGTGTTTAATATACAGCCACTAATATTTTATGCAGAAAAATATATTTGATATGTAATTACAATCGTTATAAAGTCTCTGTTAGTCGATAACATCTTAAAAATTGTAGCAAACTCAGGAATGTCCCTTTAAAAACTTATTATTTATTATTTGTTTATACCCATATCTAAAGTTTGTTTTGTTTAACAACACCATTAGATGATATTAATTTATTAATCAGTGGTTATTAGATGGAGTAACGGAGTTTATTAGGATCAGTCCATTGGTAGGTTGTGACCCTGGTGTAGGGGTAGGTGGCGCCGATGACGCAGGGGTAGATGTTGTGACAGAAGAGGTAGCACATGCTTACTGTTTCCATGGTAACAGCTCTTATTCCTTTAAATGGATCATTCAGTATACCACTACTAGACTACAGGTGTGGGGGTATGCAGAAGAAAAGACCCTCCAACCCACCTCGTTGGTTGGTAGGCTTTTTTGCTTTTTGTTTCACAAGGTAAAGCGCTCGGCTGATGCGCGGTCGGTCTAGGTTCGATTCCCGTCAGTGGCTCGTTGCGCTATTTCTCGTTCCAGCCAATTCACCACAACCTGTATATCAAAGGCCGTGGTATGTGCTATGCTGTCTGTGGGATGGTGCATATGAAAGATATCTTGCTGCTAATGAAAAAGAGTAGCCCATTAAGTGGTGACTGTGGGTTTCATCTGAAGACTACGAGTCAAAATCATAAAATGTCTGAGATCCAGTAACCGATGATTAATTAAGCAAAGTACTCTAGTGGTGTCGTTAAACAAAACAAAATGTTTTCATAATATGGAATTTACTACAAGTTATTTCTGAATCGATTGTTTTCTAAATTTCACACAAAAATAGTTTGTTTCCCAAACATTTTTACTTTTCTTCTTACGTCAAACCAAACTGAAATTATTTCCCAAAAACATATTTGTAGGAGGATGGGACGGATAATAGTCATTAATTTTTGCCTATAAAGTGAGCAGATTCAGTACCCTTCAATAAACCATATATCCGCGGCTGTCGTGGTGATGCATTTACCTTTAACCCCGAGTTGAACAGTGTTCTTATCTCGGTGCCACCCACGTCAACCCACCCTGCCGTTCTTTATGTTGAATGAATGGCCGGTAAGGAGCTGCCGAACTCAAGGCCACACTATATTCACATGACCACTAACATGACCTACACAAATTTGAACAGAGGGACTGATGTGTTGTTTATCTCGGCCACTATCTTAATAACAAGAAGGCTTGAAGTAAGTAGAACAACTCTTTTTAAAGGTCACACCTGTCGAATTGATATATTAGCGTACTGATGGTAATGTGACACCGTGACGTCCAGTAGCCTAGTAGCCCAATGGTAAAGCGCTCGCTTGATGCGCGGTCGGTTTGGGATCGATCCCTGTCAGTGGGCCCATTGGGCTATTTCTCGCTCCGGCCGCTGCACCAAAACTGATACATCAAAGGTCGTGGTATGTGCTATCCTGTCCATGGGATGGTGCATATAAAAGAACCCTTTCTTCTAATCGAAAAGAGTAGCCCATGAAGTGGCGACAGCGGGTTTCCTCGCTCAATATATATGTGGTCCTTAACCATATGTCCGACGCCATATAACCGTCAATAAAAAATGTGTTGAGTGCGTCGTTAAATAAAACATTTCCTTCCGTGATCGCTATATTGAAGATGTACTTTGTTCCAGTGTGGTGTGAAGGTCTCCACCCGACAGGTTTGTGTTGTTTCTAACACTAATACAGTATTGATACTTTTACTGGCTCCACTTAAGGTACATCACAGGGTGTCCTCAAAATGTAAAGGTGAGCAGATGTATGTACACTGAACTCTTCCGATAGATACAATTATTCACAAACAAAACTCTATCCGTGTCCCCTGCTGTGAGCACTTTGCTCGCCAATATAAATATGACCCTGATGACTCAGGATAAGACCGACCTCGGTGGCGTCGTGGTTAAACCAACGGACATAAGGCTAGTACGTACAGGGTTCGCATCCCGTTACTGGCTCCCACCAAGAGCGAGTTTTAACGACTCAATGGGTAGGTGTAAGACCACTATATCCTCTTCTCTATATAACCACAAACAACGAACCCACTGTCCTGGACAGACAGCGACAGCCACGATAATTGAGGTGTGTGCCCAGGACTGCGTGTTTGAACCTTAATTGGATATAAGCACGAAAATACTTGAAATAAAACTCAGGATAAGGACACAAGTCAAGAAAGACAACTCTCCGCGAGAAGAGAAATAGCAAATATAAACAGGTAGGATAGGTTCATAATCCCAGGAAAAAAAGTGTGTTTTATTTAACGACACCACTAGAGCACATTGTAGTCCCAGGAAGGACAATGTAACTAAAATCAAATCAACTGCACTAAAAGTTAAAGTGAGTTTTGCTTAACGACACCACTAGAACACATTGATTTATTAATCATCAGCTATTGGATGTCAAGCATTGACATATAGTTTTAGAGAAGAAACCCGCGACATTTTTCATTAGTAGCAAGGGATCTTTTATATACACCATCCCACAGACAGGACAGCACATACCACGGCCTTTGATATACCAGTCGTGGTGCACTGGAACGAGAAATAGCCCAATGGGCCCAACGACGACGGTGGTCAGTCATAGACCGACCGCGCAACATTTTTATTTCAACTTACTTTCGTGCTTATATCCAATTAAGGTTCAAGCACGCTGTCCTGGGCATACACACCTCAGCTCTCTGGGCTGTCTGTCCAGGACAGTGGGTTAGTTGTTAGTGGTTAGTGAGAGAGAAGGGTATAGTGGTCTTACACCTACCCACTGAGTCGTTAAAACTCGTTCTGGGTGGGAGTCGGTGCCGGAGTGCGAACTCTGTACCTACCAGTCTTATGTCCGATGGTTTAACCACGACACCCCCGAGACCATGCATCAAGCGAGGGCTTTACCACTGGGCTACGTCCCACCGATGTCACCAAGTTCTACAGCCATGCAACATGTCGAAATTGTCTTCCATGCACATATCATTTTCAACAAACGAAGCGAAAACTAAACGAAAGCCAACCGTATCAGTTTCACACGATCCAGCTTAATAAAATGCAATGCATTTCTTAAACGATCTCAATCAAACATTTTATCTTATAATATAGTTGATTAAAAAAACCCACATTTGTTTTATTTAAAGACAGCACTAGAGCAAGTTAATTTATTAATTATCAGCTATTGAGGAATAAGTTTGTTTTGATTTATTAACCATCGGCTATTGAGGAATAAGTTTGGTTTGATTTATTAACCATCGGCTATTGAGGAATAAGTTTGTTTTGATTTATTAACCATCGGCTATTGGATATCAAACATTTAGTAATCATGACATATAATCTTAAAGAGGAAACCCGCTACATTGTCCCATTTGTAACAAGGGATATTTTATGTTCACAAACCCACATACAGGATATCATATGCAGCGGTCTTTGATATACCAGTCTTGGTGCACTGGCTGGCTGGAGAAATATAGTCTAGTAGCTTATGTCAAAATATACATCAATTGTTAAAATGTGAAAAAAGGTGTGAACATTTGCATACGGTACACTTTTTAGTTCTCTTTCATATAAAAGCAGGACACACGTGATCGGTTAACAGTTCCAGCAGGAATCTTCATTTTCAAAATGGCAGCCATCGAAAAACAAACTTGCTAATATTTTGGCTCCCAATACACATAAATACTTGATTTAAGTTGCTAATCCCATGTTTTCACACCCACGCAATTCAGTAAACATGATAACATTAATGTATATTTATCTTTTTTAATACTTGAGGCATTTAAAAAATGAAATATGGGACCATTTAGATTTTTGTTGTTGTGAAATGTCAATTTAGTGGCACATTATCCCACTCATAGTCAGTTTGTAGGTGATATAGCTCAGTCAGTAGAGATGGTCACTCACATTGTGTTCTCTATAACTATCGGCTACACTGGACCCCACCCATCATAGATGATATAGCTCAGTCAGTAGAGATGGTCACTCACATTGTGTTCTCTATAACTATCGGCTACACTGGACCCCGCCCATCATAGATGATATAGCTCAGTCAGTAGAGATGGTCACTCACATTGTGTTCTCTATAACTATCGGCTACACTGGACCCCGCCCATCATAGATGATATAGCTCAGTCAGTAGAGATGGTCACTCACATTGTGTTCTCTATAACTATCGGCTACTGGATCCCGCCCATCATAGATGTATAGCTCATCAGACTCGTATCGTGTTCTCTATAACTATTGGCTACTGGATCCCGCCCATCATAGATGATATAGCTCAGTCAGTAGAGATGGTCACTCACATTGTGTTCTCTATAACTATCGGCTACACTGGACCCCGCCCATCATAGATGATATAGCTCAGTCAGTAGAGTCCCCGTTTTCGGTGCTTGTCTCGTGGGATCGAATCCTCTCAGTGGACCTATTCTCTGATTGAGATTTTCCCTGTCGCAATCAGTACCTCACGACTGGTATATCAAATGACATGGTATGTATTGTCCTGTCTGGGAACGTGAACATAAACAAAATTGATTGCAGCTAACGGAAAAACAACAGGTTTCCTAAGACTGTATGTCACAATTACCAAATATTTCACATCCAATTGCCGATGATTAATAAATCAATGTGCTCTAGTGGTGTAGTCAAACAAAACAAAACGTGTTTTATTTTACAAACATTTCTTGTTTCATATACTATCATTAATTACTATTACAGTCTTATACCATTCTGTTGAAGAAATAACGTCATCAAAATAAAACAACCCATAATAGTAGTGTAACTAAGTATTAACTGCAATGTACCGTAAATGATTATATATGTGTTTCTGTTTTCTTTGTAAACAAAGTATCAGTTTTACAGAAAATAAAGCTATTAAAAGTTATTTTTCACTTGTTATTGTTTTAGTATTGTTAAAATTTATTACAAATATTATAATAAATTATTTAATGAAGTCGATGTTTTAAAAAAAGGGTAACATCTAAAAAGTACTTCATTAAAATGATCTGTTAATTCCTTAAAACGTAATTGCAAACGTGACATCCACTCCAGGAGTGATGTGTGATATATCAGCAATAATTCTAGCATGTATGGCATATTATATTTAATACTTAACAAAATGCCATCAGAAGTTAAAATATATGGCTTTCAAATTACTGTTATATGCTGCACCAAAAAATAGGTGCACTTTAAACTTTGACCCAGAGGGGAGTGTGACGTAGCCCAGTGGTAAAGCGCTCACCTGATGCGCGTCCGGTCTAGGTTCGATTCCCGCCTGTTGCCCATTGGACTATTTCTCGTTTCAGCCACTGGTGTTCTATTCTGTCTATGGGATGGTGCATATGAAAGGTCCCTTGCCACTAATAGATTATATATCAGAATTTCCAAATGTTTGGCATCCAATAACCGATGATTAATAAATCAATGTGTTCTAGCGGTGTCGTTAAAGAAAAAAAACTTCAACTGTTGACTCAGACGTAACGCTGTTTGGTAAACAGTTACCAATAAGATCCAAGGCTTTGATACTCACACTAAAGTGTATAAAAACATCACTGACACAGTCTTCACTTGTACCGACCATAATTCACGATAGTCACACCACACTATACAAACAACATCAACGCTGGTAAAATCGTAGTATACATTTTTATTATTTATACAATAAAACTAAATGGAGATGTTTGTTTTCGTGATAATATTATAGAATAATCTTGTCATTGTATTATTTAATGGTAGATTGACAAACTCTCGCCATGATATAATTTGTTGGATTTATGGTATTATATAATTTCTGATTTTTTTATTTCAATGATGGTATGGTGAAATTACATTTAATGTCTTTCGTGATCTCTGTTGCTGTGTGTGGAATCTCTGGACTATAATATGGGTTATAATGTGAGTTATTGGCATGAAGATCTTCTGGCAATATCAGACACCCCTTTTATGTCCTATACTATGCAATAGTTAAGTAAAATGCTTTAAGATATCAAGGTACATTCCCAAAGTGGCACATGCCATATGTTGGTATTTTAAAGGTTTTTGTAATGAAGTAAAAAATTCTTGATGAAAAACAAAAACTGTATATAGAGAAAATATATAGAGAAAATATACCATATATATAGAGAGAGAAAATATTCATTGTTAATCCACTAAAATGCAAGTCAGACATTTGTCGATAAGCAGATACAGTTCAAATTTAAACTGCGATGTCACGTGTTGACCTGTCTTATTCAAATTTGAAATAATATAACTTTATGATTATAGTAGTGTTTGAAATTATTTCTATATCTTATGTGGGCATTTTATTCAAGGCATTATGTTTACATTTCACACAAAAAAAGTATAATAAATAATTATTATTATGCAACTTTGAGACTGTTCTTCTAATGGAAGTCGTTCAAATCCCTGTCATACAGAGTTCTTTCCCTTAATCAAATCGGCTGCCTTTTCTCCAATCATAATACAAGGAGCATTGGTATTTCCGGAAACGACGTTGGGCATAATGGAAGCATCAGCTACACGCAGACCAGATATACCTTTTACTCTGAAATAACAAACAGAGGAAAGGAATGGAATGCTTGTTTAACGACAATTTATTGTAGTTTAAACCACCCCTATTCGGTGTCCAACGTTTTGGTATTTCAACGTTTTGGAAAGAGACAAAAACAGAGACAAAGATAGAAGCAAAAGTGTATGTGTGAGAGATAGAAAGTGTGTGTGTGTGTGTGAGAGAGAGAGAGAGAGAGAGAGAGAGAGAGAGAGAGAGAGAGAGAGAGAGAGAGAGAGAGAGAGAGAGAAATAGATAGAGAGCGGGGGGAGGTCACTCGCTGCCACCACATTATACACCCCTACTGATCCTTGATACGAGGTATTATAATTTAAAAGTACTTTCCCGTTGACAGAATGTAGTACATACCTCGGCCTGCGATTCATTTCTAAAACAATATTGTCATGCACAAGGGGCAGTACAATATCCCTCCATTTTAAAATACAATTCTTAATACTAAGATGGCGTGGGTATCTAAACGCTATCTGTGTTGAAGATATGATCCATTTGAAATATTTTTATATAAACATATCACATTCAAAACGGATACTGTGTTTAAGATATAGTACATTCAGAATAAATTTATGTCAACACTGTCACTGTACTGAAGATGGAGGACATTCTGAATGTATTTATATAAACACACCATAATCTAAACAATCACTGCGCGTTTAAGATAAAGAACATTCAGATATATATATATATATATATATATATATATATATATATAAACACATCACATTCAAAACGGTCACTGTGTTGAAGTACATTCAGAATTATGGAACGGGATGTAGTGGTACATGGCATATCCAAACAGTGACGGGTAGCAGGATCGGCGAAACACGACTGATCAATCACTAATTAATGTATGTACTGTCCTGTCTACGGGGAAGTACATATAAATTACACTGCGTTTCATCTTTGGTAGATGTTGCCAATGTGGGTGCAATGGGATTATTCAAGTGAGCAAATCAAACAACGGCTATTCAATGTGAAATGTAAACAAGCATGCCGATTGGGCAGATTTCGGAAGGTAAGGACAATATATAAATATCCGATGAGTCTTACATGAGATGAGGGTCGACTACAGTGGAGGGGTCTGCGATCGCCCCCATCCTGCAGGTACCAATGTGGTGGAACACGTAGATGGTGATTGACCTGACGTAACACTGCCAATACTCGTCAGAGTCGTAGGTGTACTGACTACACGTCGGGACCCTCGTCGTGTCCAGTCGGGCTCCGATATCTCTGAACGCTTTAGTCTTCAGTAGTTTCTGAAATATCCGAACACCTGAAGAGAAAGAAGAACAAAGTAAACTCTCTAGTCCGTCTGCCGGTGAGCAGCAACGGGTAATTTATATGCTTAGACAGTACATACCACAGCCGTTGATGTACTAATCGTGGGACCCTGAACGCTATCGACCGTGCGACCCACTGAACCAAAACTGAACTCTTTACTACTGGACCTACATCTATTCCACCTTTAACTGATGGAAAAGATAACAAATCAAAAACAAATCAACGACATTTAACACATCTGTGCATTTTAACTATCAAAGATTGTCAAACTATCAAAGATCGTCGTTAAACTATCAACTATTTTAAAACTTTCCAGTCCAGTATCTTTTATAGATACCTATGTGAGTTTAATATCTCATCTGGGCAAACGTTAGGTCTTTTCCACATATCTTGTTACTCTGATCACAGGAGTTCGGGCTCCACATTGTGTAGGAGGCAGGTTGATTTTTTCCCCGAATTAAATAAAAATGGATAAAAAAACAACTTGCATTATTATTACCAAAGAGCCAAATAGGGTTCCAAACGATCCACTACGCCTTTTTACGTGTATTACAACAAACAGTTACTGATATTGTGAGAAGAATGAAGAAAATACATGGTGAAAAGTTTGCTCATTTTGCCAGAAAATCACCGTGGTTTTGCTTGGAAGCGATGGTTTGCTACAGCGCTAGGTGGGTGGTGACAGCTAACCCCCACCACTACGTTCTCAATGGGTAGTATCTGAAAGTGGCATAAACTCCCTACCACCCCTATCCCTCATGACAAACAAACAGAGATGCTAACAAAATTATACCTCTGTATATGACCATCATATCTTCTGTCACCATGAGGTAGTTTGGTTGTATTACTGGATATTCAAACGGGTTCGAGCTCCGAAGACGAATTGTCCCGACACTCTGAGGTCGTAACACCATAGGGACAATAGCAAACCCTTCTGCTGCGTCCCATTTCAACTGTTCACTGACCTACAATAAAATCACGTTCTGTTATGTACCTCCAAACAAAATTGCATCCGGCCTTGTCAAAGTGCGAGATGCATCCAACTTTTGATAGAGCCGTTAATACCAGAAGTCCTGCCTTTGGTAATGTGACAAGTGTTTATTGCCAAAAAGATTACTTTTATCTGGACAATAAATGTATGCAATTTTATTTCATCTAGTACCACTGTGCATAGGCGTACGAGCTCCTAATTTTGTAGGGGGGACAGGCTGGCTTTTGCCAGAATTAAACGAAAATGCCCGAATCTGGATAACAACATTGATTAATATTAGCATCACTACCATTATAGGGTTGCAAACGAATCACTACACATGTTTACATGGATTACCAATTTTGAAGGTAGACTGATGGAAATACAAGACAAAAATGTATCAATATTTTGAGTTTTTGCTTCAGCATTAGGAGGGAAGTTACACTCCCGCCCCCTGTCTCATACGCTTATGGTCAAGTAGCCTTGTGCTTGAAGCATGTATGGGATAAAACTAGCAATAATAATTTTGTGCTAAACTAAGATGTTTTATAAACATCGAGTTATATCGAAACTGAACCATGAAAGGTTTCACTTGTTTTCACTTGGTTATACTTTGTTAGATGGGTTGGAGGATTACTATTTATGGGTTATACTTTGTTAGATGGGTTGGAGGATTACTATTTATGGGTTATACTTTGTTAGATGGGTTGGAGGATTACTATTTATGGGTTATAGTTTGGTTCACATATCGTGTCTACCGAATATTCGAATCAAAGATAAATTGAAATGCTTGAAAGTAACACTGGAATAGAAACTAAAACCTGAAATGCCTATATCTGGTTGGCTAAACAAATTATACAGCTGGTCTGATTGGCTTAACAAATTACACAAACGGATCTAATTGGCTGAACAGAATTGTAGCATAGACTTTATTGGTAGAATATATTAATGCAAATTATTCAACGGATCTGATTGGCTGAACAAACTATACTTCATATTCATTCCTCTTATATGTTGGATTCCAACAGGTCATAAGAATCTATATATCGCGGGGTCCAGCAAATGCACAACCAAATACTTGTCTCAAAGATTGAACATTATCCTGATCACTATCAAGGATGGCCTTTATAGGTATTGCCAAAAAGTCTTCCAGATAAGTGGTATTAATCAAATGTCAATTATCAAGAATACCAAAGATTTACTTGGAATCATTCACTCTCAATCTAGATCAAGATCACTAATATTAAAATATTTTGTTTTTTAACATCATACATTATACACAACAATCCCCACGACAAACTAAAGGAACAATTCTATTCATTAATCAACGGAACATTTCTTACAAAGAACGGGGAATGAACATATCTGTCCATTCTTATTTTCCGCGGATCTGAACAATTCGTAAAGACCAAGAGTGAATGCAGACAAAATATACTGAGACAGAGATATAATCTATATCTGTACTCTTCGCTATATTAGCGACCTTATATTATTCAATAATAGTAGGATTACAGATTATGATCCACTGATTTACTCACGGGTGTTCGAAATGAAAGAAACATCTGAAGGTATTAGATCAGTTTCACACCTCGATCTGTGCTTAGAGATTCAAAGACACAAATCTGCAAATTAAGCTGTATGACAAAAAGGGATGACTTTCCAGTAGTCAATGTTTCCTTTATGTCAAGCAATATACTATCTGTACCAGCTTTTAGTGTCTACATATCTCAACTTCTAAGATACCTTAGAGTATGTTCATTGTATGCAGATATCAGACAACGCCATATCATTCTGGCACAGAAGTTGTTCAATCAATTATGATGCCCACGGACTCCCGCGGAAATCCACAAAGGTTTATGGTAGACATTCGGAGGCTATATCTACAAATTACGAATATTCGCTGACCAAACTTATGGCTGATGTTATTCCATATGTTGATCTTATGCATACGTTTTCACCTATTTGGTGAAACGCTTACACATTTATTATTGTTTTCATCGTTTTAGATGAAATGACCAACTTAAGTTTTGGGTCGGTTTGACACGACTTACTTAGAACATAACAAAGGTACAGTATAGTTTTAGTAAGATACACAAATATATATGTACATACAAAGCATCTACATATTTACACAGCACAGTTCATACTATTTCGTACGACGTGTCATTCACGAATCACTGGTTGGAATAGGAACACTCAATAGCTCCACCGAGAAGATCGATTCTTCACTGTTGTCTGATTTCAAACGAACGAATTACAACCGTGCGAAAACCTCACTAGTCTGGGCACACTCAACTTCAAAATGACCACATGCCTTTAAATGGGTTAAGTAGAGCCCCACGACTGGTATACCAAGGGTTTTTGTATGTGACGTCGTGTCTGATATAAAAGGTCTGTGCTGCTAATGGGTTAACAAGAGCCCCACAACTGGTATACCAAGGGTTTTTGTATGTGACGTCGTGTCTGACATAAAAGGTCTGTGCTGCTAATGGGTTAACAAGAGCCCCACGACTGGTATACCAAGGGGTTTTGTATGTGACGTCGTGTCTGATATAAAAGGTCTGTGCTGCTAATGGGTTAACAAGAGCCGCACGACTGGTATACCAAGGGTTTTTGTATCTGACGTCGTGTCTGATATAAAAGGTCTGTGCTGCTAATGGGTTAACTAGAGTCCCACGACTGGTATACCAAACGCTTTTGTATGTGACGTCGTGTCTGATATAAAATGTCTGTGCTGCTAACGGGTTAACTAGAGCCCCACGACTGGTATACCAAGGGTGTTTGTATGTGACGTCGTGTCTGATATAAAAGGTCTGTGCTGCTAATGGGTTAACTAGAGTCCCACGACTGGTATACCAAGGGTTTTTGTATGTGACGTCGTGTCTGATATAAAAGGTCTGTGCTGCTAACGGGTTAACTAGAGCCCCACGACTGGTATACCAAGGGTTTTTGTATGTGACGTCGTGTCTGATATAAAAGGTCTGTGCTGCTAATGGGTTAACTAGAGTCCCACGACTGGTATACCAAGGCTTTTTGTATGTGACGTCGTGTCTGATATAAAAGGTCTGTGCTGCTAATGGGTTAACTAGAGTCCCACGACTGGTATACCAAGGGTTTTTGTATGTGACGTCGTGTCTGATATAAAAGGTCTGTGCTGCTAATGGGTTAACTAGAGTCCCACGACTGGTATACCAAACGCTTTTGTATGTGACGTCGTGTCTGATATAAAAGGTCTGTGCTGCTAATGGGTTAACTAGAGTCCCGCGACTGGTATACCAAGGGTTTTTGTATGTGACGTCGTGTCTGATATAAAAGGTATGTGCTGCTAATGGGTTAAATAGAGTCCCACGACTGGTATACCAAGGGTTTTTGTATGTGACGTCGTGTCTGATATAAAAGGTCTGTGCTGCTAATGGGTTAACAAGAGCCCCACGACTGGTATACCAAGGGTTTTTGTATGTGACGTCGTGTCTGATATAAAAGGTCTGTGCTGCTAATGGGTTAACTAGAGTCCCACGACTGGTATACCAAGGGTTTTTGTATGTGACGTCGTGTCTGATATAAAAGGTCTGTGCTGCTAATGGGTTAACTAGAGTCCCACGACTGGTATACCAAACGCTTTTGTATGTGACGTCGTGTCTGATATAAAATGTCTGTGCTGCTAATGGGTTAACTAGAGTCCCACGACTGGTATACCAAACGCTTTTGTATGTGACGTCGTGTCTGATATAAAATGTCTGTGCTGCTAACGGGTTAACTAGAGTCCCACGACTGGTATACCAAGGGTTTTTGTATGTGACGTCGTGTCTGATATAAAAGGTCTGTGCTGCTAATGGGTTAACTAGAGTCCCACGACTGGTATACCAAACGCTTTTGTATGTGACGTCGTGTCTGATATAAAAGGTCTGTGCTGCTAATGGGTTAACTAGAGTCCCACGACTGGTATACCAAACGCTTTTGTATGTGACGTCGTGTCTGATATAAAAGGTCTGTGCTGCTAATGGGTTAACTAGAGTCCCACGACTGGTATACCAAACGCTTTTGTATGTGACGTCGTGTCTGATATAAAAGGTCTGTGCTGCTAATGGGTTAACTAGAGTCCCACGACTGGTATACCAAGGGTTTTTGTATGTGACGTCGTGTCTGATATAAAAGGTCTGTGCTGCTAATGGGTTAACAAGAGCCCCACGACTGGTATACCAAGGGTTTTTGTATGTGACGTCGTGTCTGATATAAAAGGTCTGTGCTGCTAATGGGTTAACTAGAGTCCCACGACTGGTATACCAAGGGTTTTTGTATGTGACGTCGTGTCTGATATAAACGGTCTGTGCTGCTAATGGGTTAACTAGAGTCCCACGACTGGTATACCAAGGGTTTTTGTATGTGACGTCGTGTCTGATATAAAATGTCTGTGCTGCTAATGGGTTAACTAGAGTCCCACGACTGGTATACCAAACGCTTTTGTATGTGACGTCGTGTCTGATATAAAAGGTCTACGGTAGTGTAAACGTTATAAGATCTTCGACAATGTTTTTGTTTTGGGAACATTTAATATATCAGTCCATCTTGACCAAACTATTTAACTCATGTAAGTAAATAGTTTTATAATTTAAATAATTTTATATTAAAATAATTTGTTACCTTGGAGTCTAAACTAATCAATCGCTCGATATGTTTTCTTTCCGGCAAATTGACGAGCATGTGGAATTCCACATCAGGGTTTCCATATTGCAGGTCATCTCGAGTCCTGGCAAAGGCAGTAGCCTCATTGCCGCATGGTGTTGTGAGGTAACCTTTAAACAGAGCAATGCGTTGTTCAAACACATTACGAAATACTTAACATAATTCAGCCAAATAAAACTAAATCATTAAACATTTTAACGGATTAAACTATTTAATGGAATCATGTTTGTGTATTATCGGCAATGAGTACCCCAGTGTTTTTGTTTTGTACAGACCAACTCACCAGTTTTGAAAATATCATACTGCCATTTTGTCCACGATTTATTTAACTTTTCGGGACTCGTTGACAGCGGTTGATCTATAAGAACTCTAAGAAATGTCAGCAGGTGATCCTGAAGGTTGTCTCCCACTGGCAGATCAGCAACCACAGGAATCTGTATAGTATAAAGATATTTACCAAATATACTAAACAATACTGTATAGAAAGTATTATCATTATTATTATTATTATTATTATTATTATTATTGTTGTTGTTGTAATTAAATTTATGTTATATTCATTACAACGTAACGTCATCCTATTGGTCCAGATGTAGCAACGGGAGTTTGTTCATTTTTCGATGAACATAAACATTACGTCATCAGGGAACGTCATATCTGATGACGTCATTTTATATGGGCAAGTTGTCTTATTGGGCATCATTGTTTATTGATAAAAAAAAAAAAAAAATCTAAATAAAGTATGATTTTTAGTGTTATTATTAGCCTGTATGATTCAAATATAATTATAAGTATTGTCTGTTATTTCTTTTACGTTCACCTGAGTATGAACAAACAAAAATCATCTGCAAACATGTGAGAACGGCTTCGCCTATTCACACAGTTTGCGGATGATTGTTGTTTGTTCATACCACGATGAACGTAAAACAAATATATATATACTTATCATATAATATCTTACATTTTCAGTGCAATCAATGTATATACTATTTTTTCAGATCACATACTTTAAGATTTTGATAACTTTGCAAATTAAATGTAAATTAATCGAAGTCACGGCACTAGGGTGACACTTCATAACTGACGTATGCATTCACAGTCATCAAATAAAAACATTTCAATAGCAATTTCACACTGAAAGCTGCCCAGCGTTCTGAAAACAAAAAATGTTAAAGCACTAGTCTATTTTGATGTAAGGACATCCACAATTCGAGTTTGACGTCATTTCCATTCACAAGACACCTCGCCACATATTCTTATGCCATTTGAATATCTAATAATGTCGGACTGAAATTAAAATTGCGTGTATAGTTTACAAAAACACGTTGTATTATATATGTATGAGTGTGTGTGTGTGTGTGTGTGTGTGTGTGTGTGTGTGTGTGTGTGTGTGTGTGTGTGTATTTATTATATATATGTATATATATATACACATACACACACACATATATATATATATATATATATATATATATATATATATATATATATATAGTATAAATATTATTATCACAATCTGAAAGACAAAACATAATAAAAAGGTAATTATCACAAGATATAAGACAGAGCAGTAGAGTGATCACAAATTCTAATTCAACACATTTGTAAGAACGAATCTGATTGGATCTCCACTAAAAATTTCAGGTGGTAAAATCACCGATATACCGGTCGCAAATTTTGTGGCAGAAATACGTCATAGGTTAAGCAAAGAACATGGTTGTTTTGTAATGACGTCATAAAGACAATTTCTGTAGCATTCATATTACGTACAGAAGTCGTTAAATACTGAGACGTTTTTATGTCAGAAATGAACATGTCATTCTTTATTAGTCTTTATCTAATCACGAGACCTGATTAAATATGTCAAATTACACATCTATGTTCGAGCCGCTAACTGTCCGACCACCCATCGTCTGTTAATGGGCTGCCTAATGACGTCACCAGCTGGTGACGTTTATATACTTATTCTTACTAAAAGTGTGACAATTTCCTATTTAAAATCAACCAGCAAACAGTTTAATTAGAATAGGGATAACCCTACTGTGTTTTTCGATTTGCGGACATATATCGGTGGTTTTACTGTCGCAAATTTAATTTTATTGGCTAACGCGTCGCCAATAAAACTAAATTTGCGACAGTAAAACCACCGATATACGTCCGCAAATCGGAAAACATAGTAGGGTTATCCCCTAAATATAATAGACATAACAGTTCTGAATTACCAGATAATATAAGAACAAATAGCCCACGAATCTAAAATACATAATTAGTTCATCAGAATACAAAAGACACAGCAATACAATGAGTCTATCTAACAGAATAAACAAACTAGACCTTAGTGTTACCTGTTATACAGTTATATAATTGGGTTAGACTCACTACTAATGACACCATATAACTGGCCCTGGTATGTATAGCAGAATTAAACTGACACTAATCTGGCCGAATAAAGTAACCATATCAACAGCCTTGATCAGCCATAGTTTTAAGGCTGTAGGTAATCCACCAGAGTCACATTTCTCGTTTCAAATAGGGTGTGAAGAGACACGATAATGAAGTTTCGCTCACACAGGGCCAACCTCTTTTCCAGACAGCAATAGAGAATGCTGAGCTGTCGTGTGAGACCGTTTACATTACAATGAGTATGTTTTCAATCGTACATCACGAGTTTTGTGAAATATCTTGAAAGTATCAGTGAAATAAAAGTGTTAACAGTCACTCAGTGATGATAACATATTTTAGAGTGAAAATTTCACTATTTCACTCTAAAATGTGTTATCGTCACTGTAGAAAGTGTTATCTTCACTGAAAGAACGCCAAAACTATTTTGTTGCTGGCATTTTACAAATAAAGGTAAATTGCCAAAAGTTATATAATAAATAGAAATATTAATGTTTTTTGTCAAATATGATTTATATCTCATCTCGTGCAGTTTGCAATGATATGATTGCAAACTTCACAAGATGAGATATAAATCATATTTGACAAAAAAACATGAAATATTCTCTATTTATTACACCGCACAACAAAGAACGGACATGCACAGAATGACTTCCTAAACAACTAAACAAGACATGAAAATGCACTGATTAAAAGACCGGGAAAATTACCAAGCTTACCAAATGAAGTCATTTAGCATTTACTTAATTTAGCTATTTCGCTTTCGCTCGTGGTGTATGATTGAAAAGACACTCGTTGTAATATAAACGGTCTCACGCGGGAACTCGTTTAGTATTCTCTATTTATAACATGGATATCTCTTCTACCGCGACTGGTATTTTGTCTGTGGGATGGTGCATATAAAAGATCCTTTGCTACTAATGTAAAAATGTAGCGGGTTTCCTCTAAATGTTTTACTTCCAATAGATGACGATTAAAAAAAAATCAATGTGCTCTAGTGGTGTCGTTAAACAAAACAAACTTTATAATAAAACTCAGATCGCTGAGGTCTGCCCCATGAATCAAGTTAATACAACTGAAGTTATTGTGAAACGACTATCTTCGTATTCAGCAAGTGTTGAACGTGATAGGTTTAAATGACGGTAATCTGTATTGTTAAACCTTGGGATTTTGTTTGTTTTTCTAACACAAACCAATAAATGTAGTGAAGTCTGATGACGTTGTAAATATTTTCCGGCAAGTTTAAATCAAAATATGATAAAAGAGAATACCTTCGTAACTGAGTCATTATTACAAAGTAAACAGTTAGACAAAACAACACGTAAAACAAACAAACAAACTTAAAATAAAACCAATTCGACGATGACTGGATCGAATGAACAAATCATTCATACGCAATATGGATTGGGAATCCATCACTTAAGACATATGCTATTCAGTATGATATGGAACGTGGAATGATACCTTTAACTTTTCAAGATGCTCTTTGGGTCCTAATCCAGACAACATCATTATCTGTGCAGATCCAATAGTTCCAGCTGACAGAATTATCTCCCTTGTGGCTTTCACTCTTTGAACTCGGCCATTTTTGACAAACTCCACAGAAACAGCTTTCTTATTTTCTATGATAACCTAACTCAAATAGAATATAATTTAAATATCATAATATAAACATAAAATCAAAACCTATACTAATATTTATTATGGGGTATTTTAACCACAGGCACTTGAATCAAATTAGTATAAATATATATATATATATATATATATATATATATATATATATATATATATATATATATGTGTGTGTGTGTGTGTGTGTGTGTGTGTGTGTGTTTCTTATATCCCATTATATCCTTAAAAATACGAAAACAAAATCAAAATATACAAAACCAGAAGTAAAGAAAAGAAACAAGGAAATGTTTTATTTAACGACACACTGGCGTCCGAAATATAGTTACGGACCACACAGATATTGAGAGAGAAAACCCGCTGTTGCCACTTCATGGGTTACTCTTTTCAATTAGCAGCAAGGGATCTTTTATATGCACCATCCCACAGACACGGTAGTACATACCACGGTCTTTGATATACCAGTCATGCAGAAGTAAAGAGACATAATGTTTCAAATTGGAAATGAAAATCGTCAAAACGAGATATAACTCGTAACACAGTTTACCTTGGTTACATGAGCTTGTACAGCAATATGTAGATTTGTTCTTGTTTTTCTTGCAGGCCACAAGAATGACTTTGACGTGCTTGACCGTTTCCCATAGTGGACTGTCCAATAGCAAACCCTGTAACAAAATGTAGACATTTTATAACTAACAATGCTGTCTGGAATATGAGAAATGTTTTCTTTCCAGACTTGGCTTTCATGTTTTATGATGCACTGTACTACGAATTCGTCTAGGTTTGATACAGACTCTGATTAATCATTATGTATGGTCGGGGGAATGCCCGAATAACACTCTATTCCTACAAACAAATAATGACAACGAGCCTCGACAGTGCTGAGTGCCATTATTTTTGTCCAGGAATGGAGAGGTACTAGGACATTTCCTTACTTAAAATACACCAGTAAATAATGATACACATGTATGTAAGTATGGAGTTTATAGAATCAGACTTCATGGTCGCAAAACCATCGTAAGCTATGACGTCACTATGACGTGTACTATAGTGACGTCATAGCCTACGATGGTTTTACAAAGTTGTAGCACTACGATAGGTTCGAAAATTCCAAGCCTGGGTCCTGGTTCACAAAGCTCTCTTAAACAACGTCTGATCGTCCCTATAAGTCGTTTTGTATTGTACTGCCAGATCGCAAAGTTACGAGAGTTTACTGAATTGGACCCTTACAATGTATTACGGATTTGTCATTCACATTAAGGGCCAAAACACCCCAGGTTTGGGTCTGGGTCTGCCGAGTATGGTGCCAGTCCAAAATGAAACGCATTGAATCGAATGTGATAAAACACACTGCATCTGTGCTGACGTCAATTACAGATCTGGCAACAGACGTTATAGACGTGATATGTGCTATATGTTTACACTGCCACTGTATGTAAATATAGTTTGATTACTATTTTGTATATTGTACCTGAGAACATTGGTCGAGATCGTTAGCGATACCATTTGTATTTTGATACACATTTACAAGCATAGGGAGACGTCCTATATATCGATATGGTATGCAAGTATCACACGTTTTTATAACGTACATGATTATACATAACAAAGTTCAGCAAGTTATATACAATATTCATAAGTTAGACCAAACATCAAATTAGGATCGTATCGGGTTGCATGGGTCTACCACTCGGTTAGGCCTACCTGTTCTGTGAACTATACTCTTCAAAAAAAGAAACGCAAGAGGGTACAAATGGGTTATAACTCCGATTTTATGTTTCCTACCGGTTCATGCTTTGTGAATATAAGGTCATTGCATGTCCCAAACACATTCCCACGGTTACATTCGATAAAACGCAGCTACTGTACAATAAAGTTCCAAAATGTGAATATTCGCAATAATGCAGCCACGTGCAAACCATGTCACCACTGCACGTGCGTTGTCTGCACGTGCAACATGAACACCGACAGTATAAAAGTGCAGGGTGTTCGCTTGTCTGGCCTCTGTATCTGGCCGACAGTTGACAATCCAGGACATGCCACGTCTCAGTGAACCGCAGAGAAACAATGCCATCGGCCGACTAGACGCAGGCGAATCCAGAACGGCCGTTGCCAGGGCATTCCATGTGTCCCCAAGCACCATCTCCAGACTGTGGGACCGTTACCAGCAACATGGATCAACACGTGACCTCCCTAGATCCGGTCGACCACGGGTCACTACCCCCGGGCAGGACCGCTACATCCGGGTACGCCACCTTCGGGAACGATTGACTACTGCCACCTCCACAGCCGCAGCAATACCAGGTTTGCGCAGGATATCCGACCAGACCGTACGGAACCGCCTACGTGAGGTAGGAATTCGTGCCAGACGTCCAGTTCGAGGTGTCATCTTAACACCACAACACCGTCGACTCCGACTGCAGTGGTGCCAGATTCATCGACAATGGCCTCAACTGCGATGGAGACAGGTGTGGTTCAGTGACGAGTCCCGATTTCTGCTCCGACGTCATGATGGAAGATGTCGCGTGTATAGGCGTCGTGGTGAACGTTATGCGGCAAACTGCGTGCAGGAAGTGGACAGATTCGGCGGGGGTAGTGTCATGGTGTGGGCAGCCATCTCACACACTGGCAGAACTGACCTGGTCCACGTGCAGGGCAACCTGAATGCACAGGGCTACATTGACCAGATCCTCCGGCCACACATCGTTCCAGTTATGGCCAACGCCAACGCAGTGTTCCAACATGACAACGCCAGGCCTCACACAGCACGTCTCACAACGGCTTTCCTACAGAACAACAACATTAATGTCCTTCCTTGGCCATCGACATCACCGGATTTGAACCCAATTGAGTTCTATGGGACGAGTTGGACCGACGCCTCCGACAGCGACAACCACAGCCCCAGACCCTGCCCGAGCTGGCAGCAGCCTTGCAGGCCGAGTGGGCCACCATCCCCCGGGACGTCATCCGTACTCTGGTTGCTTCAATGGGCAGGCGGTGCCAGGCAGTTGTCAACACACGCGGAGGCCACACCCGGTATTGACTCCAGATGACCTTGACCTTAGTGGTGTGTCCTATCACTTACTCACAATGGACTAGAGTGAATTGTGAACAATCCTGCAACATTTGGTAATTATCGGACTCACCATTCAATAATTAAATCAATTCTCCAAATGTTACGACAATGTGGTTTTGCGTTTCTTCTTTTGAAGAGTATATGTATATACACACATGTGTTATATATATATATATAACACGTCAGTTACAGACCCAGAAGTCAAAACAATGCATGGCGGTTGTACCACACTCGCCAGACCCAGGCCCAGACTCGGACCCGGTGTGTTTTGGGCCTTACTCTGGTAGTTTTGGAGGCTTAACTAAGTAGGCGTTTTGTGTTCATTACTAAAAGGTATTTTATCTTGAGATTTCGTTGAACATGTTATATTACCAAAGACGTTTAATCTTGAGATATCGTTGAAGTGTTCACTATTATTTCCTCGGTTACCTTCCTGACATTCTCGTTATGATCTGTTTCGTTGTATCCGGCCTCTTTGGCCGCCTTCAGGAATATCGAAGGGAGAGAACTCGTGGGCGCTCGGCTCACCTTAAGTGGGCCTCCACGGTTGTGGTATTCTGTAAAGTATGACAAATATTTAAAATAAGGTCTGCGCGGCTGTAGTAGTCTGTAAAATGCATTGTTATCATATTGGTCAAATCCTGCGTTTACCCAGGATTGTTGTAACTACCAAGCTAGCCATGTCTGTGTTATACACTAGTGGTTTACGTTCCCACCAGTTTGTTTATTCTCTTGAGGATATTAGTTTTACACTGACGAAACCTCGAATATTTTAAATATATACATGCACAATTAATTTTAATGTGGTTTCAGTAAAAACTATTTTTTAAGTTTTATGTAAAATGTATAGGCCTGTTTTAATATCAGATGTGCCTAACAGGTGTATCTTTACAACTTGAACTAATGAACCCCTAACAACATCAAAGCTTTCAAAATCGCATCTCTGCACACGGTAGATGAGAAATGATGCTACTATAAATCACCGCCAGGTGTTTCGCCGTTAGTAATTCCATCACTGTCACGTCACATTATTATTCTAACTGCTAACTATGTTTGAAGAATCTACACTTGTGAACAATGGGATTGTAACTTTCTGCGCATGCAGTTTGCGGATTCGAACCCAGATCTGACTGAACGTGTGCATCGTAAACTGATACCACTTTAGACCACTCATTTGCATCATCAACTGGCCAAGAGTAGAGCTATTGCGTTCGCTCGGTTAACTGTTTTTGCGTCTTACGTTAGATGAATTATAATTGTCCGACGTGTTCGTTGTATGACCTGATTTGGCGAGCTCCTCGTCCTGCATGTCCTCTGATTTCTTGAAGTACGGAAGAACATCTTTGTAGCTCCACCCGTCACACCCCTGGGCCGCCCAGCTGTCATAGTCAAACCGGTTCCCCCGGACATACGCCATATAGTTCATCTGACTGGTTCCGCCCAACACTCGACCTCTGGGCCAGTATGACCTCTGAACAAATAAATGGACAAATATTTCATGTACTCGATATTTAGACGAGTCAGAACGAGTGAATACCTACGTTCTCAATTTTAGATTTGGTCTATGATTTCTTAGGTGACACCTATTAGATGTGCAACAAACAAACACCTGCCGTGGTCAGACAAGGACTAAGATGTGGATGTGGACAGCAAATGAAGATAGCAGGTGAAGTCAGATCAGTAGCTTACCTTTTCTTTCAAAGCCCAGCACGCCTGTTTCTGCGGTTCGGTGTAATACTCCCAGTCGAATTTCGATCTCTGACTGTTTGGTCCTTCTGCTGGAATGCTAGTACAGCCTCGTTTCTGTCATCCAGCCCAGCTTCCAAAACGAGGACTGACGTCACTATCTTCTGACAGTCGAGCAGCAATCACGGACCAAGCTGACCCGGAACCAACTAGTATTAAAACACAGCAGCTAATTTCAGATGATATAATTGACGAAAGCACATGTTTTAAAGACTATAATTGTTACAAGCATTGTAGGTGAAACCATGAAACCAAAGGTGTGTGTGTGGTGTGTGTGTGTGTGTGTGGTGCTACAGGGAGCAGCACCAAATCGCAGTTATCTGATCCCACGTGTTAGGAAATTGCGTTTCAGGGATCATGAAAAAAGTACAATTTGCAATCTAATTAAAAATAGTTCCACTATTACATGTGGATCTAAAGACAGCCAGTTGGAGCTCATGTCCACCAATCAAAACCTTACTTGCAGAATCCTGCCAGTAACACTGCGTAGTCCCCAATGTCCAGGTAACATTTCGTCTGTAAATAATAATTTAAATATTGACCAATCACACTTCGCCTTTTATAACGTTATTTGGGAGCATACACATTCTAAAAATATCGGGCGAATCTATTTTAGTGGCCGCAGTACAGCCAACCATACCAATACGTACGGGGTGGGTTATCAGTCTTCAATTTTACATTACAAATTATTTATTTTATAAAATAAAACATGTTTTACGGCATTCGTAATTCACACGAAATATGTCGTATACCCTCAGGATAATTCGGAATGTTTTCAATTTATTTTTAAATCACTGGCAGGATTCTGCAAGTAAGGTTTTGATTGGTGGACATGAGCTCCAACTGGCTGTCTTTAGATCCACATGTAATAGTGGAGCTAATTTTAATTAGATTGTACAATGTGTACCTGTGTATGGCTTCCTGTTGGGCAATTCCATGAAAAGGTCAACCTCCTACTCAATTTATGAATATTGGTTTAAACATCAATAATTGGTACAGTTTAAATGCTATAACTTCGAGATTTAATCTATAAAACTTTTCAAATATATATAGATCTATTTCATTGTTAATGTTTTGAAATGAAACACTGGGTACCCAGAACGATGATAAAGTAACAAAACTGGGACCAAACATTCAAATTTCATTTTAAAGTAAAAACAATATTATTATTATGTTTTTAAAACACTGAATTAAGCAGGTATGCATGAAATATTATAAATAACACTTCTCACACATTGATCATTTTGGGGGTGTAAAAGCCTTCCATCATTAGCACTGTACGTCCGTCACAAAATTTTATAGAAAGTATTGAACAATTTAGCTAAGAGCTAAATATTGTTTTGTTTAACGACACCACTAGCACATTTATTAATTAGTCATTGGCTACTGCATATCAAACATCAGAAGAAACTTGTTACATTTTTCATAATGCAGCAATGGACCTTTTTTATATGAACTTTCCCACAATCAGGAAAACAAATACCACGGCCTTTGACCAGTTGTGATAAACTGGTTGGAACGACACACAATTCGAGCAGATTTTTATTGTTGATGGGGACATATCTTTGTACATGCTCTGTGCCTCTGTAATGTTATGACCTTTACTATAAGGCTATAATAAGCAGTGTTTCTGTCTAGCCTACTAACTAAATACTTGAAGTGGGTCTGCGGAGCAGGGAATTATGATGTCAGATTTCTGTTAACATACATTAAGCCGTTAAAAACATTCGAAACAATCCCAATGAAAGAATTCGTAATAAACACTGAGAAGGTATTGTCTTGTCAAAACTTTCGTAAGATACATCGGATGACAATGTCAAATTGCAAACGTCCCCAAAATAGTCTGCAATATATTAAACTGAGGGTGAGGGATGAGGATGTTATAAATAAAGCTAATTATTACTAGTAATAAAAGTAGGCAGTTAAATAAATAGGGAACCAGGTGCATATTTCTGGTCCTACCCTGGTCAAACTCGGGGCCCTAGGCCTCAATCAGTCGCAGTTCTGATAGACATATTTTTCTTAAACAGACTTTTAAGCATTGTAAATGTGTTTTAGTTTCATGCATGTAAGACAAAAGCTGACTTTTGCAAATTTGGCCCAAGATTGTTTTTAAAGAAAAGAGGATTTAAGAAAACATAGATAAAAAATATATAGACAAATGAACAGGTGTGCAAATAATAGCATGAAAACGGGGATCTAGGTGAGCGCTCGGCTGATGTTCTGAAGCAATATTATATACCTGGAACCACCACCCTGGTGATCCTTATTTTTCCCATTCCAACCAATCCCTCACGATTGGATGCATATTAAACGTTATGTGCTGTCATGTATGTTGGAAGTGCAGGGGAAAGTAACAAATACCGTCTGAAGGTTGTGTTACAATTAATACATTTTTTACATCAATTGCCGATAATTAATTATTAATCAAGGTGATATTTTGAAGAATTTTTTTTATCTTCCTTATTTGTTTCCCTCAATTACTATCCTATTTCACAATTAAAGTCTAATTATGAGGTTTTGTGTAGAACAGTATTGATCTTATTTTAAAATCAATTAATTCAAATCGGACATGAAGGTCCGTCACACATTTTATGTACGTCCGTCACAATATTTTTACCATGTATCCGTTAGGTCCAGTTACTTTATTATGTTTTGAATAGGCAGTGATATTTTCCCTGATGTTCAGGCTGTATATAGAAATAGAAATTAATTATGTAAGCACTAATAATTCATGACACTGGCTTTTCACTAATTCTGCATGGACGTAAGTCACTCGCCTTTGAACTACCATTCCACAATTTCTGTCAGGACAAATATATTTTCAGGGGTCTAATATAAAACTCTAACTAATGGTTAAATGAAGCCATTATTTTCTGATTTTTATTTACTTTTTCACTATTTAGTATTTTCGTCGTCCAATGTGTACGACCGTCACAATGGAATTGCCCAGTTTGTGATAAAATAGTTTAGGAACACACAGACCGAACACAAAAGCAGACAGATAAGAATTATTGTCACATTGTGCGTACTTCAGTACATTGTGCGTACTTCAGTACATTGTGCGTACTTCAGTACTGGCATATGTCGTGTGCTCATATTAAGATTAGAACGTTCAGTCTGAAATCGTCGTATCTTAATATCAAATACTGTCTTACACTATTGGCGGATCCAGTGAAGGGAGGAGGGAGGTCATAGGGGTCTTATCAACCCACCGTTAATTTTTAGTGCCCTTTAAATAAAATGTTTAGTCATCATCCAAAATATAAAATACTAAGCTGCTCTGAAAATGTATCTTGCAAACTCGGGCTTGTCCTGTTTAGCATGTTGTGCGTGAACCCCTTTACAAAATCATTTATTCGCCTCTGCGTCAGGACATTACAAACGTACCTACAATGTAGTCGTAGGAGTTGTTGAGAAGGAACAGGTCATCTTCGTCGACGTTGTTGCTGTTGTTATAGATGTACGATCTCATCAGAAACGCCAGAACAGCGACGTTGACAGAGTAAGGACGGACGCCGGACCTGCCATTGATCTGAAAGAAGCTATATAAGGTTGTACTATACCAAATAAAATCCCATAGGGGACCATGTGAACGTCTGTTTAAAAACACTATATGCAATATATCAAACTAAATATCAGTACTACAACCCCTACCTCAAGTATTAACTTAAGAAAATGATATCTTGTATGGCTCATTTTCGGTATAACCAAATGTTTTTAAAACCACCCTAGTTTCGCACAAAATTTGAGTACTTTGTTTTTACAGGTACTCCATACATGTTCCAAGCACAAGGCTACTTGACACAGTGGTATTAGATGAAATAAAATTGTATACAGTTTTAGCCCAGATTTTACAACCAACACTCACATTTATAACCAATCACAGGACTTGTGGTGTTCACTTCTCTATTAAAAGTGTGTGTGCGCGCGCGCGTACATGCATGAATGCGAGTGTTAATATGTGTCTTTTTTAATGTATGTACTTTTGTGCACAGAATATACTTAATCTATTAATATCGGCCTCAAAAGGGAACATTGATACATGTATATATGTAAATGGAGAAAGTCGGATATGGTGATGGTTCCGTACAATAACTTAAATTACTGTTTTTATCCGATAGTATTAGGATCATCTCCATTATTATCTATTACTTAAAACGGTCTTGCATCTGCTTATATCTATTAATGGATATGTGGTGACTGTTCACTTCTTTTTGTCTTCTTTTAAAAAAAAAAAAAATTATTTGCTGTCAATATGATCAAGGGTTAGGAGACTCTTTAAGTGGCCTACATGGCCACTTGGTTATTTTAATGTTTAATTGGTTTCTTTGTCCTTTACTGTTCATTCCCTCTCTAAAGCCCAGTTCTCACTTGAACGATTTTTCGTACAACTGCGGTGCGACTAAAAGATTGTAGGGGTGTCGTGTGTATTTTGGACATGTCGCATGCCGGTGCGACATTTTTCAAATGTTTAAAATTATTGGTCGCATAGAGGTTGCACAGCACGGGAGTCGTACGTGGTCTTAAGTGAGCCGAGATGCGCGACTCCCAGCGGACCCCCTGCGACTCCCGTGCGACATCCATCAGACTTCCGTGCAACTGTCGTGCAACCTGTGCAAATCTCATGCGAGCGTATGCGAGCCCGGTGCAGAAAGGCAGTCGCATGGCAGTTGCACAAGTGAGACTGCGCGGGGGGTGGGGGGGGGGGGACCCTAGGTAATTCGTACGGGAATCGCACGGCTGTACAATTTTTTAGTCGCACCGCAGTTGTACGAAAAATCGTTCAAGTGAGAACTGGGCTTTATTTGTGATTCCTTTTTTTACAAATCTTTCTCTCGCTGAATCTCTGCCTAGTTCAAAAGCAAGAGTATAAATGTTACTTATTTCATTGTCCTCATTGTCAAGCAAGCTAGATACATCATTAAAATATATATACAATCATATTAACCAAAATGTAACATGGCATATTTACAAATCATGACACTGAACTGTCAGGGACTCGGAGATCCTGAGAAACGAAAAGATGTTTTGAACTACCTAAAATGCAAACACTTTGATATTTACTGCTTGCAAGATACATACTGCTTGCAAGATACACACTTTACTCAGGATTTAGAACCTTATATAGAAGCTCAATGGGGATACAAATGTCTGTTTAACTCTTTCACTGGTAAAGCTAGGGGAGTTGCAGTAATGTTAAATAATACATTCGAATACAAAATACATAAAATAAAAACAGATAATTCAGGAAACTTTATAGTACTGGATATAACGGCGAACAAAGAGCGAATAACACTTATTAATATATATGGACCAAATAACGATAAACCGGACTTCTTTTCTAAGATTTTACTAAATATAAAAGAATTTGATAACGAGTATTATATAATATGTGGTGATTTCAATTTAGTACTTAATCAAGATCTTGATACGAAAAACTATTTACATTGTAATCATCCTAAAGCACGTGAAAAACTCTTTTTAGGGATTTATATCCAATGCTAAGAAGATATACTTGGAGAAAATCAGACTCATTAAAATTAGCAAGACTAGATTTTTTTCTCATTTCAAATAATTTAATACCACATATTGTAAAGGTTTTAACTGACAATAGCTACAGGTCGGACCACTCTGGTGTAATATTGTATTTGAAACTAAATACAATCCAAAAAGGTAAAGGGTTATGGAAATTTAACAATTCACTATTGACGAACAAAGATTATGTAAAAATTATTAAGGATGTAATAAATAATATAATTTCGCAATATGCTGTTTTAATTTATAATGCAGATAACTTAAACTCTATTCCAAAAGACGAAATACAGTTTGTAATAAATGAACAACTTTTTCTTGAAACACTGCTGATGGAAATAAGAGGGAAAACAATATCCTTTTCGGCGTTTAAAAAGAAGAAAAATAATGAGTTAGAAACTAAACTTTGTGAAGATATAAACGAATTAGACAACGATAACACTAACTTTAAGTATTAGAAGAAAGAACAGAGCTAAGAAAAGAAAAATCGGAACAACTACACACTAATATAGTTGGAGAGCTATCAGTTTATAATTTTTAACAGGTTAACAAATGAAGACGCTCTAGAAGGTAAAATAACATACTCTGAAGTTTTAAATGTTCTTTAAAATATGAAGAACGAAAAAAGTCCCGGCTCGGACGGATTTACAGCAGAGATTTTCAAATGTTTTTGGACAGACTTAGGACATTTTATAGTTCGGTTAATAAATTATAGTTATACTATTGAGGAAATAAATTATAGTTATACTATTGAGGAAATGTCCCAAGTACAAAAACTAGGTATAATCACTTGTATCCCCAAGCAAAATAAGCCTAAGCAATTTTTGAAAAATTGGCGACCCATAACTCTTTTGAACTGCACCTACAAAATGGCTTCTGGCTGCATTGCAAATATAATTAAAATAGTCTTAGATAAAATAATAAATAAAGATCAAACAGGTTTTATTAAAGGAAGATATATTGGAGAAAACATACGATTGATATACGATATAATGCAATACACTGAAATATACAATATACCTGGTCTGTTAATACTTGTGGACTTCGAAAAAGCTTTTGATTCTGTATCTTGGTCCTTTATCGGAAAAGCATTAGATATACTTAATTTTAAAAGTTCAATAATGAGCTGGATTAAAACATTTAACACAAATTCAATGTCCAGTGTATTACAAAATGGTTATTTACAGAAACTTTCAAATTAGAAAGAGGGTGCAGACAAGATGACTCCCTGTCGCCTTATATTTTTCTAATTTGTGCTGAAATTCTTGCAGTTCTAGTTAGGAATAAAACAAATATCAAAGGCATTTCTATTAATGGTGAAGAATATCTAATTTCTCAACATGCCGATGATACTACTTTCACTCTTGATGGATCTCCTGAGTCTCTGTACAATACAATGACATTACTTGATTACTATTCTGAGATCTTCGGTTTAAAAATAAATTACTCTAAGTCAAAACCATCTGGATAGGTAGCAAAAAATATTGTAAAGATGTCTATCACCATACACTTTGGAAATTGGAATTGGGTGAAAACCAGTTTACTTTGCTCGGTATTAACTTTCCCATAAATTTAAAAGATATTATAGTATGTAATTTAAAATCAAACAAATTCTGAACTTGATAAAACTGTGGTCATTTAGAAAACTGACTGTCCTAGGAAGAGTTACAATTGTTAACTTTATTAATACCTTTTATTAATACCTAACATTAATACCTAACATTACGTATCTACTAATGTCATTACCAAATGCATCAAAAACAATTACAAATAATTTAAATAAAATGTTTATTTTTCAATTTATCTGGCAAAATAAACCAGAAAAACTAAAACGAGAATTATTAACTCACGATTATAAATATGGGGGTATAAAAATGCCAGATATACAACATGTAATGACATCCTTAAAATTATAATAATAAATGGGTCACCTTATTTCACCTTATTTCAATCTACTTATTTCAATCTACTACTGGTTTAAGTACAAGGGACCTAATTATATATGGGGACTATTTCATTATATTTAAAAAAAAGGAAAGATCAAAAACAGTTTCTGGAAAGATGTATTATTCAGTTGGGTATTATTACAAGAAAAACAAGTCTAAAAACTACAGAAGATATACAAGGACTGAATATTTGGTATAATACCAACATCTTAAAAAGTTACAAACCGTTTCTATATAATGAATATATAAAAAAAAAGGAATAATTTTCCTAAACGACATACTCGACAATGAAGGGAATATTTTGGTATTTGAAACGTTTAGAAGAAAATATGACATAAAAACGAATTTTTTAAATTATGCATCATTAGTAAATGCTGTAAAATCTTTCCTACGTTCATTAAACAATATTAATAACAAAACATTCACATCTGTTAAAGTTCCAATTTTACCTTTCTAAATGAAAATTCTACTGAACACAAATGCAGGATGTAAAGATCTGTACAATATGTTGAATAAAAAAAAACATAACTCCAAAGTCGCAGATAAAATATGCAAATAAAGGATTGGCATACGACTGTTGTACGTGGGAAAAATACTATGCTCTACCTTTCTATTGTTTAAAAGATACAACTTTAAGGTGGTTTCAATACAGACTGTTACATAGAATACTGGCTACTAATACTTTTCTTCATATGATACATTATGTTGATTCAAACAAATGCTCTTTTTATAATAATGAACCGTAGACAATGCAACACCTTTTTACGACTGCATTGAAGTAAGATACCTTTGGGAAGCAAAAAGTAAAGTTTGTTTTATTTAACGACGCCACTAGAGCACATTGATTTTTTGTCTTATCATCGGCGTCAAACATATGGTCATTCTGACACTGATTTGAGAGGAAACCCGCTGTCGCCACATAGGCTACTCTTTTATGCCAGGCATCAAGGGATCTTTTATTTGCGTTTCCCACAGGCAGGATAGCACAAATCATGGATCACTGGTCGGTGCAAGTGGTTTACACCTACCCATTGAGCCTTGCGGAGCACTCACTCAGGGTTTGGAGTCTGTATTTGGATTAAAAATCCCATGCCTCGACTGGGATCCGAACCCAGTACCTACCAGCCTGTAGACCAATGGCCTAATCACGACGCCACCGAGACCGGTCCTTTGGGAAGCAGTTAAAAAATAGATTTTTGAAAAAAACTGGTCTTTGCATCCCACTAAGCAAAAATGTAGTTATGTTTGGAATGACAGATGGTGATCTAAGATACGTAGTAAACTGGATAACTGTCAATATAAAATATTACATTTACAACATGAAAATACTTAAACAAAATTTGCACAAAAAGGCCATTGAAAATATCCTGAAAACTAAATTCCAAATAGAAAGATGTATTTATTTTAAAAATTGCCAGTATAACAAATTTAATGAACACTGGGAGAAATGGTTGAATCTTTTTGCTTGAAAATCGGAGAATTAATTGATACTACTTTCTTCAATCTCATAACTGCACATTTTGTTAACCTAAAGGAAAATTTGGGCTTGCTTGGATATACGAAAACTTCAGTAGAA
This sequence comes from Gigantopelta aegis, assembly GCF_016097555.1. NCBI lineage: Eukaryota > Metazoa > Mollusca > Gastropoda > Neomphalida > Peltospiridae > Gigantopelta > Gigantopelta aegis. The sequence continues at coordinate 4,553,640 of NC_054702.1, read as the reverse complement.
CCAGAAAACCAATCTTAATCTACAATGCGAGTAAATAATACATGTTTCTTTCTCTCTTTTTTAGTTTCTGTTTATCTTACCTCTTTTTTCTTCCCATTCATTTCATCTGTCCATTCTCTCTCCCCTGTCCCCCTCAGATCAAAACCATTATTGTATTCATATTTATGTATTGTTTTTAAACAAATTTAAATGTATGTAACTAGAAGTTGTTTCAATAGTGTATAAAAACATTATAAAACCATCAACATTTTAAACATCACAATTTAAAATGATTTATTTAGTTATCTCTTTAACAATAATGGAAATTTTGTTTTTAATATAATTATTTAATATATTAATGTAATTGATTAATACATTTTAATTTAATATATTCTCTATATTGAAATTAACTTTCATAATATGCGATGTAAGAATGTACATATATGTATGTGTATGTGTATGAATATATACATGTATTTTTGTAAGGCAATGACTCAAGGCTCCCCAATCTTGACACTGTCAACTGATCTGGGGGGCAATAAACTCATTATTTATATATATATATATATATATATATATATATATATATATATATATATATATATATATATATTCCTGACTATATTTTATGTATAACAGGCCCGTACGCAGAAATGTATATGGGGGGGGATGAGTAATCGAAACATTTGAAATGTTTGTTTGCCTCAGTTCACATCGTCGGACTATTATTTTTTACACATCCACGGACGGACCTCGGCACCTCTCGCACCCTCCACCCCCCCCCTCCTCCCCCAACCCCCCTCCCCAACCCCCACCACCCTCCCCAACCCCACACCCCCACACCCCCTGCGTACGGGCCTGAGTATACCTTACTGTAGTTGAAATTTTAAATATCTGTGAAATCTGGAATTATCATGCAGCTTTCACACGTCTATTTTTGATTCATTACTAAACAAAACCTGTTTTTAAATGACATAATTACCCGAACATCTATTTTATTGCATTATTTTCTAATCCAGATCAATACAATATGTATATTGGATGTATTCCTACAATATGTAATCCAGCATTATTATGAATAGAGTATAGTGAACCAACACTGAAAGCCAAATTGGGGGCACATAAGTGACCTAATATGCGGTATCACGTAGCACTGACTTCGATATGTTTTCTGTTCAACATAGATAAACATTTCCGTTTCGATGCAATATCTACCTAATATTGGTTTGACACATATTCTCACACATGTATGATATACTTACAGTCGTCTCGCTATGACAGTTGTCGTACTCGCTACAGGAAAAATAGAACGTTGACAAAACTTCAGTTGTTTGCCCGTCCTTATCCCCTAACACTTGTGTTGAGGTGAATAAACTACGACCATGACAACACTAGCTCAGAGTGGGTTACGCTCAAGTAAAACATGTCTGCATGTTATTGTTATGCAATCTGACCTTGAACGTGTTAAAAATGCCGAAAACAGCATGACCTACATCACACAGTACCGATATAATAGAGGTACATTAATATCTAGTAATTGGTTTTATGGCACATAAATATACAGAACTTCACATACGTTGTTTTTGCTTCCTATTTATTGCACGAGTTTATTTTGCACAAGAATACATACCTCGAGACCGCGTACCGGGCGAGTGGTATGTTCTCTCGCAAAATAAACGAGTGCAATAAATAGGAAGCGAAAACAACGTATGTGAAGTTCTGTATTTATTACATACCTCCTTTTATGTTTGACAAAAACGGTTTTTAATTTAACGTCATAACAACACTTTGTTAAATCTATGATCAAAACTCCTTTCATGAATGCATTTAACGTTAAGAATCATACTCTGCGGCAGCCTTGTGTAATGATTCAAATATGATATGACGTTATTTGGAAATCATATATGACGTAAGTAAATAAAAGGCACTAACTGCAGTAAAAAGAAAAAGGGAATTCCCCATTTAAAAGTTTCGGTGCAGATGGCCTCAGACCACAATTAATTTCGCTATATGTTTCTATATAGCCTTAGTGGCTATAACATTTTTATTAATATCAGCAGGCCCATGAAGTCTTGTATGTACCTTTGCCTGCATGGGGGACACATACCCTGAAAAGGACAACCCCTGTTGTCCAGCTCTTTCTCCCAGCATATTGGTTTAAACAGACACACCCTCTAAACCAGGCCGGAGTACACCCATTTTACACAAAAAGCACTACTTTTGCATGGGCCGGAATTACCACAAACAAGTCTTCAATGTCAGCAAGTTACACATGTTTACAAACTACATGCTATCCCCTGTCACTTCAGTCAAACAGTTACCACTTCATAGCTGTCTGCCATGAAATAATCACAGTTAAACAGCAGACTACTTGCGCGGTTAAATTTCCGGATTTTGGACAACCAAATGGGAAGATAACTGTAATCTGAGGCCAGATTGCACATATGTGCAATACAGGATAAATTTATTACACGCTTTCAAAAGGCCTTTACCACTATAGTAAGATTAAATAGGTATGTAATAAATAAATTTATGAGCTTTAAATACTTTTGTATGGTTTTTGTTGCAAATGTAAATATAGTAGAGGTGTGCAACTCTTTTTTTTCTTATACTCCTGGACAACAGTGGAGTTATTCCTCCTTTTTTGTTGCAGGCGTGAGTATTACACGTGTAAATTAAATTTTAATTTTTGTTACATGTATAAAGAGGGTATAAAAATCCATAAACCCCTCGTGATGCTTCTACAACGAATGTAATACTAAAACGCAAAAGAAACGCAGGTCCTGAAAATGCGAAAGAATTGCACTTTGTAAAGCAGTATCTTTGGTGGAATTGAACCTCAACTGTGTTAAAGGACATGGCACACACCCACACCGCAGTCCCACCTGCGTGTCAATTTCATTACCTGTGTGACGTCACGAATTCTCAAAACACGTTGTTTGCACGTGCTGGATCATCCGTATCATGAATCCAGTGCAAACACACTCATTGAAATGCTTATAAAGCCTACACACCTGGATTTAATCGCATAAATTCAATTTGAGTAGTGACAGACAACAGAATCACATTTTAAAAATGCCGCGACTGACGCAACTCCAGCGAGGGATGGCCATCGGGATGTTGCAAGCCGGACAGACCCGTACTGCTGTAGCCAGACAATTGGGATGTCATGTTTCGACAATCGCACGCCTTTCTCAACGTCACCAAATCACTGGATCTGTGAACGATCGACCACGCACCGGCCGCCCGAGGGTGACAACCGCAGCCCTAGACCGGTACATCCGGGTGACCCACCTTAGGAATCGGATGCTGCCAGCAGCTAACACCGCTCACCAGGTGCGTGGTCCACGTGGTCCAGTGTCCGCCGATACAGTCCGACGCCGTCTGAGGGCAGCAGGACTCCGTAACCGCCGTCCTTATGTGGGACCAATATTGACCCCTCGGCACCGCCAACAACGTCAACAGTGGGCGCAACAACATCAAAGATGGCGACGTGGCCAGTGGCAACAAGTTCTGTTTACTGATGAGAGCCGTTACAATCTTTCCAACGCTGATGGCCGAATCCGAGTATGGCGACGTCGACATGAACGTTACTCCGACTGCTGCGTTCTGCAGGCCGACCGATGGGGCGGGGGTAGTGTGATGGTGTGGGGTGGGTTCTCATTCAACCACAGAACACAACTTCATGTGTTCAGACAACGCGTTAATGCCGCCGTGTACCAAAATGACGTCATCAACAATCACGTCGTTCCCTTCTTTGCCGCTCACCCACGTGTGCGCTTGCTGCAGCAAGACAATGCCAGGCCGCACACTGCCAGGGCAACACAGGCGTTGCTGGCTCAGCACAACATCCCAACGTTGCCGTGGCCAGCCTTATCTCGGACATGGCGCCTATCGAACACGTCTGGGATGAAATCGGACGTCGCCTTCAGGCTCGCGGACAACCTCAGAATATGCAGGCGCTGGAGGCAGCATTGGTCCATGAATGGAACTCACTCCCTCAGGCATTCTTTCAACGGCTTGTCAACTCAATGAGGAGACGTTGCACTGCCTGTTTGAATGCCCAGGGTGGTCACACGCGATACTGACTTTGACAATGCTACAGGTCGTCTCTTTCACATTTTTAACATGGACCCCCACCCTACTTTATGACATGAAACAATAGCCAAAAAGGAATTCAATCAAAAATTTCCAACACCAATGTGTGCCGAATTGGTGTAGCTCCAAAATAAATGTTGAAATCTTCATTTCGTTTTGTTTTTTTAATATTTTATATCCAATTTAATGAGAACCTGCGTTTCTTTTGCGTTTTAGTATATCTTGCCGACTTGTTTAATTACAAGATTTTCTTCAAACACATCCAGGTGCATTAATAATGTTCAAACAAAAACATTTGCAATAGCAACGTCATGTACCCAGTTTAGTGTTATTGTAAGGAGTTGTAAAGTGACGTCATTGAAATACTGACGTCATTTAAATTCAAAATTACAATGCTTCGCTACATTAAATGCTGGCTTTTTTTCAATTTCATTTTCCGAGTGGTTGGCGGATCGTTTGACAGCTATGTTTTATTTTCGTTGGTAACACACATTTTTGCATGGCGCATTAATACATTAATAACAGTCCAATGTTGCAGGTGGGGGTATAAGAGATTTGTCTCCGCCCACGCGGGGTATAAGGTGTTTTTTTACAAGACTAAATAACCAATAAAAATAGAGTATTTTACACGAAGGCGCGATAAACTATTATAATACGTTTGTTTCACCTTCGATTAGAATTATATTCTTTCGAAAAGCACACGGGGTGGAGTATATATTGTCGTCTTTGAGGTTTTTGACGTTTATACTTAGTATTGTAGTGTGTTCTGTTGTATTGTCGGTAGTCCCGAATTTCGGTGCGAATGACATCATGGCAAATGTGTTGATTATGGGTCATTTTTTTTATTTCCCGTACGGAACCATTCATACGAGGTAGTAAGCATCACTTAGTCGATCTAAATTTATGGTTGGATCCGACTCGAGGAAAATATCATTATGCTCGGTTTTTCAAGAGGATTGCTAATAATAATAAATGGCGTAGGTTTGATGACAGTTCGCGCTGTGGGCCCCGAAGTGGCACTTTTACAAGTGGGTTCTAATGATTTGTGTATAGTAAACAAATCTGTGAATGATATTGCGACAGAATTAACCCAACTTGTTTTAGAATTAAAATTTACATACATTGTACAAAAGGTGGTGGTATGTCAGGTTTTGCTCCAACTTGTTGGTATGCTAGGGGATATACCCTAAGGATAGTCTCAGGTATTTATCAATATTTGGTTAATTTGAGACGTTTTTAGAATTGTAGTTTCTAGTTTTCTTATACTGTTTACATTGCCCTAGAGTTCGGGTTTGTGGTATTTGAACTATATATACTAGTGTGATTTGGTCCAGTTTGAGTTTACAAAATAAATTGTACAGAACTTTAAGGGGCGTAGCTCTATATGGTTCAGTTTGGGTTGTAAACGAGGTGCATGACCTTAGACCTGATTAGTGTGTGTGTGTGTGTGTGTGTGTGTGTGTGTGTGTGTGTGTGTGTGTGTGTGTGTATATAAAGTGGGCATTACCCTCGGTTGTGTGCTTAGCCCAAGACGTGGGGCTGTAAGGTGGGCATTACCCTCGGTGGTGTGCTCAGCCCTAGACGTGTGTGTGTGTGTGTGTGTGTGTGTGTGTGTGTGTGTGTGTGTGTGTGTGTGCGTGTTTGTGCATGTGTGTGTGTGTATGATTGTATGTGTGTGTAAGGTGGGCATTACCTTCAGTGGTGTGCTCAGCCCTACATTGTTGGGCGTGTGTGTAAACTGGGCATTACCCTAGCTGGTGTGCTCAGCCCTACATTGTTGGCGTGTGTGTAAACTGGGCATTACCCTAGCTGGTGTGCTCAGCCCTACATTGTTGGGCGTGTGTGTAAACTGGGCATTACCCTAGCTGGTGTGCTCAGTCCTACATTGTTGGCGTGTGTGTAAACTGGGCATTACCCTAGCTGGTGTGCTCAGCCCTACATTGTTGGCGTGTGTGTAAACTGGGCATTACCCTAGCTGGTGTGCTCAGCCCTACATTGTTGGGCGTGTGTGTAAACTGGGCATTACCCTAGCTGGTGTGCTCAGCCCTACATTGTTGGCGTGTGTGTAAACTGGGCATTACCCTAGCTGGTGTGCTCAGCCCTACATTGTTGGGCGTGTGTGTAAACTGGGCATTACCCTAGCTGGTGTGCTCAGCCCTACATTGTTGGGCGTGTGTGTAAACTGGGCATTACCCTAGCTGGTGTGCTCAGCCCTACATTGTTGGGCGTGTGTGTAAACTGGGCATTACCCTAGCTGGTGTGCTCAGCCCTACATTGTTGGGCGTGTGTGTAAACTGGGCATTACCCTAGCTGGTGTGCTCAGCCCTACATTGTTGGTGTGTGTGTAAACTGGGCATTACCCTAGCTGGTGTGCTCAGCCCTACATTGTTGGGCGTGTGTGTAAACTGGGCATTACCCTAGCTGGTGTGCTCAGCCCTACATTGTTGGCGTGTGTGTAAACTGGGCATTACCCTAGCTGGTGTGCTCAGCCCTACATTGTTGGGCGTGTGTGTAAACTGGGCATTACCCTAGCTGGTGTGCTCAGCCCTATATTGTTGGGCGTGTGTGTAAACTGGGCATTACCCTAGCTGGTGTGCTCAGCCCTAGAGTGTTGGGCGCGTGTGTAAATTTCTACTAAAAAATAAAACTGTGAATTATATTTTGTAACGTTACACAAAAAAAGTGTTATATGAGACCCTAATCCTCAAAGGATTTCAATATTGGTACATATCTTAATTCACCAATTCATTGCCTCCCAGTTCTCCAAGTTTTGCATTCCTAAATGCCCTAACAAATAGTTTACAATGTTTTTAAACTAGTGACCTTTAAGCAATTCTATAAAATTATATCTGTCGTGGAAATGGGGGTAGGGTCACAAAACGGGTGGATACACACAGAAAGCCGTGAGTCCTGCAATGCTATCATCAATTTTCCATTCCTAGGGATGTAGTCCTTGACAAAAATCACTATGAGCATTCGTCCCCCCCCCCCCCCCCCCCCCCCCAGGTGGTACCAATTGGCCCAATGTTGGGTCCTAGCTCATGGACTAAAGCATAATTGCACTGATTTTGGATGTATTTAATTGTATGTTACGGTGATCAAGTTCCGTCTTTCAGCTGCCTTTGAAGATCTATAGCACTGCCCTACGTGTAGACATTATGGATTAACAATATTGCACATATAAACGAAATTGTAAGTTATCCAGGACAAAGTCCAGTAACAGAAGACAGTGTAATCAAACGTAAGGTTAAAAGGCGAATAAAGTGAATGTGGCCTCAACATAAACGACAGCAAGATCTATACAGTTTGATTAACTTTACAGTTAACGAATATTTGCAACAGAATGTTGAACGTGAACATGACACTCACACACACACACACACACACACACACACACACACACACACACACACACACACATTAGCACAACATAGCAAGCACAACAGAAGTTAAACGTGAAATAGCACACACACCATAAGCTGAATATGACATAGCTCAAACAACAGGACATGAACATGACATAGCTCTCACAACAAGACCTGAACATGATATATAGCATACACAACAAAACTTGGCACATCAATGACAACAAGACCTGAATATAACATAGCAAAAAGCTGAACATGAGAACATAATCACCATAGAAAATGAACGTGACATAGCACTTGCGACAGTTTATTTGTTTTGTTTAATGACACCACTAGAGCACATTGATTAATTAATCATCGGCTATTGGATGTCAAACATTTCGTAATTATGACTCGTAGTCATCAAAGGCAACCCGCTACATTTTTCCTAATACAGCATGGTATCTTTTATATGCACTTCCCCAGACAGGACAGCACATACCACGGCCCTTAACCGGTCACTTGTGACAGAACCTGAACATGACATAGCACTCACAACAGAACCTGAACATAACGGAGAACTCACAACAAAACCTGAACATGATTAGGCACACACAACAGAACTTGAACGTGACATAGTACACACAACAGAACCTGAAGAAGAACGTGACAGAACACACATACAACATACCATGACCATGATGTAGAACACACAAGAGAACTTGAACATGACATATCACTCACAACAGACCCAGAAAATAATTTAGCACATACAACAGAAACCGGAGGATTGATCACTTAACACTGAGAGAACACTGCACATAACATAGTCTGGAGAGATCTCTGAACACAGTAGAACCTGAAGAGACCACTGAACACGATAAAACCTGGAAAGATCACTGAACACACAACAAAAGCTGGAAATATCACTGGACTCACAACAGAACCTGGAGAGATCACTGAACACACAATAGAACCTGGAGAGATCACTGAACACACATCATAACCTCGAGAGATCACTGAACACACAATAGAACCTGGAGAGATCACTGGACACACAACAGAACCTGGAGAGATCACTGAACACACAATAGAACTTGGAGAGATCACCTGACACACAACGGTACCTAGAGAAATCACTGAACACACAATATAACCTGGAGAGACCACTGGACACACAACAGAACCTGGAGAGATCTCTGAACACGATAGAACCTGAAGAGATCACTAAACACACAAAAAAACCTGGAGAAATCACTGAACACACATCATAACCTGGAGAGATCACTGAACACACAATATAACCTGGAGAGATCACTGGACACACAACAGAACCTAGAAAGATCACTGGACACAAAACAGAACCTGGAGAGATCACTGAACACACAAGAGAACCTGGAGAGAGATCACTGAACTCACAATATAACCTGGAGAGATCACTAGACACACAACAGGACCTAGAAAGATTACCAAATACACAACAAAAACAGGAGTGTGCACTGATCACACAACAGAACCCGGAGAGTACACCCAACACACAACATAACTTAGAAAGATTACTGGACACACAACAGAATCTGGAGAGATCACTGAACACACAATAGGACCTGGAGAGATCACTGGACACACAACAGCACCTGGAGAGATCACTGAACACACAACAGCACCTGGAGAGATCACTGAACACACAATAGAACTTGGAGAGATGACTGGACACACAACGGAACCTGGAGAGATCACTGAACACGCAATATAACCTGGAGAGATCACTGGACACACAACAGAACCCAGAGAGATCACCAAATACATAACAAAACCAGGTGTGTGCACTGAACACACAACAGAACCCGGAGAGTACACCCAATGCAAAGCAGAAGCTGTATGGGTTACTGTTCACTCAATATAACCTGGAGAGAATCCTGCATACTCAACAGGTGGACATGGTATAGTGTTCACTACTTCTGGATTTGATATTCAGTGCACACCCTCATTGGAAATGTAAACCCTATATCCTTTGAATGAGCTTCACTTGATCCCGGTGTATCCCAAACCAATAACCTGCTAAACATAGTCTCTTCATTAAGGATACCAGCTTCAGTTTGCTTAACTATTCTGGTTTGCCTGTTGCACTAGCTGATAAACCAAGTATTCTTGAAACTAGTGAAGTACACCCTGAGGCAGCAGAACGAGGAACTCCAAGAACACGGAAAGAACACTGCACACAACATGACATCAGCTTTTCTGATGACTCATCAGGAACGAATACTTGCCTAGAAAAAAAGGTTTTGTATGGACAAGTCGTCTGATTCTGATGCACCACCATCAAACAACGAACATGGAGCACTACCACCACAGTGTTTCTGCTAGAAAGACATTTTTGGGTATGGCTCTATGGAATTGAAAGCAACCACAGTCAACAGGAGTATAAGGGGTTGGGGGGGGTCCTCCTTCAGAAAGAACATGAGTTACGTTTAGGGTTAGGATTAAGAAAATCATACAGTAATGATAATATAATTTTGTCAAAAAAATTCTGCAAACATATTTGGGTATGGCACCATACCTTTTTACCCACTGGCAGAAACAATGCACCAGACTTAGTCATACAAAATCAGGGGTGGGTCAAAGAAAAGAGGATTTCACGAGACAGAGTAGTTTGATTTTATTTATCGTATTATTATTAACAAAAGTAAAATAACTTTTTTCACGTAATATTTTGTTTAAGTGGTGATTTTATTAATACGTACTTCTACTTGTATTCTTTTTTTAATGTTTGCTTCTAAATATGTTCTATTTACAAGCTTTCTCCTTTTTAAAAATAAATATGTGATTTGCAAAACTGAAATGTTTCAGAAGTGATGGTTCTTTCAGAATAAATATTCAAATTTACTTGATATACTGTTGGTCGTAAGTGACGCATTTAATTCGATCATGAATAATTGTTGTAACTACAACTATTTAAGCAAATAACTAAAACACCTAATATGCTATAAATACCGCAAAAATACAAAGAAATCGTAAATATGTTCAGCTTTCATTGTCATTAAAAGAAATTCTACATCTTAACTACTGATCAAGAAAAACAGTTTTCCTTCATTATCTCGGCTTTTTAAAAATGAATTTTGATGCACTTACGTCCTTCTGGCTCTCACGCGACGACATGGCTCTGTAATGAGACCGGTGTGATGTTTCAGGAGCACAACAACTATAATAATATTGAATAAGATCGGAGGTCGAGGTCGATATTTATTTTTGGCACTCAATAAAAGATCAAATGGGTCTCAAAACAGTGGCATTGTTGTTTTATTACATGAATTAATCGTACTCCCTCCAATTATTTTCGTGCTGGGGTGTTGTTAACATTCATTCATTCATTCACTCGCTCCAATTATAACTTAATTATAGAGTTCCTAGTGTGGTTCGTCATTACAAATGTTGATAAATGCAACACTTTTTAAATGTTTTTTAAGACAACGTATAATTTTTGTGTGAATGTGTGTACGCTGATAATATAAATATCACAACCATGTTCTAAACTACTGGATTAGCAATACTATTTACTTACAATGACCAGCTTAGATTCAATGAAATAATTCGTGACAATTACATTCGCAAGTATCCTGAATATTAAAACATTTAGCTAAACTGGCCTGATTCCCGTGGAAGCGTGTTTACCTTCATATGTAAATGGATTCTGCTCTTGCAGACAATTTGGAAAATACAATTCTATTATCTTTTAACATGCAATTCCTCGCATTCTACAAACACAATTCATAATGGTAAATGTAAATAATGGGTATATATATATATATATATATATATGTATATATACACCTATTATGAGTAGAGTATAGTGAACCAACACTGGAAGTCAAATTGTGGGCACATAAATGATATAATATGCGGTATCACGTAGCACTGACTTCGATATGTCTTCTGTTCAACAAAGATAAACATTTCCGTTTCTATGCAATTTTGGTTTGACACATATTCTCACACATGTATGATATACTTACAGGAGTCGTCTCGTCGTAACCACAACAGGAAAAATAGAACGTTGACAAAACTCCAGTTGTTTGCCCTTCGTTATCTCCGGACACTTGTGTTGAGGTGACCTTGACCGCACTAGCTCAGAGTACTTTACGCTCAAGGAAAATATTTTTGTATATCCATGACGTTGATTATTATGCAATCTGACCTTGAACGTGTTGAAACTGCCGAAAATGGCATGACCTACATCACGCAGTACCAATATAATAGAGGTACATTAATATCTAGTAATTGGTTTTATGGCACATAAATATACAGAACTTCGCATACGTTGTTTTTGCTTCCTATTTATTGCACGAGTTTATTTTGCGTAAGAATATATACCACGAGACTGCGTAGCGGTCGAGTGATATGTTCTCTCGCAAAACAAACGAGAGCAATAAACAGGAAGCGAAAACGACGTATGTGAAGTTCTGTATTTATTACATACCTTATTTTATGTTTTACAAAAACGGTTTTTAATTTAACGTCATAACAACTCTTTGTTAATTCTATGATCGAAGCTTCTTTAATGGATTTATTTAACGTTAAGAATCATAATCTGCGGCAGCCTTGTGTAAAGTTGCAAATACGATATAACGTCATTTGTAAATCATATATGACGTATGTAAATAAAAGGCACTAACTGCAGTACAAAGAAAAAGGGAATTCACCATTTAAAAGTTCCAGTCCAGATTTGGATGATTTTGTGATTTTAGGACCTCCTAATTCTGACATTTGTAACAGTAGCTCGAACATGTTTCTTGTGCAACACTTTGGGAGTCCCTATTAAAACAGGGAAAACTGAGACAGCTTCATCTTCAATGGTTTTCCTAGGAATTGAGTTGGACTCTGTAGCAATGGAAGCCAGGTTACCAATTGATAAGATCAAAAAACATTGGACAAGTTATCTCCAGTATGAAATTTAGAAAGAAAGTAACCTTGCGCGAACTTCAGCGAGTTATAGGACTTCTACATTTTGCATGTTGTGTGATAGTCCCATGTAGGCCCTTTCTACGACGGCTAATTGATTTGACAAGGGCATTACAAAACCTTCCCTCCACATCCGCCTAACTACGGAGGCTCCTTTAGACTTGGCAGCATGGGACTTGTTTATTCACAAGTTCAATAGGAAAACTATGTTTCTGAATAGACTTTCGTCTAACTGAGAAGATTCACTTGTTCTCAGATGCAGCTGGTTCTCTGGGTCTTGGAACTATTTTTGCTATCTACTGGTTCTGTGTAGAATGACCAGGTTGCACTAAAGGCTATGCCATTACTCTGAAAGAACTATATCCAGTTGTGTTGGCTATTGACGTTTGGGGGGCCATTATGGCAAATTCGTGTGTGCTGTTTCATTCTGATAATGAGGCAGTCGTTCACATCAACAAAATGATGTCAAAAGTTCCATTAATCATGATACTTGTTAGGTGTCTTGTCTTGGCATGCATGTGTTGTAATATCTTGATGAAAGCTGAACATATTCCTGGTCTTTACAATACATTACCTGATCTTCTCTCCCGTTTACAAATCGAGGAATTTCTGAGGCGTGCACCTCAAAGAACCCACAACGGTGGACCCCCAATTACGTCATGTCTGGTAAAAACGGCAACTTTCCTCCTGGATGCGGCTATAGCTCCTAATACAAAGCAGGTGTATAGTAATGTGGTACGGTCATTTACTTCTTTTCCGAACAGGTTTTACCCAGGGTACTCCATAAAAACCTCAACCCTTGAAATCATTATGATGTTTACTTCATTTTTGTTTCAGAAAGAAAAGTCACCTAACACTATCTCCACGTATTTGGCATCATTATAATACATCTTCAAACTTAATGGTCTGTTAGATTTACCAGGACATTTTTAGTAAAAACGATGGTATGTGGTGCCCTTCCCCATATTGCTATTTCATTCTATCAGTGGAGACTGTTTGAATCCATGTTTCTTTTGTAGAATTGGGGAAATCACAGTGTGGTCGTCTGACTTGACTGACTTGATCATGTTAAAAGATATAACTGTAAACTTGGGATCAGATCAAGTGGTTCTTTGTATGTCAAATTTTAAACAATTTCACAAACAAACTGTTTTCTGCAAATTCACAAACAGCAGCTTTCAAAATGGTGTCTCAAACTTACTGGAGTATCTGCGTTTAAGAGGTAATGCTGCTGAACCATTGTTCTGCTATTGGGATTTGTAACCCATTCGTCGTTCTGAATTCTGTGCAGTATTACATCCAACATTATCCTTTGTCAAACTAGATCTCACAATCTATACATCTCAGTTTTCGGATTGGTGCTGCTACTACAGCTCATATGTTGGGGATCTTGGAAGGAAGGAAATGTTTTATTTAACGACGCACTTAACATATTTTATTTACGGTTATATGGGGATCCTGGATGCCCAAATAAAAATAATGGACCATTGGCATTCGGACTCCTATATATGGTACATCAGAGTACCATTGTTGTCGGGTTTATAGGTGGCTTCTGGCACTGGGGATTATTAGTCAATCTTGGGACTGACTAGGGCAGCCTGCAGAGTTGGAGCTGTATATTTAATTGGACATTGCTATCACGTTAGTATATTTTTGCAGAGATAACAGGTTGGGACTGATTGAATCTAATACTTAGCTGATTTTTGTAGTCACAAATTGGGGCAGGTTCTGTTCTTCTCTCGGGACTGACTGAGGCAGCCTGCAGAGTTGGAGTGGTACACTTAACTGGACTTTGTTATCACGTTAATTAATTTTTGCAAAGATATCGGGTTGGGACAGATTTAATCCAGTAGTTCACGTGTGTTTTGTGGTCACACATGGTTGCAGTTTGTTTTTCTCTCGGGTCTGACTGAGGCAGCCTGCAGAGTTGGAGCGGTACACTCAATTGGACTTTGTTATCACGCTAATTAATTTTTGCAAAGATAACGGGTTTGGACCGACTGAATCCAGTAGTTCAGACGATTTTGTAGTCACGTATGGGTGCAGGTTCGGTTTCTCTCTCGGGTCTGACTGAAGCAGCCTGCAGAGTTGGAACAGGACATTTAACTTAACTATGTTATCAGATTAATTAAATAACTTAAAGTTCACAGGTTGGAACTGACTGAGGCAGCCCAGCATGTTAATTTTTTTAACAAATTGTTCTCACATAGATACGGTGAGCTCATGGATTCGTGTTATATGTGTTAGTTGGTTTATTCTTTTTCTACACTGCCTACATTTTGTAGTTTTTGCAATATTTTGAATGTAATCAGATTGTGTTATGTTCTACTACGACTGTATGGTTCATGAACCATGGTTGGCGACCAGTGGGGTGTCGTGTTGTCAGAGTATACAACATGAGTTTGTGGTACTTTGATTTATGTATCTGCCACGTGTGTGTGAAGGAACTAGTGTTGTCAGAGTATACAACACGAGTGGGTGGTACTCTGATTTATGTATCTGCCACGTGTGTGTGAAGGAACTAGTGTTGTTAGAGTATACAACAGGAGTGGGTGGTACTTTGATTTATGTATCTGCCACGTGTGTGTGAAGGAACTAGTGTTGTCAGAGTATACAACATGAGTGGGTGGTACTATCTGCCACGTGTGTGTGAAGGAACTAGTATACTTTTGCATTACATAATGGCAGGTTGTACTACCAGTACTGTCTCAAACATTCCTATTAACTTGTTTGTTGGTTTGACTGTATCTACTACCAGAGGCATATTTTGGGTGGGGCACCTTTGTGACCTTTTTAGGCCCCACCTTCGCTCTTTTTAGGTAGTACTAAACCAAATAACTTTCGGCTGGGACAAAGTTCGAGGTGTACCGAACTTTTGATAGAGAAGTTAACACCACAAGTCTTGTGACTGGTGATAAATGTGAGTGTGTTGGGTGTAAAAAAAAAAGAAAAAAGGTTTCATCTGGGAAACAAAGATGTATGCAATTTCACTTCATCTAGTACCACTGTGTCAAGTAGCCGTGTGTTTGAAACATTAAAACGCGCAGCTCCAGCTCCTCACACTCTGGATCGACGACTGACAAAGGATAAAGGTGGCGCAGAACTATTCACAGTAATTAATCCATTGTTCATCACCGGCAAGACTGATGATGCAAAACATATCAAATACATTAAAATATTCATGCATAAAAATAACAGCCAGTTCCTTGTAAAATCCAAAATGTAACACCACGTCTTGACCTGTGGGTCATCCTTATTGGATGTTTCAATAGTATAAATTAGAAAAAAAAGTAAATCAAATTATTGGGATGTATTTTTTTCTTGGGGTGTAATTAGTTCCAAGGTATACTATTTACACTTCATCAGAAAAAATTATATTTTGGTCATTATTCAACTTCAAATGAATGCATCTTAAAGTTGCAATTCGGGGGTATATGCATTATTTATCTACTTAAAGGATCATTCCTGAGTTTGCTGCATTGTAAGATGTTTCTTACTAATAAAATATTTCTACGATTAAATTTACATATTAAATATATTTTCTTGTTTCGAATATCAGTGTCTGTACATTCAATGTGTTTCTGGTCGTCTTAATATTTGTAAGAAGCCCAAACTGGATTTGGTCTTCAAATAATTTCGTACGTACGAAAAAAAATAGTTTAGTACAAAAATTAGAACAATCAGAATATACATGTAATTACAATCGTTAAAAAGTATCTTTTAGTCCATAACATCTTAAAAATTGCAGCAAACTCAGGAATGTCCCTTTAACAGTGGCCATGTTTTTTATCTACATCGGTGAGATTCTGTCATTTGTTATAAATTATACAAAACAAATAAGTAGATTCGTATAATATTAAAGGATTCCTAATTTAGGTGTTTAATCAGATTGTAGAGCTTAGAATAATGTACAGCATTTGTTTTAGTGCAATATGTGTACGTTTGTTAATATGTCTGTTAAGTGTAAAACAAATATTGGTGAATACATGTTTTAAAACCATATTGTGTATGAGATACATACAGTTTTCTAGTGTGTGCGTGTGTGTGCGTGTGCGTTTGTAATACTGCTTGGGTAGACTTCATTAACACTTGTTGGAATCTCTCAACTGTAATGTTTGTCTTATAACGTATGTTCTTGTCACACAGAGTTCTTTCCCTTGATCAGATCAGCTGCCTTTTCTCCAATCATAATGCTAGGAGCATTAGTGTTTCCGGAAATGACGTTGGGCATAATGGAGGCATCACCTACTCGCAGTCCCGATATACCTTTCACCCTGAAATAAACAAATATATATTTCTAAAGCAGAGATACGATGCATTTGAATTTCAATCCTTCCTTTGAAATAAGGCTATTAATACAATATAGGAATGGAACCAAGGGAGGGGATGGCGAGTTCGGGTGTACACCGAATTAATATACCGCGGCCTTTAATATACCAGTCGTTGCCACTGGTTTGTATAGATAGAAACGATCCTTGGACCCAACGTATTTCAGACGAGCTCGCTATCTCTGAATCATATCCCACCAGGATGATGACCCACCGCACTGCACTGTGAGATTCCAATTCAGAGAGGACTGAGCTGTTTCGTAACAAATGACATTCTCATCAATTTGCTCATCCACTGAAATAAGCGAATAAAACAGACACGGCCGTACCTGTCCTATAGTAATAGAAAGGAATGGTAGTTAAAGTTTGTTTTGTTTAACGATACCACTAGAGCACATTGATTTATTAATCATTTGGTAATTGTGGCATATAGTCTTAGAGAGGAAACCCGCTTCATGTTTCTATTAGTAGCAAGGGATCTCTTATATGCACCATACCACAGACAGGATAGCACATACCACGGCCTTTGATATACCAGTTGTGGTGCACTGGCTGGAACGAGAAATAGGCTAATAGGCCCACCGACGGCGATCGATCCCAAATCGACCGTGCATCAATTGAGCGCTATGTCACGCCCCAGAAAGGAATGGGTCACAGTCTTATAATACATATTCCAAGCAAACAAAGAGGCGCTTTTAAACGATCGCTACTTACGTTCTTGCAATCTTATTGCATTACGATATTTTCTCTATAACAGTCCACCCATTAGTATCTCCTCTGTCAACACCACAATTGGTCAAATGCCATGGTATGTGCTTTTCTGTCTGTGGGAAAGTGTATATAAAAGATCCCTTGCTGCATAAGTAAAAATGTAGCGGGTTTCCTCCGATGACCGATGTTTGACATCCAATAGCTGATGATTAATTCATTAATGTGCTCTAGTGGTGTCATTAAACAAATCAAACTTTAACTTTATCTCCTCTGTGTCAAAGTTCGAAGTACATCCAAGTTTTGATGCAGCATTTCCTCCTGCTATGTGCCAGTGTTGAACAGGTGACATGTGTTAGTTTCTGTGGTGAGTAAATTCTTGTAATTTGCTTAAACTAGTATCACTGTACCAGCTACTACCCTGCATAACACATGTACAGGGTCGTACTAAAATTAAGACATTTGTTTTTGGATTTGGTAATTATGGACGTTTCCTTATATCCCTGAAACAAGGTGCATTAGGCTCGATTTAAAGGACTAGGTGTTGTATTTATGTTTTTATGTTAATTGACATAATGCATATAGCAGCTATATACACACGTCATGTTACTACGGTCGTGTTTGGGATTGTATTTATGTGCTTATGTTACTTGAAATGATCCATATAGCAGCTATATACACACGTCATGTTACTACGGTCGTGTTTGGGATTGTATTTATGTGTTTGTTACTTGAAATGATCCATGTAGCAGTTATATACACACGTATATACATGTTATGTTACTACGGTCATGTTTGGGATTGTATTTGGTGTTATACCTAAGGACAAAATAGGCTAAAGCGGCGTCCTCATTATGCGATTAGTCGCACCAACTTGTCGCATGCAATTTGTTGAAGCGACTCGAATCGTGTGTGTGGGAAGACGTTATGTCATAACATTTGATGACATCAGTTTTAAAATATTTTGCGAGAAATGTAAGTGCTTACAAATTTCCACTGAAATAAAGAAAACATGAATGTAGACATTTACTGATGGTATTATGTAACAACTCAATTACTGATACATCTGGACAATAATAGGTTTTATGGACCCATGAAATCCAGACATTTTGACATGTTTATAAGCAAATGAAAAAAACACGGAAGTGACAGAACGGTTGTACTTTAATGTGATTTGATTGGCTGAGAGCGTACGATTTGTCGTGAGACATATAACATGTTCTAATTGGTACGATTCCGACACGACTTGTCGTGTAAGACTAAAATCGTTCCGATTTGGGAATTCTCACAGTACGATTCAATCGCATGCGACAAATCGGTACGACTGATCGCGTAATGAGAACGCCCCTAAACCAAGTCCATAGAAACCGGACGAAAATGTACGTTTTAGCCCAACCAACTTAAGACTGTGGTGCCCCCCCCCCCCCCCCCCACACACACACACTCAACTAGAGGTTGAATGAATGAGTGAATGTTTAACGACACCCCGGCACGAAAAATACATCGACTATTGGGTATCAAACTATGGTAAATGGAAACAGAAAGTGACGATCAACATCAACATAAAAATTCAACAGTTAAATTAAAAAACAGTGTAAAGAACTGTGTAAAAATACAAATATCACAGATATATAATATTAAAATTTCGAATAAATAGAGGTTATTACCAGAGTGTTTTTCGGTATCGTCAATATCATATATTAGGAATAAAAAACCTCATTATCATATAATATCTTACATTTTCAGTGCAATCAAAGTATGTGATATTTTTCAGATGACATACTTTAAGAATTTGATAACTTTGCAAATTAGATGCAAATTAGTCAGGTCTTGGCACTAGGTTTATTGACATTTAAGCAAACGTACTTGGGTGACACTCCATGATTGACGTATGCATTCATAGTCATCAAATAAAAAGATTTCAATGTCAGTTTGACACTGAAAGCTGTCCAGCGTTCAGAAAACAAAAAACGTTAGGCATAACTTTATTTTGATGTAAGGACATCCACAATGACGTCATTCGAGTTTGACGTCATTTCTATTCCAAAATACACCGCGCCACATATTCTTACGTCATTTGAATATCTAGTAATGGCAGAACGGAATTAAAGTTGCGTGAACTGCTTACAAAAACATGTTGTATTAAGCTTGAGCTTATATGATAAAGAGATTATTACCCTCGTGTATTTCGGTATCGTCAATAGCATATATTAGGAATAAAAATAATGTATTATGCTCGCCAGAGGCTCGCATAATATAATTTTTATTCCTAATATATGATATTGACGATACTGAAATACACGAGGGTAATAACCTCTATGTATCACGTAAAAACTGCCATAAAAGTTCTGGATGGAATCGAAATGATTCCATCACATTTCTTTGTCCAAGTAAATCTTTTCGAGTTGCTGACAAATACTTACACTCCACCAAAATGTACACTGAGGTGGAGGTCCTTCTTCAAAAGAAATGAATGGGTCAAGTAAGTATGACCGATGCGAGCACGACACAAGACTATTTCATCCTTCCTGCACTGTTTATAGGAGGACTGCCACTCTCCCAAGACTGGCTTGATAGCATGAAGTTTGTACCCAACCGCACCGTCTCAGTCATGTTGCCAAGTCGAAAAGATAAATTTATTGATACTATATTTAAAATCAGTATAAGGTACACCAACCATGGCTTTAGGCAAATCCAAAGCAGACTTGGCAGCAGAATCTGTCTTTTCATTACCCCTGATGCCAACATGGCTGGGCACCCAACAAAATACAATATGTTTATTGGCAATAGATAAAAAGACACTCTTTCGTATCACCATCCGAATTAAAGGATGGTCCAGCTTCATATTGCGTAAAGCTTGGAGACAAGAAAGTGAGTCGGTAAAAATAATAAATTTGGATGCACTAGACTCCTTGATTTCTTCTAAGGCTTTAACGACTGCCCAAACTTCAGCACTAAATATTGATGCTGAGTCAGGCAATCTCATGGAAAGTATTGTGTCTGATGGAAAAACTGTAGCACAAGCCACAGAATTCCCATCCTGTGATCCATATGTATAAACAGGAATGTAATCACGGTACTTGTCTTGAATTTCCATGAAAAACTGTTTATACACAACATCTGTACGATCTTTCTTCAGATGTGCAAGATCAAACACAATGTTAGGTGGTGTAAAATACCAAGGTGGTAAAGCAAAATATGAAGGAGTTTCCAAAATGTCATTTAAATCAATGTTGGAAAGCAACAAAAAAAGGCTTAATGCGAAGACCAAATGTACGAATAGCATTTGGCGTTGCATCAAACAACTTCATATATTTGTTATCAAACACCGCATCGTGTGTAGGATGTTGTGGTAAAGAGTTAATCATGGTAGCATACTGCAGAGAAAGCTTTGCACGTCGAGCACCAAAACAAGGTTCGTGTGCATCAACGTACAAGCTATCTACAGGAGATGTTCTACATGCACCAAGACATAGCCTAAGTCCCTGGTTGTGTATAGGATCTAGCATATGCAAGTAAGACCCATATACAATGCATCCATAATCTAGTTTAGACCTCACAAGAGATCGATACAGACGGAGCATAACCTTTCGATCTGCTCCCCATTCTGTATTACCACTAACTTTTAAAATATTAAGAGCTTTCAAGTCCTTCTTTTTAACATCTTTAAGATGGGGCACAAAAGATAGCTTCCTGTCAAATATAATCCCCAGAAATTTAGTTTCCTCCACAACTGGAATTGGATTTTTGTCCAGAAACAATTGTGGATCTAAGTGGAGACCTCTTTTCTGGCAGGTATGCATACAAACCGTTTTTGCCTTTGACAATCGAACGCCATTTTCAGCTGCCCATTGATGAAGTTTATTCAAACAAAGCTGCAACTTACGTTCAATGATACTCATATTGGACGATCTATAGCAAATCTGAAAATCATCGACATATAACGAGCAATCCACACCAGGTGTTAAACTCTGGGTGATGCTGTTAATATTCACAGAAAATAAAGTTACAGACAGGATGCTACCTTGAGGCACACCCATCTCCTGTGGGTGAATGTCAGACAAGTCGACCCCAACCGGATTTTAAAAGATCTATCTCTTAAAAATTAAGATATAAAAATAGGAAGTCGATCTCTAAGGCCCATGCCATGGAGGTCGTTTAAAATCCCATACTTCCACGTGTTATCGTAAGCTTTCTCCAAATCCATAAAACACTGACACCAAGTGCTGATTATGGATGAAAGCCTCCCTACAAAACGTTTCAAATCTAACAAGATGATCAACCGTGCTACGTCTAGATCTGAAACCACATTACACGTTAGTAAGCAATTTGTGGGATTCAAGATACCATACAAGTCTACGATTGATCATTCGTTCCATGGTTTTACAAATGCAACTTGTCAAAGCGATAGGGCGATAACTAGTAGGATTAGTTGGCATGGGAATAGGAATGATAATTGCTTTCCTCCAATCAAAAGGAAAGTCTCCAGAAATCCAGATGTTATTAAAAATATTCAAAAGAACCATCAAAGATGATTCAGGTAAATGCTTTAATAACTGATAATGAATTTCATCTGGTCCTACTGAAGTATCATGGACTCTACGAAGAGCATCCTGCAATTCCTCCATAGAGAAATGCCTGTTGTATACTTCAGCATTTTCGGATGAAAAATTAATGGACTGCTTTTCAGCTTTAGTTCTGACAGATGTAAATTACTAGAGGTTGTGCACCTCCACTCCAGATATAGTTCCAATGGGCCTGCTCACTCAATCGAACAATGGAGTGGGTGGAGCATACATACAAATAAAAACATAATATTGATGCTGAAAGCTCACAAGCTTTAGAATTCGGTTAGATTTCGAGAACATGGTATGGGCCATTTTTAACTAAGAACTTCTTATCATTTTTATAAGTGGTACAAAATGTATCAGACATTATCCCCAAACTTAAGGCCGAAGACAATCTGAGCTACCTGAGTTGAGGGTCGACTACAGTGGAGGGGTCTGTGAGCTCCCCCATTTTGCAGGTACCAGTGTGGTGGAACGCAGTTGTAGTGATTGACCTGACGTAACACTGCCAGTACTCGTCAGAGTCGTAGGTGTACTGACTACACGTCGGGACCCTCGTCGTGTCCAGTCGGGCTCCGATATCTCTCAACGCTTTAGTCTTCAGTAGTTTCTGCAATATTCGAACACCTGAAAACGAAGAGATTATTTAATGCTACTCAATGCTCTAAAATAGTTTTATTTCTTCTCTGAGTGCCTACTATCCTCATACAAGTTAAATGTGACTAGCTAGCGAAATAGAAAATGATCAGTGTGTAGGTGTCAGCTTTAAAAGTTAGGAAATCTGAAACGGAAGCTACGTTTGATTTATGAAAACTGAGCGTTTCGTGATTTTAAATAGTATAGACACGGCATCACTCCTATAAACTTAGAAACAAGATTCGATTGTAGTTATTCCGTTATGTTATGTAAGTAAACACGCATAAAACGTGTCTACGGGGCAGATCCAGTATTAGGTGGTCTTTAGAGATTGTTCGGCTTGGACGAACTAATAATGGCACATCTGACCATATAGCATCAGTCTGCACATCTCAAACACAACTCTATCTTCAAGAAACCTAGAACATCGGTCCTCATCAAATAATACATTTTGCTACAGAAAATCACAGGCACAACCACTTTTTTAATAAACAAATACTCTCCACCTTTATTTACCTCTGTATATAACCATCATGTCCTCGGTCTCAGTGAGGTAGTTGGGTTGCATTAATGGATATTCAAACGGATTCGAGCTCTGTAGACGAAGTGTGCCGACACTCTGAGGTCGTAACAATACAGAAGTAACATAAAAGCCTTCACCTTCGTCCCATTTCATCTGCTCGCCAACCTATAATAATATACAGTTTTAACAAACGACAACAACGGACAACTGAGGTATGGGATAATCGGTTTTCGGGAAATGTTCGGGAAATCTTAATATTAGTTTATAACATAAGGATCAATTTATAAAATAACATATCTGATTGGTTGAACAATTTCCACCACAGATCTGATTGGCTGCACAATTTACGCAACAGAACTGGTTGGCTGAACAGCAAGGCTGGGCATGGTAACAATAGATTATGCATGATACAAAGGTCATTGGTTATTTTTGTCACTGAATAAAAATTAGCACTGTAAGAGTAACATTCTTAGTCAAATTGGATATCGCAATCAGTGGCGTAGGCGGGGGGGTAGGTGGGGGGACGGGGTTACACACCCCTATCAAACCATTTTAGTTTTTAACTGTATTAAATTTTATAGAAGCATACATACATATATAATGTGGGTTGGCCCCACCCCACCTCACCCCCAATATGGGCTGCTCCCCCTCCCCCCAGTATAAAATCCAGGCAACGCCAGTGATCGCAATTAGTGTTCCTTGAGGGAAATATTAACCATACTATTACAAGGCAACTGCGCTGATACCTTTGAGTCCAGGTTATAGATCTGCTCGATATTTGTTCTTGGTGGCAAGCCTACAAGCATGTTGCATTGCACATCGGGATTTCCATATTCCAAGTCATTCTGGGTTCTAGCAAAACCAGTGAACTCCAAACCAGATGGGGTTGTGCGGTAACCTATAAATTGAATAATAAATTGTCCATGCTATCTGTGCCATTTAAAAAGATATTTTATTCAAATGAAGGTTTTCATAGTAGAAATAATTTAGTCAAAGAAATTTAGAACAGTTGACAGATAAACATATTAATTGTCATATTTGTGACTCCTCTACAGATGTGATATAACTGAACATGTGTCTAGAATATGACAAACATATTAATTGTCATATTTGTGACTCCTCTACAGATGTGATATAACTGAACATGTGTCTAGAATATGACAAACATATTCCTTGAAAAACCTCTGTCTAAGCAAATTACTTTTTTGTTTTAATTGGGGAGAATATCACCCGGTCCCCGGGACATTTCGCTTCAAACAGTCTATAACCGCCCACCGTGCGTGATTTCCAACACACGCACATAATATATTGGAGATATTAACATGATATTTTAGATCGATATAGTGATGATAGTGTTTCTTTTATTATACGCATCAACAACAATATAACTTTGTAGCGCATTTCGTCATAAACAGTCATATATACACGGAATGCTATATTAAGTATAAAGAAAATCACAGAACACTGTAGTAATAGTGATTGTACCACGCTTACGCTGTTTTCACATTCTCACATATTTATGCAAAAAGAAAGAAAGAAATGATTTATTTAACGATGCACTCAACACATTTTATTTAGGGTTATATGGCGTCAGACATATGGTTAAGGACCACACAGATTTTGAGAGGAAACCCGCTGTCGCCACTTCATGGGTTACTCTTTCCGATTAGCAGCAAGGGATATTTTATTTGCGCTTCCCACAGGCAGGATAGCACAAACCATGGCCTTTGTTGAACCAGTTATGGATCACCGGTCGGTGCAAGTGGTTTACACCTACCTATTGAGCCTTGCAGAGCACTCACTGAGGGTTTGGAGTCGGTATCTGGATTAAAAATTCCATGCCTCGACTGGGATCCGAACCCAGTACCTACCAGCCTGTAGACCGATGGCCTAACCACGACGCCACCGATGCCGGTCATATGTATGCAATGCATGTGTATAATCGCACATTTCTGAAACCCCGCCTCTAACTGCGCCAATTGCCTTCATCGCGTCACTTGGGGCGCGGTACAAGTCAGGTACCGCATATTTGATTGGCAGTCAATAGACCATCGTCGTGTGACACTCGGACTATCGGCTGTTAACCAAAATAACGTAAGTGTACAAATAGCCATGCATACCATTCTTAAGATAATACAGTAACTTTAACTTCGTACACACACACATGATAAAGGCATTGGCGGTGATCTTCCGCGTATATGAGATATCAATTTAAAGACATCACATATCGCACATGGTTTGGACCCGGACACAAAAACCACATAGTCAAATGAAATGAGCACCACAGAAGCTGGTTATACTTTGACGTAAAAATTAACTTCCGACGTCCAAGTGCTGTAAATACGTTTTGGTTGGGGAAAAAAATTGTAATATTCTTTTAAGCCAGGTTTTGGATGAAATGTTAGGAATACAATACTATACTCGTATCAGTTATACATTATATTATTATTACATTTCGTATCCAACTTCCTTTTGCTTCTTGTAAGATACATCTAATGGTATCTAGCGGTCATTCGTGGAGTGTGTTCCGTGTATACACCAATGCTAAACAGTGCAGTTATATTATTCCACGTATACAAACAAACGCACCCGTTTTGAAAAGATCATACTGTAACTTGGTCCACGGATTAGTTAACTTTTGTGTATTTGTTGACAAGGGCTGGTCTATGAGAACTCTGAGGAACGTCATCACGTGATCTTGAAGGTTGTCTCCCACTGGCAAATCAGCTACCACAGGGATCTACGTGACAAAGCAGTACAAACATATTTATCAGAATCTGTGAAACAAAGCAGCATAAAGACGAAACAGCAGAATGAGTTGTTAGAATATATAAGACAGAACTGTAGAACAATATTTATCAGAATATATATGACAAAACACATTAACTAAGTTTTAACAATCGAAAAGACAAAACAATGTAAACGTTTTCTCACAATTTAAAAAAGGCGAATAAAACCAAGCCGTATATACATATTTATCAGAAACTGAAAAAAAAAAAAAAAAAAAAAAAAAAAAAAACCAGTATGAATTTTTCACCAGAATTTATACGACAAAGCAGAATAATTATCTTTATCAGAATTGTATATATTTATCATATAATATCTTACATTTTCAGTGCAATCAAAGTATGTGATATTTTGCAGATCACATACTTTAAGAATTTGATAACTTTGAAAATTAGATGTAAATTAGTCGAGGTCTCGGTACTAGGTTTATTGACATTTAAGCAAACGTACTTGGGTGACAATCCATGATTGATGTATGCATTCATAGTCATTAAATAAAACGATTTCAATGGCAATTTGACACTGAAAGCTGTCCAGCGTTCAGAAAACAAAAAACGTTAGGCATAACTTTATTTTGATGTAAGGACATCCAAAATGACGTCATTCGAGTTTGACTGTATCGTCAATATCATATATTAGGAATAAAAATAATGTATTATGCTCGCTAGAGGCTCGCATAATACAATTTATATTCCTAATATATGATATTGACGATACCGAAAAACACTCTGGTAATAAGCTCTATATAAATATATATATATATATATATATATATATAGAGAGAGAGAGAGAGAGAGAGAGAGAGAGAGAGAGAGAGAGAGAGAGAGAGAGGGAGGGGGGGGGACAGGCAGCAGACGGAGTGTGTGAATGTGTGTGTCTGGTGGGTGGGAGAGAGAGAGAGAGAGAGAGACAGAGAGACAGACACACACACACACACAGAGAGACACAGAGAGAGAGTGTGTGTGTGTGTCTGGTGGGTGAAAGAGAGAGACAGAGAGAGAGTGTGTGTGTGTCTGTTTGGTGGGTGAGAGAGAGAGAGACAGAGAGAGAGAGAGACAGAAAGACAGGCAGCAGACTGAAAGAGTGTGTGTGTGTGTGTGTGTGTGTGTCTGGTGGGTGAGAGAGACAAACAGACAGAGAGACAGAAAGACAGGCAGCAGACAGAGATAGTGTGTGAGTGTGTGTGTCTGGTGGGTGAGAGAGAGAGAGACAGAGACAGAGAGAGAGAGAGAGAGAGAGAGAGAGAGAGAGAGAGAGAGACAGAGAGAGAGACAGAGAAAGAGAGAGACAGAGAGACAGATACACAGAGAAAGAGAGAGACAGACAGACAGACAGAGAGAGACAGAGAGAGAGAGAAACAGAGACAGAGAGAGAGAGATACAGAAAGACAGGCAGCAGACAGAGAGAGTGTGTGAGTGTGTGTGTGTGGTGGGTGAGAGAGAGAGAGAGAGACAGAGAGAGAGACACAGAGAGAGACAGAGACAGAGAGACAGAGACAGAGAGAAAGACAGACAGCAGACAGAGAGTGTGTGTCTGTTTGGAGAGAGAGAGAGAGAGAGAGAGAGAGAGAGAGAGAGAGAGAGGGGTGTTCCCACATCTTCTATAGATCACCGGTTGTTAGATCACACGATAATATTACAATATAACTGCACTGATTAGCAACATAATAACACATGCTACTCTATATGCCATGCAACTCGGGGTAATACCTGTAATTTTTCAAGATGTTCTTTGGGTCCTAATCCAGACAATATCATTATCTGTGCAGATCCAATAGTTCCAGCTGACAGAATTATCTCCCTTGTGGCTTTCACTCTTTGTAAACGGCCATTTTTGACAAACTCCACAGCCACAGCTTTTTTATTTTCTATGATAACCTGACACAAATAGAATATAAAACTTTTTATCAAAGGGTACCAACAAACTTTATGAGAGATCTTTTGATGCAGATTAATTTTATGGCTTTCTTTTGTTTGCGTTATAGTAAAACATTATATATGTACACTGTACACTGCATCTGTTTTATGTAGGCATGGGATTTTTAATCCAGATACCGACTCCAAACCCTGAGTGAGTGCTCCGCAAGGCTCAATGGGTAGGTGTAAACCACTTGCACCGACCAGTGATCCATAACTGGTTCAACAAAGGCCGTGGTTTGTGCTATCCTGCCTGTGGGAAGCGCAAATAAAAGATCCCTTGCTGCCTGTCGTAAAAGAGTAGCCTATGTGGCGACGGCGGGTTTCCTCTAAAAAAACAGTGTCAGAATGACCATATCTTTGACGTCCAATAGCCGATGATAAGATAAAAAATCAATGTGCTCTAGTGGCGTTGTTAAATAAAACAAACTTTACTGTTTTATGTGTTTTTCTTTACTATTTTTGGCGTTACCTTGGTTACTTGAGCTTGTACAGCAATATGGAGATTATTTCGGTTTCTTCTTGCTGGCCACAGGAACGACTTCGATGTGCTTGATCGTTCACCATCTCCCAGTGTGGACTGCAGAACAGCAAAACCTGAAACAATTGACAGACGCTGACTTCTTTCCCACTGACTACTAATCCAGTGTTCTAGACAGACAGCCCAGATAAAAGATGTGTATATACAGGATAGCGTGTTTTAACTTTAATTGGATATAAGCATGACAACAAATGGAAATGAACTATCAGGGTAACAACATGCAAATACAAAGTTACATGCAAATACAAAGTTATTAGGATATCATAAATATTTCTGATATTGGTGATTCTGTATAAAAACAAAGTCAGCGTCTTCTCAATGAAGCTATATTTGTTCACTGGCCGAAAAATAGTATATTCCCGATCCTACTGCCCCGAGGATGCTATGTCAAGCGTAGCGTTGCAGTGTAAAAATAATTGCTGTATATTAATACAAATGTTTACATTAGTTTGGAGTGGATTGCCTTCCAGCACACTTTCTTAATCACGGTTAATTGGACTTCCATTTCTGTCGAAAACCTGGTTGGCCCAGTGGTTAAGGTAGCGGACTATCAAATATAATGCGAATCTGTGCAGCAGGTTCGAATCCTGCCAATTGACACGCTGCGTGTTTAAATATCAATAGCCACGTACACGTATCAAAACCTATATTAGCTCGGCCATTTACCTTTCGACCGACCGTTCAAAATTGCGCCAAATTCCCTCAATCAAAATTGCGCACCCTTTTCTCTTCGGCATTTAACTGCTCCATTCAAATTCCATAGCACCCCCACCACCCCCACCCGCCTGCTACCGATTTGATCGGGCTGCTGGTGCTCCCTTGCACCTGCCAGTGCAGACGGTCCCTCCTCTCCCCTCCCCCCACCTTTCCTGTCATGGACGGAGGAGCCGGCCAAGGCCGGCTCATGTGCCCACGAGAGGCGTGCGCTACAACAGCTTGTTCTGAATGTGCACGTAAAACCCTATGACATGACATGACATACACTGAGTGTATTTTAGTACGAGGTATGGATAGTACAGTATGATATATGGTCCTTATGACGGTTTTAGAAATGACCTATTTCCGTTGATAACGTCTCACGCGTAACATATTCTGATAAAACAGGATCCTGGGACATTGTTGGAAAATTAAACAAACATTCCTTTGCTCGGTTACCTTCCTGACATTCTCCGTTGTAATCTGTCTCGTTGTATCCAGCCTCTTTGGCCGCGGTCACCATCACGCTGGGGAGAGAACTCGTGGGATTTCGGCTCACCTTCAGTGGTCCCCCGCTGCCGTGATACTCTGTCAAGTACGACACACACCATTAAAACAAGGGTACCGAATGTAACCGTACTCTAAAAGCATACCTATGTACCCAGATCCTTTTCCCAGTGTCCCATTGTGACTCCAAACAACCCTATCTGGTTCCATGTGGGAAGACATCTCTTAACTGTATTTGTTTCTTTTGTAACCGTACGAGCGCATGAAAATCATGACACATTATCTTTACTTTGAGTAAATTGTTGATTTATGACTCAGTAAATATATACACTACTGGTATATCAAAGGCCGTAGCATGTGCTATCCTGTCGGGCTGTTTGTGCCCCCTTGCACATGCCAGCACTGGCGATCCCATCTCCCATTCCTAACCTGTTCCTGTCCTGGACGGAGGAGCCGGCGAATGTCGTCACCTGCGCCCGTGACAGGCGTGCGCTACAGCTTGTTCTGAATGTGCACGTTAAATCCTATGACCTGACTTAACGTGGCTAATGGGAAAATGTAGCGGGGTTCCTCTCTAAGACCGTATGTCAAATTACCAAATGTTCCACATCCAATAGTCGATGATTGATAAAGCAATCAGCCCTAGTGATGTTGTTAAACATAACTCATTTTTAATAAATCTCTAATGAAATGTTTTATTGTTTGAAGACTAATTTTGGTCTAAAGAAAATTAAAACAATTTAAAAGTTAATATAATCGTCATATCCATTACAATAGCTAACTCTACGATCATCATCACCGTCTGACCTGATTTGGCGAGCTCCTCGTCCTGCATGTCCTCTGATTTCTTGAAGTACGGAAGAACATCTTTGTAGCTCCACCCGTCACACCCCTGAGCCGCCCAGCTGTCATAGTCGAACTTGTTTCCCCGGACATACGCCATATAGTTCATCTGACTGGATCCACCCAACACTCGACCTCTAGGCCAGTATGACCTCTGAACAAACAAATAAACAAATAAATAAATAAATACAAATATATTATAAACAAACAAACAGTAAACCAGTCAGCCAAATAATCAATCAAT
The DNA here is from genome assembly GCF_016097555.1 of Gigantopelta aegis. Classification (NCBI taxonomy): domain Eukaryota; kingdom Metazoa; phylum Mollusca; class Gastropoda; order Neomphalida; family Peltospiridae; genus Gigantopelta; species Gigantopelta aegis. Next base: position 4,522,960 of record NC_054702.1, on the reverse strand, counting down.
AAATCAATAAATCAATCAAGACAGATTATACTAGACATATATATATATATATATATATATATATATATATATATATATATATATATATATATATATATATCAATAAATAAATGGGCGTGTACCTTGTCTTTCGAAAGCCAGCACGCCTGTTTCTGCGGTTCAGTGTAATACTCCCAGTCGAATTTCGATTTCTGAGTTGCTGGTGTTTCTGCAGGTATGGAAAGTATAGCTTCATTTCTGTCATCCAGCCCAGCTTCCAAAACGAGGGCTGTGACGTCACGATCTTCTGACAGACGAGCAGCAATCACAGACCCAGCAGAACCGGCACCAACTAGTATTAAAACACAGCAGCCAATAAATATACAGAACTACTGGTATAAATATTGCGCACGATAAACGAGTGCAATAAATAACATGAGGAAATGTACAGCAGCCAATAAAAAGGCGAGGGAAATGACGATAAAGACGAAAAAGAAGACAACAATTTAGTTTTAAAGTACCCTAATTAGACCTAGCGAGAGAAGACCCTAACATACGGTACCCTAATTATTTGTTTTATTTCGTTGTTTTTGTTTTGCATTTTGGTTTTTGGTCGTTTTTACTATTATTTTTACTTCTTCTATTTCGGCTGTGGATCACTATTGTTTGTTGAAATGATCACTATTGTTTGTTGAAATGAATTCTATTGTTTATTGAAATGATCACTATTGTTTATTGAAATGAGTTCTATTGTGTATTGAAATAATCACTTTTGTTTATTGAAATTATTGCTATTGTTTACTGAAACGATCGCTATTGTTTATTGAAATGATCACTATTGTTTATTGAAATGATCACTATTGTTTATTAAAATGATCACTATTGTCTATTGAAATGAACACGACTACAACAATTTCCTTTCTGAAGACCCATCTGCAAGAGTGGAATAAGAAAAACGCCGCATATTATAAAACTAATTTGCATCAGGGAACTGGCGAAAGTTTGTTTGTTTTGTTTAACGACATCACTAGAGTACACTGATTAATTAATCATCGGCTATTGGATGTCAAACATTTGGTAATTCTGACACGCAGTCATCAGAGGAAACCCGCTACATTTTTCCTAATTCAGTAATGAGTCTTTTATATGAACTATACCACATACAGAAAAGTACATACCACGGTCTTTGATAAGTTGTGGTGCACTGGTTGGAACGAGAAAAAAACAATTAGTTGAATGAATCCACCGAGGTGGTTCGATCCTGCGACGCAAGCACCTCGAGCTGTGTTTGTTTTGTTAAACAACACAACTAGAGCACATTGATTTATTAATCATCGGCTACTGGATGTCAAACCTATGGTAAATTTGATACAGTCATAGAGAGGAAACCCGCTAAATATTTCCATTAGTAACAAGATATCTTGTATATGCACCATCCCACAGACAGGATAGTAAATACGACGGCCTTTGATATACCAGTCGTGGTGCATCTCAAGCTAGCTCTCATCCAACTGAGATAAATGGCGAGAGAGATCTTCGTTACGTTATAAACACAATCACCAAGAACACGATGTGTCCAATAGAGAACTATCCAAAGATGGTTTTGACCAATATAATTTTCTAACGACTAGTATTACATATTAAATATATTTCTTGATTAGAATATCTGTGTCTTCATATTCAATATGTCTCTGTACGGACAAGCTCTCTCCAGCCAGTGCACCACGACTGGTACATCAAAGGCTGCGGTATGTGCTATCCTATTAAATTTTATGGGTTGGTATATATAAAATATCCTTTGCTGCTAATCCAACAGTAGCCCGTGAAGTGGAACTATTTCGTGTACTGACAGGCTGATTTTTACCCGAATTAAACAAAAGTGCCCGAATCTGCTGTTAAAGAATCGCCACGCATACAGTCGTTATAATGATGAAAATACTTGGTGAAAAGTGTTCTGGCCATCTCATTTCCACCGAATTTCTTCATTGTTTCAGGCTTTTTAACGATCGACGAAAAATCAAGATAGTTCCTTTAAATAAATTAAAATAAACTAAAGTAAAAAAAAACAAAAAACTAAAAACCAACATTCGCACATGTTTAATGTACGATAATATTCACCTGTGTCAAGTCGTGATCAGACGTACCTACAATGTAGTCGTAGGAGTCGTTCACCTTCTCAACTAACAGATCATCGTCGTCGACGTTGTTGCTCTTGTTAAAGATGTACGATCTCATCAGAAACGCCAGAACAGCGACGTTGACAACGGCAAGAACGGATGCTGTGACTGCCATTTATCTGAAAGTATAGCTGTTATAATGTTAAATCAGAACCGTGAAATATTGGTGTTGGCAGCAGGGGTATGGGGTGGGTTGAGGCGAGGCGAGGCTGATAAGCAAATAGTAGTGGATGCTGAGGCGGCCAAAGAATATTTTGCCTCCCCGAGTTGAAAGGTGTATTAATAACTGACCCTTCCCTTTTGCTGGCATCTTCCAACGTTTACGGAAAGTTGGAAGAGGGAGAGAGGAATGAATGAATTAATGAAGTAATGTTTAACGACACCCCAGCACGAAAAATACATCGGCTATTGGGTGTCAAACTATGGTAATAGGGAGAGAGGATGACGGGTGCGGCCGGTGGGGTAGGATATGCTCATCTTTCGCGAACACCTGATATCATCACTGTTCTTACATTGGTTTATGAGTGCATACAGTCGCAGCTGTACATATTCCACTGATATCATCACTGTTTTTACAGTGGTTTATGAGTGCATACAGTCGCAGCTGTACATATTCCACTGATATCATCACTGTTTTTACAGTGGTTTATGAGTGCATACAGTCGCAGCTGTACATATTCCATTGAACTCTATCCTGTGCAAATTTGGGCTTTCTAAGCTAGTCTCGAGAGTGGCAGTGCACGAGAGGTGAAACAATGTCAGTAACGGTCCTCCTAAGGACGAGCACCTGATAGTGGATCTGGATCTGATCTGGATCTGCGAGTGTTAGACTGTGTTCATATACCGACGAGTCTATACACTGCACCCCGGAGATCCCACTGCTCTGACTATCAGTTTATCCCGAGGTCAATGTACACGTAAAAACCTATGACCTGACCTGACCTGATGACAACAGGGAACACGAATTGAGTTTTGTCTGTGAAGAAATCCATCCCACAGACTGGATAGCACATAGCACGGCCTTTGACATACCAGTCGTGGTGCACTGGCTGGAACGAGAACTGACGTAAAAGTGCACCGAGATAAAGAACTGCACACTGTTCAACTCGGTTAAACGTAAGTGCATTTCATTTCAACTTCTGTTCATGCTTATATCCAATTAAGGTTCAAGCACGCTGTCCTGGGCACACACACCTCAGCTATTTGTGCTGTCTGTCCAGAACTGTGGGTTAGTTGTTAGTTGGTTTCTGGTTAGTGGGAGAGAAGACGGTGTAATGGTCTTACACCTACCCATTGAGTCGTTGAAGTCAAAGTTCGAAGTTCACCTAACAATACAGCATATAAAAGAGTCTATTTTGTCATTATGGCAATCGTGACAGGACTACATGTCATAAGTATTGTTTTATCTGACCAATGAATTACAGTGATTTTATTTGAAGCACTGTTAGTGTGCCAGCTACTATACTGTTTGACAATTATGCTGGATGTCATAACAATCAACTTGCCAATTTTTGTCTAGGACTGGGGTTGTCGAGGACTCTTCGTGTTATTTTAGAAACTAGCAGTTCACCCCTCAGTTGTTATGATTTGTTTAAACGGTGACGTGTCGTATTTGTATATGTGGTGTAGCCACATACACTAATAAGGTCATCGATGGAATCTAGTTGGTGTTATGCAACCTATAAATGCTGCTTGCTCACGAGAATATACATTTACAAACCTTATTAACCTGGATTAAACCTTTACACCACTACTGATGTATCAAAGGCCGCAATATAGTTTTGTTTTTAGTCGACGGGCATATTAACAAATGGTAACTAATACTATATGATGGTTATTTTGTGAAATGATTGGACAAAAACAAAAGCCACAAACGCTAACAGTTCATCGATTTGTATTTGACGTAATAGTACATATAAATCAACAGCCATAAGAGCGCAAACTGTATGCCTGAATAGGTATACTTTTCATAAAGGACTCACAGACATTGTAGATGATCACCGAGGAATACTGACATTGACAGTTTATGGAAATGTCTTCTACGCAGCATCAATAGATGATGCTAATAAATACTAGCATAAGATATTACGTATATACTATTACGCGAGAAAAATGCTAAACAAAGCTATGACGTTTGGATGTAGTTTTGTGGCTGACGCTCCCTTGAAGCGTGTTGGTCGTCTTTGGTGGACGTGGGCATTTCCCTCGTCCCAGCCAGTGCTTCATTATGGCACACTAAAGACCGTCTTACACACTTTTGTTGTTAAATAAACATATACTGATGACATCATGTTATATCATTTGTTAAAGGCATACTGTCACGGATTTAAGACCTTATTTCTCTAAAAATGGATAATAACTAAAAAAATTGCATTAATTGTTGGAAACCAAATCTATCTATTGCATCACCTTAACTGAACCATGATGGAGTGAAATCCATGTTAACCCTCTCGACAATATTAGTTTTTGAATTATGGACCATTGCCATAATTCAATTATTTTTACAAAATATCATTAATAAATGGAGTATGGTGCTTATGAAGATGGTTGAATAAAGTAAATTTAGGGACAAATCAAATTATTATTTGTTCTGGTAATACTTTGTTAGACCATTAAATAGGTCAGTGGTCTGTGACAATATGCCTTTAACGTTTTGTATTGTTTAGCATTAGTGCCCTTAATAATCATTTAATATCGTTTTTCTCTTTACATAAACCTGAAAACAAACTCCAAATCCAGCATATATATATATATATATATATATATATATGAATCTGATCATCTAAACTGGAGGAACAGTTATAGTCAATCTAATTAAAATTAACGCCACTGGTAGACCAGTAGAGCTCGTTTTAATCCGATTGAGTTATAGTTAACATTGTTGCACACAATCGATTACGTATGTTTGGTATATATCATCAGATTACAGTTGATCGTCGGAGCATCACTAGAACAGTGTGGTGAATTTATTCAGACAGTTAATCTGAACAACAAAACGGCAATGCATGGTCAGGGCCCCGTTTTATGTAGTGATATAAGCTCTAAGATCATCTTAAGTGCATAAGGTAGCTATGCACTTAAGGTGATATTGGCGCTAAGATCATTTTGTCTAATGGGCATTTGGCAAACTAGTTGTTGATTCTATGTAGTGCCTCGTTTATAGGAGGACAGCCACTCCCGAGAAGATATTTTACTGGAGATTACATCGCTCTGATCAAACTATACTTAAAACAATATAAACTACTTGTGACGGGACATGCTCTTAATTTTGTTTTCGCCTGTGGCGATATTAATTGTTTTAGAAGGCCGTGTGCAGTTCCAATATGCACTTAAGCCCAGGTGGGCACTTTGTTACGTAATACTTCTGCGCGACGGTGGTCGTGCTGTTTTCAATACACACCCAGACCAGGTGCGGAGGCCATGTGGCCAGTAGTTACGTAATACCTCCGCGAGTGCGGTTTTTACGACCGTGATTTGGCGACTAGGCGACAGTCAGTCTGGCCATCTAAGAGAAAATTCCCGTCTTGGTCGCTGTGGAAATATCACTTGTAGGTATTCGGTGCCGCCTTGTACCCCCAGGCGATATTCGGGTTTTATAATAAATAGCTAGGGTTTTAGAGATATCAGGGAGAAACATAGGAAGGCTCCCAGGGAACGTTGTCCGTCCGGACTGGTAAATATATATTTCTGCTCTGTTGTATAACCTTGATGTGATTGATGTGACTTTAAATATTTTAATACTGTATTATACCAATATTATTTAGACAGTGTTTCCGGTAATCTGACGAAGTAAACTGTAGGATTCATTGTTCTAAAAATTATTAAAGCTTAACCAGTCATCCTAGAGGACCTAGGTAAACTGTATGTTATTGTCTTTATTGTGATAGGTACCAGTATTAATTCTGTATTACAAGGTTACTGAATGAGTAGTCAAGGGTTAATTAAAAATTAACCAAGTTAGGAATAGAGTTGTAATTCCTTTATTAATTAAGTTCCCCTGGAAGCGTTTCTCAATTGTCACACGTGTGGGTGTTGTGTCACGGTGAAGTGATTAGAATATTGTGTAAACTAGACACCTAGAGATTAACTAATTAAGTGATCAGTTCTGGGTTGTTATTATTTGTCGTTGTTAATTAACTACTGCGGCAGTACATTTGTCAGCGCAGTATTAATACAGATTCCAAAGTGTATTGTGTTTTTGTTGTGTTTTCTAGTGAACTAAACGCGCTATAATAACACATATTTATATAAGATCTTATCTCTGATCATACCTAGACGAGCCACTCGGGTTTTTGAACTGCCCGATACAGAGAGATCTAATAGATATACAGTTAGGAGAGATATTTGGATAATCGTGTTTTATTCAGTTACGGGTATTATAGGATCCCCGTGACACTACTTCTAAATAATAACAGGTTACTGTCTCAAGACATCGGCTTTATCCTGAGATGGTTAGAATAGTGAATGCTGCGAAGCTTTGCAACCTAGGCCATTTGTACGAATCCCGTGATTTGTAACGCAGATGTTTAAGCATTGTAAATGAATGTAGTTTTCACGAATGTAACACATAAACAGGTTTTGTAAATTCCTAGATGTCCTGAAATACAATATTGAAGTAACAAAATTAAAGTGTGTTTTGTTTAACGACACCACTAGAGCACGTCGATTTATTAATCAGCGGTTATTGGATGTCAAATAGTTGGTAATGTTGACATATGCTACTAGTCCGCTACGTTTTTGCCCCATTAGTAGCAACTTATATGCACTTTTTCACACACAGGATAGCACATACCTTAGCTCTTGTATTACCAGTCGTGGTCCTCTTGCTGGACGGGGATCGATCGTAGACCGACCGAGCGCTTTACCATTGGACTACGTCCCGCGTGTTCTCGAGATAAGCGGAGCGCTCCAGATAATATTATATTGAGCGTTAGAGATCGTAACGTAAGAAATAAGTGTAAAATAAGTGTAAAATAAGTGTGTACCCTAAATAGACCTGAGCACGGAGCTGAATGCTAGCTATGTAACACATTTGTCGATGATTTGTTCCAGTTATTCTCACTGCAGTCGTATATATATATATACTATGTTCAAGGCCAGTGTCAATCTAATTAAAATTAGCTCACTATTACATGTGAATCTAACACCAGCCAGTTGAAGCTCATGTCCACCAATCAAAACCTTACTTGCAGAATCCTGCCAGTAATTTAAAAATAATTTGAAAACATTCCGAATTATACTGCGGGTATACATGTTTCGTGTGAATTACGAATGCCTTAAAACATGTTTTATTTTATAAAATAAATAATTTGTAATGTAAAACTGAAGACTGATTTAGTTTTAGTTTTTTATAAATAAATAAATAATTTTTAATGTAAAATTGAAGACTGATAACCCACCCCGTACGTATTGGTATGGTTTCGCTGTACTGCGGCCACTAAAATAGAGTCACCCGATATTTTTAGAATTTGTATGCTCCCAAATAACGTTATAAAAGGCGAAGTGTGATTGGTCAATATTTAAATTATTATTTACAGACGAAATGTTACCTGGACATTTGGGACTACGCAGTGTTGTTAGTTGTAAATCACTGGCAGGATTCTGCAAGTAAGGTTTTGATTGGTGGACATGAGCTCCAACTGGCTGGTGTTAGATCCACATGTAATAGTGGAGCTAATTTTAATTAGATTGTGCCAGTGTTGTATATATATACCATGTTGTACTCAAATAAACAGGCACAGCGGAGCGGGGGGGGGGGGGGCTGGGAGATTTCTAGGCCCCCCCCCCCCCCCCCCCCCCCCATAATTCAGAATAAAAAATATAATTGGTAGTACTTTTTATGGCAGAGATGAATTTTACTTGTAATTGGCGAGAATTGCATTTCAGGACATCTAGTTTTCAAACTTTTTCGGGGAATTATACCCCCGAACTACTTAGGACTCACCCTCGTTCACAGTCACCTCCCCAATGTCTACGTGCTTCCGCCGTGCCTGAATAAAATATCTGTCTGTCGTTCTATTTTCCTTGAGCGAAAGTACTCTGAGCTAGTGCAGTCAAGGTCGTAGTTTATTCACCTCAACACAGGCGTTACGAGAGAACGAAGGGCAAACAACTGGATTTGTGTCAACGTTCTATTTTCCGTGTAGTAGTTACGTCGCTAGTGTCATAGCGAGACGCAGCGAGTAAGTATATCATACATGTGTGAGAATATATGTCAAACCAATACCAGGCATAAATTGCATCGAAACGGAAAATGTCGAATATTTGTATGCTGAACAGAAGACATATCGAAGTCAGTGCTACGTGATACCGCATATTAGCTCATTTATGCTCCTCCAATTTGACATCGAGTGGTGGTTCACTATGCTCCACTCATCATAGGCGTATATATACTCACGGAAAAAAGTTCCTGTGCATCATTAAAATTTCAGTGAGACTTATATTATTTACATAGATGTACTATTTATCTGTTAAAGGTACGGTGATCCTCTCCCGTCTTCTGAACCTGAAGTACGATCTACACAATGCTTGGTGCGCCGTCAATGACGATGTAACAGATCAACGTATTGCTGTGCGGTCATGGCCGTACTTCGTGATCACCTAATTGGTTGCGTACAGTTCTTCCACTGATTGGCCTTAACTCAGGGATGCAATGGGGTGTTAAAGTGTCATTTTCAAATAATTCCATATGTGTACCCGCTTAATATTGACGATTTGCTGACGTGACGTCACGTGTCGACTCCCTAAACATGGAAGACCCCTAGCATTCCTAAGCTGCTGAGAACATCTCCGCAGACATTTCATAGTGTTCTTTTGAAGACCAATGAACACCAAAATTACTGGCAACAGCGTTTGTGCCATTCTAACCTCAACCATGCCCATCGTTCGAAGAAGTTTATTTTCTGGGAGGCGTGCCATCACACTGACGATGATCAGATACCAACAAAAATATTTTTCTGAGTGATGAGAGTCCATACAATAGTTTTAGAGTCCAATGATAAGAAACATGACGTCAAACAGGAGCACTAGACCAAGAATGCTAGTGATGCAACTTGTGATCACAAGCATGAATAGCTCGTGCTATTGACAGGACACCGCTGGAATATCGAAGGGAGTGGTTACATGTTCATTTACTGAAATTGTTATGACCAGATTTCAAGTAAATTATATTCTATACGCAATTATTTGGTGCACAGGGACGTTTTACAGCGAGTATATTATTTGCGTTTACCATGATGAATTTTACTTGTCGAATGCAGGAAATTGCATTTTAATATATAATACAAATGTATTTTCTAATATTTTTGCGGAAGCAGAGCCTCTTTGGAACTGTGGTAAACACGCTTCCACGGGAATCAGGTCAGTTTAGCTAAATGTAGTCACAAAATTCTCAAAAGGGCAAGCCTGAGTTTACAAGACGCCTTTTAGAGCAGCTTACAAGTGGCGGATCTAAGGAGGGCCCCCTAAAGTTTGCGACAGTTATATTTTTATTTGTTTTCTGTCATTGTTTACGGTTGAGAATCCGAAAAATCCTTTCAGGAACGTTTGTGGCCACATGATTAAAAATGTTATTTAAAATTTCACTACAAATGGAATATGGGATCATTGGACGCCTGTGGGCACCCCCCCCCCCCCCCTCGCACACACAGACCCCCCCACACACACACACACACACAGACACACCACCCTTTCTCTGGATCCGTCAGTAGTGTAAGACAGTATTTGATACTAAAAGAACGATTCCAGGGTGAACTTTCTAATCTCAAGGTCGGCGCACGACATATGCCAGTACTGAAGTACGCACACTATGACAATAATTCCTATCTGTGTGCTTTTGTGCTGGGTTTGTGTATTCCTAAAAACTATTTTTAACACACATTTTGAAGCTATTACACGGCATTTGTTTCATGATCTGAAACGAGATTACATAACACGTGGGGACAGATTGCCCCCCCCCCCCCCACACACACACACACACAAACTACCACCATCACCGACCCCTCCCTCCCCACACACACGCCATCACCATTTGACACCCACTGCTAACTTTTTTTTAATCTACTATGCTTAAATTATAATCTTTAAAACATCTCTTTCATCAATTACGTCATCTATGATGTTTATTAGCTGCTGTGTTTTAATACTAGTTTGTTCCGGTTCTGCTGGGTCTGTGATTGCTGCTCGTCTGTCAGAAGATTGTGACGTCAGTCCTCGTTTTGGAAGCTGGGTTGGATGACAGAAACGATGCTGTACTTTATACTCCTACAAAAGGACCAGACAGCCAAAAATCGAACTTCGACTGGGAGTATTAAACCGAACCGCAAAAACAAGCGTGCTTGGCTTTGAAAGAACAAGTAAGCTTTATTTATTTATTTAATTATTTATTTACTTACTAATTCGTTTATTTTGTTGTCCTTGTTTATTCATTTTATTATTTCTTCGCTAACCCTAGTGTCCACGGACTATTTAATTATTTGTTTGTGGTTGTTTTGCCGTGTGTTTTATTTTTGTTTTCCTATATCTCTATCCTAATAAAGGTTGATAACTTCAATTAGTTGTTGTGTTTAAGCATTCAAATGTCCCATTGCTTAACGAAGCTGAAGAAAGATTTTACTTTTTTCTGGTTTTGGGGTCCTGTTATTGCGTGCTACGTAGTTGGAACCATATATCATAGCAAGGATCGCTCTCGTACCTTCAGTCGTGTGTAAAGACAGAGAAGCAATACACAATTGAAAAGTATGCAATAGATTAGAAGTCTGTCGTTAGTATATTCTGCGTCGTGTGAGTAATTAAAGTATTTTATCGTCAGTTTGTTTAAGACAAAATACCTTCCCTTTGAGCGAAGTATCTATAAATGTTCGTTTTACCTTTTTTGTTTCAAATGTTACGATAAACATATTGATGTAATTACCTTGTTTGACACCCGATAGCCGATCTCTGTTTTTGTGTTGGGGTGTCGTTAAACATCCATTCATGCATTCAAATGTCATGACATTTTTTTTTTTTTTTTTTTTTTTTGGGGGGTGGGGGGTCTGTGTGTGGTGGAGGTTCATCTGTTTATCTAGTTAGCGATCTATTTGCTTACTTCATTACCTACTAACCATATTCTCTTTTGTTTAATATTGTCATCGCTATGTATATACGTATGTATGTATATATGTGTGTATGTGTCTACTCTGGGTAAACACATTATATTTGAAAGTAGCTGCATGTTACAATCACAGAATAGATCAATATTCCAAACCAGTCTACCTTTTTTGTTTTATTCTCTCTCTTTCTCTCTCTCTCTCTCTCTCTCTCTCTCTCTCTCTCTCTCTCTCTCTCTCTCTCTCTCTCTCTCTCTCTCTCTCTCTCTCTCTCTCTTTTATTCTCTATACACTGTCAAATAATGTAACTTCTTTGCTTTTTTATCATCTTTCGAACGGTTTTGTCATCCGGGTATTGCTCTCGACAATAATATAGGAATAGTAAGCGTCGCCCCCGTTTTGCCCATTCTTGGTATATTTGTGTTCACGGTATTTGATGGTGGTTGATATAGTAACATATCGGCAAGAGTGGGGCTCTTCTATAACTGTACAACAGGAAAGCATACGGTAGATCTTGTATTTATGTTGTCACCGCTGGGTACAGACGGGTGCGATATTAGTCCTTCTCCTTGTATTCATGGCTGGGGATATTTACAAAAATACTGGCCAGATTCCAAATACAAAACAAAAAAATATTTAATCGAAAGCGAACGTAGCACCTTTGATATAACAGCAGTTACCGAAACCCATCTAAATCAACATATTCCCAGCGACAGTATATTGATCAAAGGCCACAAAGAACCGTATCGTAGAGATCGACTAGTAAACGCCTGGGGTGGTCTAGAAGGATATATTAAAAACCATATTATCTCTAAACAAAGAACTGAACATACCTGGTCTAGAAGCTATTTGGGTGGAACTAAACTATAACAATTACAACTTACTACTCGGTATTTTTTACAGAGCGCCATCCACTTCAGCTGACATTTGGAATTTAATAGAAGAATCGTTTAATTACGCAATAGATGACCCTGTGGGCAACATACTAATTGTTTGTCATTTTAATGCAAACGTGTTTGAATACTTTAACTCAAAACTAAATCATTTTTGTATTCGAGTGCAGTTGACACAACTAATCGACAAGTCAACAAGAATCACAGAAACCAGTAAAAGTACTTTAGACCTGATTATTGTTTCTTGTCCCCAACATGTAAAATACTTTAACGTGCTGACCCCTTTCTGTAGTGACCACTCGCCAGTCTCTGTTCAGCTTGGTAACAAAGGTAATCACGATGCAAACCACAGATTCCGACGAACCATATGTGATTATTCCTTTGCAGATACCTGCAGTCTAAAAACCTATTTCTCTGAGTTTGATTGGGACCCCATTTTTATAACAGTCGGCCGATAACATTGTCACTAAAGGGTGTATACTACCAAATCAAATCCCATAGACGACAATAGTAACATATACGGCTAAAACTCCTACCTGCAACGTATCAACCGACATAAACGGCACGGATATAAATACTACCACCCCTTACACTTAAAGTGAATCAGAAAAAAATGGGGGTCAAGCTGTTCGTTTCTGAGATAACGGGTAGCGTCTATGACTACCCTAGTTTCGCACAAAATTTTAGTACTTTTTTTTACAGGTACCCCATACATGTTTCAAGCACAAGGCTACTTGACACATTGGTACTAGATGAAATAAAATTGCACATTTATTTTACCCAGATGAAACTATTATTTTTTACAACCAAGACACTCACATTTATAACCAATCACAGGACTTGTGTTGTTCACTTCTCTATCAAAAGTTCGGTGCACCTCCAACTTTGACCCAGCCGGAAGTTATTTGGTATAGTACTACCTATACTGATAACATACATTTTTCAAAAAGTGTCCAGCTTTGTGTCTTTATGACAACCAGGATCTGGTGTATTCTGACATAAACTGACAACCTCACTGAAACTGTTGTTTCTACAGTGCAACCTAATATAATGTACACCTCAAAAAGTATATATATTGCATATAGTTTTGTACAAATGCAATATGTCATATTAAACAACAAAATGTTTTAAAATAAAACTCCTGAAGATATTTACTTTCAGTTGGGTGTGTGTACTCAGGTATATATGTAGAGACAACAAAGATAGTCAGAGTACCCCTACCCCTTTAAAGAATTCCATTAAAACACATGCACTTGATTGATCCCTAGATTATGAAGACCTTAACAGGCACATCAAAGAAATATCAGTATTAAAAAAATACACTGTCTGAGGAAGGAAACACAAACATGACTGTACCTGTATGAAGTAATGACTTAATGTCCTGAACATTAGTGTTGGGAGGAAATCCTGTATGCTGGGTGTGGGTGTCTTCAAGTTACCAGGTGTGGGAATTTCAAATCCATCGGCCATGCTGATTTTCATAATGAACCATCAAAACCATTGGCAGCCACCAATATTCCTGACTATATTTTATTTATAGCCTACTGTAGTTGGAGGTTTTAATAGTTGTGATATCTGGAATAATCATGCAGCTTTAAACACATTTATTTTTGATTAATTACTGAAAAAAAACTATTTTTAAATGACAAAATTACCCGAACATCTATTTTCTTGCATTATTTTCTAATCCGGATGAATACAATATGTACATTAGATGTATTCCTACAATCTGTAATCCAGCATTTTATTTAGCTAGTAACATTAGGTAATACAGCTTTAACAATAAAATAAATTATCAACTTAATCCAAGGCAGATAATCAAATCTGAAAAAATTGGTTCTGAATCTAGTATAAACTCAAAATGCTTTTCATGAGAGCTAACTAAGTGATTATTAAGGAAAAAAAATGATCTGGAGATCTAAGTATATGTTTAACAACCTTATTGTTATGTACAAATAAGAACAGAAGGCACAATAGTGACAACAAATTTAATTATGTTTTTGGTAAAGTTTTTCTTCACATTTACTTTAAATTTTGCATAAAACTACAAATTTGTCTAAAATATAACTTAGCACCCTATAAATATGTCAAAATGATAATAAAAATCAACTTCTTTACAAATTTTAGTTTTTCAGAATTTGATACATACAAAATTAACAATGTTAATGGAAACTAAAGACATTAACCCACTATTGGCACATGCTATTTTTAATATAAAAATAAATTGCTATTAAAATCTTAGTTCAGGTTGCCTATATATAATACCATATTTAAGAGCAGTTGTATATGGCAAGTCAAATACCATGTAAAAAGAAATTATTGAAATCTTTACAGTATGAATTATAGGCCAAAACCAACTTTTCTTCAGTGCTAACTTTGATTCAAACTCCATTCAGAGCCATGTACAGAGATTATTGTCAAGGCCAAGGTCATTGTGAACTTGCATGATCGAGTGATGGCTAATTAATCAACGAGTATAGTTTAATTAAATAAAATGACAAAATCATACTATTTTTTATTATGCACTGAATATGTGCTATAGGGTGTATACTACCAAATCAAATCCCATAGACGACAATAGTAACATATACGGCTAAAACTCCTACCTGCAACGTATCAACCGACATAAACGCCACGGATATAAATACTACCACCCCTTACACTTAAAGTGAATCAGAAAAAAATGGGGGTCAAGCTGCTCGTTTCTGAGATAACGGGTAGCGTCTATGACTACCCTAGTTTCGCACAAAATTTTAGTACTTTTTTTTACAGGTACCCCATACATGTTTCAAGCACAAGGCTACTTGACACATTGGTACTAGATGAAATAAAATTGCACATTTATTTTACCCAGATGAAACTATTATTTTTTACAACCAACACACTCACATTTATAACCAATCACAGGACTTGTGGTGTTCACTTCTCTATCAAAAGTTCGGTGCACCTCCAACTTTGACCCAGCCGGAAGTTATTTGGTATAGTACTACCTAAAGTAACAGATATTATCTTAAATGCAGCAAAACGCTTTATCCCATACACAAACGTTTTAATTCGTCCGAAAGATCAGAAAACAAATCAGAAAGAGAATCGAAACATAGCAATTTACCCAATGATTGAGCACAGTTTAGAACCCAGCGTAAACTGGTTATTACAGAAATTACAAAAGCAAAATCTGACTACTATAAAAAAAAAATTAGATGCGAATATTAATACAGACAATGTTAACGATAAGCAATGGTGCAAGTTAGTGTCTTCTTTTATAAAGCAACGAGGTTCTGCCAGTCAAGTGGTACCAGTCTACTAATTAACAATGTCTCTGTTCTAATCTATATACAAATATTTATATTTTGACAGGTTAAATATACAATAGTTTTACATTTTTCAACACTAAATGCACATCTGGTACTTTTTAAAATGTCCATGTTGACCAGCTAATATTCCAGTTGTATACTGTGAGGAAAGGTCTTTATATAGGCTATGCCTGTTGACCAATGCCATCTGTTAATATAAACAGAAATAAATAGTGTTTAAACTACATGTTATGTCTTCTTAAATCATCATTTTAATCCCACTGTCCCGTTCCTGTTCTTTCAAGATTGTGATCTCCATTTCATTTCTTACTGACATCGAGCGAATGCAATATGGTGTCTCTTGAACATGGTTATTAGACGATGCAGATGGGTGGTCTAAAGTGGTATCGGTTTACGAGTTACTCGTTCAGCCAGATCTAGGTTCGATTCCCCGAACTGCATGCACAGAAAGTTAAAATCCCATTGTTCACAGCTGTAGATTCTTCAAACATAATTAACAGTTAGAACAATAGTGTGACGTCACAGTGATGAATTACTAAAGTGCTTTTGGGGAGAATCCTTTGGCATCTGCCTTGTGCAGAGATAAGACTTTACAAGCTTTGATTTTGCCAGGGGTTCAAGTTATAGGGTGACACCTGTTAGGCACATTTGATATTAAAACAGGTCTATACATTTTACATATTAAAAAAGCCGCTGAAATCACTTTAAAATTAAATGTACATGTAAATATTTAAAAGATTTTACGTTTCGTCAATGTAAAACTATTATCCACAGGAGAATAAATGAATCAACTGCTGGGGTGTAAACCATTTCGGTATAAACAATTTACAAAGAAGGCTACCAATATGATAACAAAGAATTATGTAGAGCACAACAGCCAATATATGTCATATTTTGCATAATACCACAACCGTGGAAGCCCACTTAAAGGGAGGGTAAACTTAAATAAGAGCCTTATGTGTTGGAAACATGCATACCCGAACCACCAACACATACTGACACTTTAACAAATGAAAAACGCGTAATTTTAGAATTAATAAAAAAAAACCATGATTATTCCTTCTAACTGGAGGGCAGCCATTTTGTTTCGTTTTTGTGACGTACGGTGGTATAGCTTGGGGCGAAGTGACGTCAGCTCCGCCCAACCCCTCTTAAGCACAGTGTAAACAAACGCTCTAATTTACGATAAGGCGCTTCGCTTTCATCAACCTGACTTGTAAAACAACATAAATGACTTGATAGTATAATAAACTATTTAACTATATATATTTCAATTTGCATCAATAGAACGAAATGGAGTTATAGTATTTTTCTCTTTAAAAAAAAAATCCAAAGAAAAAATGCTTATTATTAGGCCTATTGGTAGGGTGCGTTCGAGCAAAAACGAACACTCACGATACCCAAGTGATAATTTTATTTTATTTGGGACTACGTAATTGGTCAGTTTTGTGATTTTAGATGGGAAAGTCTACTTAATCAAGGGTTTTACAGAATTACTTACAGTAATAAAGAGATAATGTCCATTACGATTTGAGAGGCGTCCGCGCGGCTAACAGACAATACCTTATGATCTTAATAAAAGAGGCACGTCTTTTTAGTGTGTCTAGACACAGTGTCTGGGGACCGTCTAAATATACACCTGCCAATCAGGAACCACAGGTACAGGCCACGGAAAGAAAATACCAATTAACCAAGAACACACTCCGATTATTATTTCAGTACGTGGGTTAATGTATGTACAAAACAAGTATATATTATAATATTTTTCAATAAAAATAAGCCACCATTGTCAAAGTGTTGAAATAACTGTATTATATTGCCAGCTTACTGTGATGGATATTATTACAGAACATTGCGATGCATCTGCAAAAAATCAGGTATGTTTTACTTCTTCATTTCGAAGACTAATTCCTGACGTGACACGTTCGGTATCACGTAACCACCAACTTGCCAGAGGGCGTATTCACTGGGATGGTACAAAATGGCTGCGCCCGTTGTATATATAGCCGTCACATTTAAGCGTTTTATTAATTAACTATATGATTATACTTGTTGATATTAAACAATAATGTGCGTTATATATCGTTGAATATGCATACCAGGTCAAATGCCTTAACTGTCCCTTCCTTTAAGGTGAGCCGAGCTCCCACGAGTTCTCTCCCTTCGATACTTCTGCAGGCTGCCAAAGAGACAACGAGACAGACCACAACGGAGAATGTCAGGAAGGTAACGGAAAAAAGAAATGTTTGTAATAGTTGACACGTAAACAATATCTCAAGATAACTTTCAGTAACGAACATAAATCACTTAATTAGTTAAGCCTCCAAAACTACTAGAGTTAGTCTAAACGACAAACTCGTAATACGTGATAAGAGGCCCAATCCACTCAACTCTCGCATCTTGGCGATCTGGCAGTACAACACAAAGCGACTTGTAAGGACGATCAAATTTTGTTTAAGAGAGCTAGGACCAAGTCTGGGGAAGCTATCGTAGTGCTAAAACATTGTAAAAACCATCGCAGGGTATGACGTCACTATAGTACACAATTTTCATTTTACGATTTCGTAACGCTAAGATTGCTGCGAAAATAGGGGCCCAGGAGGCCGTATCTCTGCACAATGCAGGGCCAAATGGGTATTTGGCATCATAGAGTCTGATTCCCTAAACTTCCTACTTACATATTGTTATTTATTGGTGTATTTTAAGTAGGGCAATATCCTCGTACCTCTCCATTCCTAAAAAAAAAAAAAGGCAACTCGCCACTATCCAGCCTCGTCTTCATTATTTTTTAGGAATAGAGACTTTCTCAGACATTCCCCCATGGCCATACATAATGTTTAATCAGAGTCGGTATTAGACCAGGAAGTATAATTCTTAGTCAAGAGAGTCATATGACATGAAAGTCAAATTTCCAAAGAAATCGTTTATAATATTTGAAACAGCATCAGCAGTTTTTTGGAAAAGTTATAAAATGTCTATAATGCGCTCCAGGTTTTGCTATTGGACAATCCACTACGGGGGATGGTGAACGGTCAAGCACGTTCAAAGCCTTTTTGTGGCCTGCAAGAAGAACACGAACTAATCTCCATATTGCTGTACACGCTCACGTAACCAAGGTGAAATGTATTAAAATGATATATATTGTCTCGTTTTTGTCGATTTTGATTACCATTATAAACATTATATTTCTGTCTATATATTTTATTCTTCTGTTGTTGTTGTTGTTTGTTTTTTGTTGTTTTTTTGTTTTGTTTGTTGTTGTTTTTTTGTGTTTTTTTATTGTTATGTATTTGTAAGGTTATAATAGAATATAAGAAATATTTATATATACTAATTGTGTATCAAGTGTCTGTGGTTAAAATGCACCAACATATTATTAGAATGAATGAATGAATATTTAACGACACCCCAGCAAAAAAACTACACATCGGCTATTTGTGACACCCAATAGCCGATGTGTATTTTTGTGCTGGGGTGTCGTTAAACATTCATTCATTCATTCATTCATTCATTTTAATAATTAACATTTAAATTGTGTCAGGTTATCATAGAACATAAGAAAGCTGTGTCTTTGGAATTTGTAAAAAAAAAATGGCCGAGTTCAAAGAGTGAAATCCACAAGGGAGATAATTATGTTAGCTGGAACTATTGGATCTGCACAGATAATGGTGTTGTCTGGATTAGGACCCAGAGAGCATCTTGAAGAGTTAAAGGTATCATTCCGCGTTCCATATGATACAGCTAACATCGAGTTTGTTTTATTTTAGTTTTGTCTGTTTTATGTTTTGTTGTATATTTGTTTTAACAGTTTACTTTGTAATAATGACTCAGTTACCAAAGTATTCTATTTTGTCACATTTTGGTTTAAACTTGCCGGGAAATATTTACAACCTTTTTATTTCGTTGTGTTATAAAAGAAAACATAACAAGTTTTAACAATACACATTACAGTCAATTAAATCTAGCACGTGGTAATTTTAACACTTGCTGAAGACGAAGATAGCCGTTTAACCAATAATTTCAGTTATATTAATGTAGATCCATGGAGTAGACGTCAACTAGTTGATCTGGGACAGACGTTGGCCCTATATGAACGAAACGTCGTTGCCATGTCTCTTTACACCATTTGAAAAGTGAAATGTTACACAATGGCTGATCAAGGCTGTTTATATGGTTTCTAAAACAATGGCTGATCAAGGCTGTCGATATGGTTTCTAAAACAATGGCTGATCAAGGCTGTTGATATGGTTTCTAAAACAATGGCCGATCAAGGCTGTTGATATGGTTTCTAAAACAATGCTGATCAAGGCTGTTGATATCGTTTCTTTATTCGGCCAGATTAGTGTCGGTTTAATTCTGCTATACATACCAAGGCCAGTTTCATTGTGTCATTTAACTAATGTGCGTCCAGCCCAATTATATAACTGTATAACAGGTAACACTAAGGTCGGGTATATGTAGTTTGTTTATTCTGTCAGATACACTAATTGTATTGCCGTATCTTTTATATTCTGATAAACTAATTTTGTGCCTTAGATTCATCGGCTATGTTTTGTTTTGTTTTCTCTTATATTATCTGGTAATTCTGAACTGTTATGTCCAATACATTTTGTTATCACTCTACTGCTCTGTCTTATATCTCGTGACAATTATCTTTTTATTGTTTTGTCTTTCAGATTGTAATACTTATCTTTATACGGTTTCGTCTTAAACATGTTATGAAGATCGTTGTAGTTTTTGTTGTAGATGGTTATAAAGTCTGTATATTGTATTGTCTTATATGTTCTCATAAAGATCTATATACAGTTTTTCTGATATATCGTGATAAAATATATTCATACTGCTTTCTTACGTATTCTAATAACGATCGTTATTAATCTTAACGACAAAACCGTAATACATGGTTAGGGTCTTATCTCTTCACAATGCAGATTCCAATGGGCATTTGGTAAAATCTCCGAGAAGATTTCTTTGTGTAGATCGTCGCTCTTATATATTCAGACAATCATCTCTATACAGTTTGTTTTGTAGATTCTGTTTAAACTCTTTCTACAGTTTTGTTTTCTATATTACTGCTTTACAGATTCCAGTGATTTGTGATCTTCCAGTGGAAGACAACCTTCGGGATCACCTGATGACATTTCTTAGAGTTCTTATAGATCAACCGCTGTCAACGAGTCCCGAAAAGTTAAATAAATCGTGTACAAAATGGTAGTATGATATTTTCAAAACTGGTGAGTTGGTATGTACAAGAAAACACTGGGGTACTCATTGCCGATAATACACAAACATAATTCCATTAAATAATTTCATCCATCAAAATGTTTAATGATTTACTGTCGGAACCAAATTGTTAACAACTACAATAAATTGCTCTCCTACCTTTATTTTTCGTTAGATTTTACCCACATTTTGTCCAGACAAAAAACTTGAAAAAAAACATTGCATTGACATAGATTCCACATACTAGATGATAACCATGTCACTTATATCGACTTCGCTGAGATCGCATAGGGCAAAAAGCATGTAATTTTGTGCTGGCTGCCATTTTGACTTTTTATGAAATATTCTCCAAGAGGGGTGTAAGGATATGATTTAATGTAACAACGTCTTGACATGTTATAAAAGCAAACGTGATGACGTCATACTAATTTTTTGTATTAGTATTTTTTGTTTGTTTTAAGATACCACTAGAGATAATTGATTTTATATTACTTATGTCACATAATGTGGAGCCTTTCACCCCTCTTGAAGAGTATTCCATAAAAAAAAAAAAAAGGCAGATGGCAAAAAACTGCATGTATTTTGCCCTATGCTATCTCAGCGAAGTCGATACTGGCGACATCGTTACAGTCTCGTATGTGGAATCTGTGTCACTGTAATGGTTTTTTCACAAATTGTGTCTGGATAAACTTTGGGGGAAATGTAACAGTAATTAAAGGTAGGAGAGTAATTTATTGTAGTTGTTAACAATTTGGTTCGGACAGTAGTTTCATTTGGATGAATTATGTTAAATATTTCGTAGTGTGTTTGAATAACGCATTGCTCTGTCTAAAGCTTACCGTACATCACCCTGCGGCAGTGAAGCTATTGCCTTTGCCAGGACTCGAGATGACCTGGAATATGGAAACCCTGATGTGGCATTCCACATGCTTGTTAATTTGTCGGAGAGAAAACATATCGAGCGAATGCTTAGTTTTTACTCCAAGGTAACAAAGTATTTCAATTAATATATTTCAATATCCACAAAAACGCCAACTTTGTCAAAGATCTTCTAATGTTTCCGTTACCTTACGCAACCACATGAGTATTGCAGAAGACCCGATATGAGCGAAATAGTTCCTCGCAAGTATCATTAAATATGCAATATGTTGTATACTAATGGATTGAAACACTTTCATAGAGTTACGGTCAACAATCTATCTTGGGTAAAATGCATAGATCTAAGTAACTAGAAGAGGATTCAGGGTGGAGTGATGAAGGTTTCCTCGAGGTAGACAAAAAGTTATCTTATAAATTAAGATGAGCACGGTTTTGTATTTTTCTTTCAGGTATGTTATTCAATCACCTTAATTACCCATTGTGTCTTTTAAAGTGTATTAGGGGCGGGACGTAGCCCAGTGGTAAAGTGCTCGCTCGATGCGCAGTCAGTCTTGGATCGATCCCCGTCGGTGGGCCCATTGGGCTATTTCTCGTCACAGCCAGTGTACCACAACTGGTATATCAAAGGCAGTGGTATGTGCTATCCTGTCTGTGGGATGGTGCATATAAAAGATCCCTTGCTGCTAATCGGAAAGAGTAGCCCATGAAGTGGCGACGGCGGGTTTCCTCTCGTCAATATCTGTGTGGTCCTTAACCATATGTCAGATGCCATATAACCGTAATTACAATGTGTTGAGTGCGTCGTTAAATAAAACATTTCTTTCTTTTAAAGTTTATTCTATTGAAAGCAACTGGTATGTCACAAAGATTCTGACCACCTCATTGTAATCACTCGTTTCATTCCATTACAATTGATTTCAAACTATTATGGATCAAGCTCCCTGTCATCTGTTCAGGACATGGTTTAGTGCATATTTAGATATGTCAAACCAGTACTCGGTGGCAGTATTCCTGCATGCGGCGTAAGGATATAGTGTTCAGGGGATTAGTAGTCCCACAGACGAACAGTTTGAGAGCCATTCGTGGAAATAATTACAACCCTGTCAAAATACCCTTTGGAATCTGCTTTGTGCGGAGATAAGCTTTTAATCACAATAATGGTTTTATCGTTCAGATTAGTGTTTAAGTACCCATAGTTTTGCACACAATTGTTATATGTAGTTTACCCCATTCATGTTTCAAGCGCAAGGCTAGTAGACATAGTCGTACTGGATTAAATAAATTGCCCAGATACAATTAATATATTTAACAATAAACCCTGTCACATTATTACTAATGGCAGGAATGGTGGTATTAACTGATCTGTCAAATATTGAATGCATATCGAACTTCGACAATGCCGAATGTTATTTGGTTTAGCTCTAGAGCATTATTTTATTGTAGGTCAGTGAACAGTTGAAATGGGTGACAGAAGATATGATGGTCATATACAGAGGTATAATTGTGTTAGCATTTGTGTGTGTTTGTCATGAGGGGTAGGGATTGTAGGGAGTTTATGCCACTGTCAGATACTACCCATTGAGCAAAATCCATGGTGATACTACCCATTGAGCAAAATCCATGGTGATACTACCCATTGAGCAAAATCCATGGTATCCATGGTGATACTACCCATTGAGCAAAATCCATGGTGATTTTCTAGCAGAATGAGCTAGCCTACAAACCTTTTATCATGTATTTTCTTCATTATACTCACAATATTAGTAACTCTTTGTTGTAATACATGTAAAAAGACATGGTGGTTGGTTTTTGTCTTTTGCATTAGTCAAAGGTGGTGGATCGAATGTAGGTTCAGTGGTAAAGAGTTCCTGTTTAGGCGCAATGGGTCGCTCGATCGACAGCTTCCAGGGTCCCATGATTGGTACATCAAAGGCCGTATTATCTACTGTGCTGTCTATGGAAATAGCTATATAACCTACCCTTTGCCGCTACCCAGAAGATGGAGTGGCGAGTTTACTCTCTCATTTTTTTTTCCAGGTGTTTGGATATTTCAGAAACAGCTGAAGACTAAAGTGTTCAGAGATATCGGAGCCCGACTGGACACGACGAGGGTCCCGACGTGTAGTCAGTACACCTACGACTCTGACAGGTACTGGCAGTGTTACGTCAGGTCAATCACTATCACGGTGTACCACCACACTGGTACCTGCAAGATGGAGGCGATCACAGACCCCTCCACTGTGGACAACCCTCAACTCGGGTAATACTCATCGGATATTTAAATATATGTTCTGTCCTCTTCCGAATTGAGCCCAATCGGCATGCTTGATTACATTTCACATTGGATTACCGTTGTTTAATTTGGTCATTTGA
Organism: Gigantopelta aegis; assembly: GCF_016097555.1. Lineage (NCBI taxonomy): Eukaryota > Metazoa > Mollusca > Gastropoda > Neomphalida > Peltospiridae > Gigantopelta > Gigantopelta aegis. The sequence continues at coordinate 4,499,036 of NC_054702.1, read as the reverse complement.
ATAATCCCATTGAAGCCACATTGGCAACATCTGCCAAAGATGAAACGCAGTGTAATTTATATGTACTTCCCGGAAGACAGGACAGTACATACCACAATCACTGATGGATCCGTTGTTTCACCGATCCTGTTACCCGTCACACTTCGGACACTACCACTACATCCCGTTCCCTAATTCTGAATGTACTATGTCTTCAATACAGAAACCGTTTTTCATGTCATGTGTTTATATAAACATATTCCTGATGTACTATAGCTTCTACAGAGTGACCGTTTTGAATGTGATGTGTTTATATAAATATATTTTGAATGTACTATATCTTCAACACAGAGACCGTTTTTCATGTGATGTGTTTATATAAACATATTTCTGATGTACTATATCTTCTACAGAGTGACCGTTTTGAATGTGATGTGTTTATATAAATATATTTTGAATGTACTATATCTTCAACACAGAGACCGTTTTTCATGTGATGTGTTTATATAAACATATTTCTGATGTACTATATCTTCTACAGAGTGACCATTTTGAATGTGATGTGTTTATATTATAAATGTACTCCATCTTCAACACACTATTCATTTTGAATGTGATGTGTTAATGTAAACATATTTCAAACGTACTATATTGTATCTGTTTTGAATTTGATGTGTTTATATAAATATATTCCAAATGGTCCATATCTTCAACACAGTGACCGTTTGGAATGTGATCTTTTGTATATCCACGCCATCTTAGTATTAATAATTTTATTTTAAAATGGAGAGATATTGTACTGTCCCTTGTGCATGACAATATTGTTTTAGAAATGAATCGAAGTCCGAGGAATGTACTATATTCTGTCAACGGGAAAGAACTTTTAAATTATAATACCTCGTATTAAGGAACTGTAGGGATATTATATGGTGGCAGTGAGTCTTCTCTCTCTTTCTCTCTCTCTCTAACTATTGCATATTATATGAAATGAAAGGCATGTTTGTATATTGAATGAATATCTGCATGACAATAACTCACATTATATGTCTCATATTACAATTCTGATATTCCACACACAGCAACAGAGGCAATGAAAATAATTAAATGTAATGTCATCTCACCTCACCTTATTAATGTCAGAAATTCAGAAATCAAATTATGGTGAGAGTTTGTCCGTCTACTACGAAATAATGCAATAACAAGATTATACTCTAATGCTATCACGAAAATAAACATCTTCTTTTAGTTTTATTGTATAAATAATAAAAATGTACACTACGATTTATCTAGCGTTGGTGTTGTTTGTACAGTGTGGTGTGATTATCGTGAATTAGAGCCGATACAAGACAGAAGAGTGTCCGTGTTCACTCGTTCTATCGTTTAGTGTGAGTATCAAAGCCGTGAATCTTATAGGTAGCAGTCTACCAAATATCATCACGTCTGCTGGGTCAAAGTTCCAAGTTCACATAATTTGTGACACACCATTTAATAGTGTCTTGAAGAAGAAGAAGATTGTTTTGTTTAACGACACCACTAGAGCACATTGATTTATTAATCATCGGCTATCGGATTTCAAACATTTGGTAATTTTAACAAATAGTCTTAGACAGGAAATCCGCTACATTGTTTCATTAGTAGCAAGGGATATCTTATATGCACCATCTCACAGACAGGATAGCACATACCACTGCCTTTGATATACCAGTCGTGGTGCACTGGTTGGAACGAGAAATAACCCAATGGGCCCACCGACGGAGATCGATCCCACGCCGACCGCGCATCTCGCGGGCGCTGTACCACTGGGCTACGTCTCGGCCATCATGAACTATGATGCTTGAAAATATGTTGGACGTCATAAAAATAAACTTGCCCATTTTTATGCGGGATTGGGATTTTTAAAGACGCTTCCTGTTATCTAGATTAATACTAGCAGTTCACCGTTCGATTTGTATTATTTACTTAACAATATAACAACTTGTAATCTACGTTTAACTTTGGTAAACCTATATTGTCCAAATACAGATAGTCAGGATTTTTACAAGCAAATTTTACAACAAGTGAAATTGCTTAATAATACATATTATCTACTCGGGGGGTGACTGGAATCTGGTTTTAAACCCACACATAGATACACTCAACTACGTAAATATTAAAAACCCAAATGCACGTGAAGCAGTATTAGAGATGATTAGTGAGCTAGATCTTGTTGATATCTGGAGAGACCATAACCCCGAACTTCGTAAATATACATGGAGGAGGAACACACCATTGAAACAGGCCCGATTAGATTTGTTCTTAATATCAAATTCATTATATTCTTCTGTAATAAACTCTAGTATACATTATGGATATAGAACAGATCATTCTATGCTAAGTCATAAGTTCGAATTAACTGAAAATATAAAACATAATACCTATCGGAAATGTACTAGTCTACAATCTGGAAGCAATCGATAATATTCCCCTAACGGAAATTGATTTTCAAATTAATGATCAATTATTTTTAGAAGTTTTACTTATGGAGATACGAGGCAAGACGATTTCCTACTCATCTTATTTGAAAAAAGAAAATAGTAAACGGGAAGAAAAATTAATTGAAGAAATAGAATCCTTAGAAAAAAAGCGACCATTTAGACTTTGAAAACATTAATTCAAAACGAAAAGATTTAGAAAATTTGCGTCAAAAAACAATGGAAGGTGTATACATCAGATCGAGAGCTAGATGGATAGAAGAGGGTGAACGCATTACTAATTACTTTTGTAACTTAGAAAATAGAAATTTTATTAGTAAATCCATAACAGTTATTGAAAAAAACAATGGTTCTATTATTACAGATGAAAAAGAAATTATGAACGAAACAAAAGAATTTTATCAAAAGCTTTATTCTCCTAAAGAAAATATAAGTGACGCCAATCTAAATTATTTACTTTCAGATCAAGATTTAAACAAATTAAGTAAAGAACAGGCTGATTCTGTAGAAGGTTTATTAACCTATGAGGAATTATCAAATGCATTGAAGCGCACAAAAAATAACAAAAGTCCAGGATCAGACGGCTTTTCTGCAGAATTCTTCAAATGTTTTTGGAAAGACAGGCTATTTTGTTCTCAGATCCCTTAATTATGCTTTTATCAGTGGTGAATTATCTGTTACTCAGAAACTGGGAATAATAACTTGTATACCTAAAGGTGATAAACCGAAACGTTTTCTTAGCAACTGGCGACCGATATTACTTCTAAATGTTGTCTATAAATTAGCATCTGCGTGTATATCCGAACGAATTAAAGAAGTACTTCATTTTCTTATTAACGAAGACCAAACTGGTTTCATGCCGGGTCGTTATATTGGTAAAAAAATCTATTTTGGAAAGACTGTATCATTGTATTCCGTGACTTCTCGTTATTAATTAATGTTTCATCTTTTGAAGACTTTTATCAGAGTCAATTTTTTATAATTCCAATATAAAAATTAACAGTAAATCTTTTTTTTTAAAAAGAAATGGCTTGGGAAAGGTGTATCTCAAATCTGTGATCTTGTTGATGAGTACGGCAACTTTTTAACTTTAACCGCATTTAATAATTTATACAAATTAAATGCATCTTTTTTAGAGTATCAAGGAGTTATTAACTCACTTAAGGCTTACATTAGGAAGACGAAACTGAATATAATAGAAACAAATATTCCTTTAGATGATTCTCCTGTTCAAACAAAACTTTGTTCTATCAGAAATGGCTCGAAACTATATTATTACACACTTGTAACTTCTGAAAAGCCAAATTCTGCAATATCAAAATGGCAATATTATTTAGATTTCAGACCTTAATTGGCACACTATTCATTTAAAACCATTTGTAACCACGCAAGAAATAAAACTTAGATGGTTCCAATATACAATACTTCATAGAATATTAACTACTAATAGTTTCGCATATAAATTAAAATTAATTGACAGTGAAACGTGTACGTTTTGTCATGAAGGAAAAGAATCTATAGTGCATTTATTTTGGGAATGTAAAATTGTTCAGAACTTTTGGAATGATTATTTAAATTAGTTATCAAACGCATGTAAGCATATATGTAATTTAAAGCTTTCTCTTGAGCTAGTGATATTTGGATGTAAAGATAATATTAAAACAGATAATGTTTTTGACCTACTACTATTATTAGCTAAATATTTTATATATAAATGTAAAGTGCAAAGGGTCCAATTAAATATTATACACTTCCAAAACGAAGCTAAACAAAGATATAAAGCAGAAAAATTTATTTATCTTAGTAAGAACAATCTTAATACTTCACCAAGTGGTCAGTGTATTATTCTCTCTTTGAACAGACCTAATTTTTGTAACTTTCCTTGTGCATCGTCTTGTTCCCAGCGGTCTACGCATTAATAATGTAGATACATACATATGTATATGTATGTGTGTTTATGTGTGTATATGTGTTTTATATATATATATATATATATATATATATATATATATATATATATATATATATATATATATATCATGTGCGTATTTTAAATATTTATGTACGTCGTTCATAGAATGGAAAAGGATGAAAGTGTGTTGTTGTTTTTTTGGCGTGAGAGAAAGATAAATGGATAGCTACATTGATTAGATATGTAGAGAGAGAGAGAGAGAGAGAGAGAGAAGAGAGAGAGAGAGAGAGAGAGAGAGAGAGAGAGAGAGAGAGAGAGAGAGAGAGAGAGGCTGTGATGGAGAGGGGGTGGGGGGTGGGGTGAGGTGGGGTTTGCAAGCCAGTACCCTAAAGTATTATATTATGTTGTTTTATTATTTTTATGTACACAACCCATGTTTTACCCTTGGCATGTGTTGTTCTAATTGTAAACAAGGGGCTGGCAATAAAACTTGTAAAAAAAATAATAAAAAAAAAAAAAATAATTATTTACTTAACGGGCGATGTACTGTCGTATTTATATCTATGATATATAACGTTGTATGGATCAGTTATGAGATTGTATTTGCTGTTTTATGGAGTGGCCACAGAACAAACTTTACTCTTCTTTACTGATTAATAACTTGGAAAGTATTCATTCTATGATAACAATATTTTGAACCTTATATTACATGGGGCCGGGATATAGCTCAGTCGTTTAAGAGCTCGCCTGAGGTGCTTGCGTCACAGGATCGAACCACCTCAGTGGAACCATTAAACTGATTTTGTTTTTATCTCTTTCCAACCAGTGCACCACAACTGATCAAAGGCCGTGGTATATAATTTCCTATCTGTGGGGAAAGTGCATAAAAGTTCCCTTGCTGCCAATGGAAACAAATTTAGCGAGTTTCCTCTGATGACCACGAGTCAGAATTATCAAATGTTTAACATCCAATAGCACACTACTGTACATTACTGTGAGAGTTTTTAAAATTATGCCCAATGAAGGTCATATAGCTGCCATTGAAGCTTGTTTTGAAGCTTTTTTACTGAAAAAGGATGGATAGAAAAAGGAATATTGAAGGAATATTCTGGAAACGATTTTATTTTTTTAAATGTATCCCACTGCCCCCATTCCTTTGAATTCCATCTCATTTCTTCCCGATCTGGCAACTCTTCCTATCTTTCAACTTCTTTCGCTGTCCACTTCCACATACCAGTCCTCGTCACTTCAACCGCGACAGGTGCTTGTCTCTTGTGGCTATCCGTGCCACACACCTGTCATTCCCCATCAGTTTTTAGCTGTGGACTCAGTCTGACCACTTCAGAGAGTGTTCAGTAGTTACTTCTGGCATTGTTAAGAGGCACTTGTAACTACCTACTATGCTCCCCTACTACCGGCGGTTGTTAGTGCCGTGGGTCAGACCAGCTTTATTAGCGGCAGAGGACGAGGATGCACCAATGGAGGAAGTTGAGACAGGTAGGCGACGGTGTGGACAGCTCAGAAGACAGAGTTGGAGGACACTGGCAGAAAGAGTCCAAACAGATTGACGAAATGGCAGTTCTATAACTTGTCTTATTTTAAAGATTAACGACATTGGATCAACAATAGACTGCAGTCAGTGTGTGACACATTGATCGTCATTCTAAGTAAAATAACGTAATCTTGCATCAGCTCTTTGGCATTACATTTTTAACATGCAGATTTCATTCTGTCACTATTTAAAAAACCATATGATATCTGGTACAAAAACAAATGTCTTGATATAAATGCTTTCCAAGGTTTTTTTTCTCGGTTTTCTTTTTCCCCTTTGTGTGTGCCACATTGATCATAGAAATATTTCTTTACAGATACGTTTATGAAGCTGGAAATATTTATGTCTTTGCTGGTATATCAAAGGTCGTGATATGTGCTGTCTAGTTTGTGGGGAAATACATAAAAGTCCTTGCTGCTGAGGGCAAGGACCCATTGCCCGTATGTGGAGCTCCGGGTTAATAACCGTGTTACACAACACACTGAGGTCATGAGTCACGTCAGTTGACCTGTCAAGTACCTGCTGTGATGACCTCCGCTGTCGTGCTTCTTTATCTCAGAGATTTGTCCTGCATCAAGATGAAGTGATCAAGGTGATGTTGTCAAAGTGACATTTCAGTGCATTCACTGCAACCGCTATCAATAATGATATACTGACATTCGCTTGAGACGCATCACCTGAGTAATCTAGCTATTAGAACAAGAGTTCAAAGAGGCATGCAAGGGCGTTTTCGCAGCTACACCATTATGTTTACGCATACCGATAGCTAATCATAATGGCGTCCGTGTTTTACTCTGTGTATCACGATCTAACATCACGGGAATTATATATTCAGCACTGTGTCAAACCTATGGCTCGTTGAGAAGGTCGAGCGCCCGTGAACAATTTGTCTGGCACCAACAACGTATTATCAGATCATATCCATCTACAGTTAGGCGAAACACCAGTACAGCGAGCGGACGCGATCCCTCGCCATCCTGGTCTTACCTCTGTGTTATACATTATTCCATACAACAAAGGGGGGGTGCGCTGCTAATGGAATTCAGTATACATCCATCCACACAACGAATGAAAGTCAACTATTCCAAGGGACTTCGTGCCCAATTCCTTCTCTATTGCAAATATATACCTCTACATTGTGATAGCGTCACGTCGTATGTAACTCCCATTCCTTTCTCTCTTACCGTCTCCATTCTATCATTTTCTCTCTCTTAATCTCTCTCCCTCTCTCTCTCTCTCTCTCTCTCTCTCTCTCTCTCTCTCTCTCTCTCTCTCTCTCTCTCTCTCTCTCTCTCTCTCTCTCTCTCTCTCTCTCTCTCTCTGCCACGGTGCAGCATAGTAGGCCGGCATTAGAGTATAAATTCTCAACATCACAAGGTATGTGGATCGTTCACATTTTGATTAAAGCATCACATTCGGTATCTATGTACTGTAACAGATACTAAATAAAGCATCACATTCGGTATCTATGTACTGTAACAGATACTAAATAAAGCATCACATTCGGTATCTATGTACTGTAACAAATACTAAATAAAGCATCACATTCGGTATCTATGTACTGTAACAGATACTAAATAAAGCATCACATTCGGTATCTATGTACTGTAACAGATACTAAATAAAGCATCACATTCGGTATCTATGTACTGTAACAGATACTAAATAAAGCATCACATTCGGCATCTATGTACTGTAACAGATACTAAATAAAGCATCACATTCGCTATCTACGTACTGTAACAGATACTAAATAAAGCATCACATTCGCTATCTACGTACTGTAACAGATACTAAATAAAGCATCACATTCGCTATCTACGTACTGTAACAGATACTAAATAAAGCATCACATTCGCTATCTACGTACTGTAACAGATACTAAATAAAGCATCACATTCGCTATCTACGTACTGTAACAGATACTAAATAAAGCATCACATTCGCTATCTACGTACTGTAACAGATACTAAATAAAGCATCACATTCGCTATCTACGTACTGTAACAGATACTAAATAAAGCATCACATTCGCTATCTACGTACTGTAACAGATACTAAATAAAGCATCACATTCGCTATCTACGTACTGTAACAGATACTAAATAAAACATCACATTCGGTATCTACGTACTGTAACAGATACTAAATAAAACATCACATTCGGTATCTACGTACTGTAACAGATACTAAATAAAACATCACATTCGGTATCTACGTACTGTAACAGATACTAAATAAAGCATCACATTCGGTATCTACGTACTGTAACAGATACTATATAAAGCATCACATTCGGTATCTACGTACTGTAACAGATACTAAATAAAACATCACATTGGGTATCTATGTACTGTAACAGATACTAAATAAAATAAGAGGTGAATCTCAAATAATTATATTATTACAGAGGCTGTGGTATGGCATGAAATTTCGAAATACATTTTGTCTTAACATATTTCCTTTTAACGAAATTTAAAGTGATCGACTATATTGCTATTGGCACGAGGCGTCGATAAATTTAATATGATTCCATATTTTCAATTGCACACACCTACACATTTGCTTATAGATTTACTCATTTACATGTTAAGCGCCTGTGCCATAAACTACGATTCATATATGCTTAAGATGTATGATATATACCCGTGATCGTATAAGCTCAGTGGGAAATGTTGGAGCTACCTCCCTCGCCCTGTCTTTCAAGATATCCATTAAGTATTATAATAGCCAATTAAGATAATGTCTACGGCAAACAAGCAAGCAAACAACAACATTAATGTGGAGAATTACAAACTGTTCGGCAATCTCCACGGCATTGCCGGTTGCCGTGAGTAATTGCAGGATTTGTGTAACAGCTATAGGGTACTATAAATGTATTTTAGACCGATGGCAGGTCCGGCGTCCATCCTTGCCGTTGTCAACGTCGCTGTTCTGGCGTTCCTAATGAGATCATACATCTTTAACAACAGCCACAACGTCGACGAAGATGACCTGTTAGTTGAGAAGGTGAACGACTCCTATGACTACATTGTAGGTACGTTTCTACATTTTGACACTGGATGAAAGATAAATGTTATACATACATTACAGTCAGTATCATATGAGTAGGGACAGTTTAAGACCACGTCTTGAAATAATCATAATTATGTTAGACACAAAAGTAGCCGTAGTTCAAAATGTGCTGATCTATTGTTAGTTGAGGTGTTTGTTCCCTGTCAAGGATACCAACGTTTATTATTTAAGCAAAATATTAACTACTTAAACGTGTCTTTGGTCATCTTAAAATAACTGATTATGATATGCTTGTATTTAATACTAGTTGGTTCCGGTTCTGCTCGGTCTGTGATTGCTGCTCGTCTGTCAGAAGATCGTGACGTCACAGTCCTCGTTTTGGAAGCTGGGTTGGATGATAGAAACGAGGCTATATTTGATATACCTTCAGAGGCACCGAAAGCTGAGAGATCGAAAATCGACTGGGAGTATTACACCGAACCACAAAAGCAGGCGTGCTGGGCTTTGAAAGAAAGGGTAGCCGTTAATTAGTTAGTTTAGTTAGTTCAGCTACTTTAGTTACTTGCAGTCCATCCCACAGGGAACGCCTTTTTTCATGCTTTGAAATTTATTTCTGAGTCACAAAAATATTCTGCATACAAAAATAGTATTTTTTGGTTATTTCCAAAACACTTTTACTTTTCTTCTTACGTCAGACCAAACTGAAATTATTTACAAAAAAAAAAAATGATAATAATAATTTTTAATTACTTATTTACTTAGGTACGTTAGTTCGTTCATTTATTTTGATAGCTAAAACCCTTTTTCTAAATTATATATTCACTTATTCGTTCAGAGGTCAGACTGGCCTAGAGGTTGAGTGTTGGGTGGAACCAGTCAGATGAACTATATGGCGTATGTCCGGAGAAACCGGTTTGACTATGACAGCTGGGCGGCCCAGGGGTGTGACGGGTGGAGCTACAAAGATGTTCTTCCGTACTTCAAGAAATCAGAGGACATGCAGGACGAGGAGCTCGCCAAATCAGGTCATACAAAGAACACGTCAGACAATTATAATTCATCTAACGTCAGACGCAAAAACCATTGTTAACCTGCGAATGCAGTAGCGGATCTAGGGAGGACCCAGAGGTCCGCCCACCGCTCTAAATTTTGAGACAGTTATTTACTTTTATTTTTATTTTTTACGTTGGAGAATCCGAGAAACCTGGTCGGGAACGTTTATAGCCTTTGGCCTTATGTCACTGGGGCCCCCTAAATGGATGTTTGGATCCGCCTTTGGAACGCAATAACTCCGCAATAACTCCGCAATAACTCCGCTCTTCATCATGGTCATTTGACGATGTAGATGTATGGTCTAAGGAATCGAAGGAAATGTTTTATTTAACGACGTACTCAACACATTTTATTTACGGTTATATGGCGTCAGACATATGGTTAAGATGTATGGTCTAAAGCGCAGTATTAGTTTTCGATTTACTCGTTCAGTAAGATCTGGGTCGATTCTCCGACCTTGTTTTTTTTTTTTTTTTTTTTTTTTTTGGGGGGGGGGGGGGGGGGGGGGTGATATCCGTGCTTACTTTGACCATAACCAACACTGTATGGATTGCGTCGTGGCCAGCTAGTCCATTCTATTGTGGTGGTAGTGAGGATGGTTGTAATTGTTGAAGGGATGGTGGAGATTTTGATGGTTATAAAGATGCCTATGACACGATGATTTTCTTGTTTGAATTAGTTGCACAAGCATAGGTAAAACAAAAAAATCCCTCAGTTTTTAAACGACTGAAATATCGAATACAGTTGATTAAAACCATTGATGTATGGTACTATCAGTCTGTGTTAATTGTATGACCACCAAAGACGTCATAAGTTGATCTGAAGAATATTACGCATTACGTCTATTATCATCTCATATGAAGCTAACATCAAAAGTTATTTCAATACAGGTATTTTACGTGCAAAAATAAGCTCTAAATGTAACGTAAACGGGGTGTCTGTTGAGCCAATGTTTTGCTGGTTTGTTGTGTGTTTGGTTGGTTGGTTTAGTTTGGTTTGTTATTTGTTTTCTTTAATTTGTTTTATTATTATAAACATTTCTCATTATTTAAACATAAAGTAAAATGAATTCAAGCATGGCCATTTTATTCCTTAGCAGATCCAGCATTTATTACGAAAGAAATGAAACAAACTGAAAATCCATTAATGTTGATCAAAGTGACCGGTAAGGGAGGGAAATGGTACTAGCAAGTGTTATTTGATTTAAGAGGATAAGTTGTCACAGCGTTACAAAATGTCGCATGAAGGAGTTATAAAATAGAAGATACTGTTCCAACGACACCATAGTATCAGTATTTCAGATTCAAAAGAGGGCTTTAAATGTAACGAGTCATCGTTAATCATGTTGTATTTCCTACCACAATCGTGGAGGCCCACTCAAGGTTAGCCGAAACCCCACGAGTGCTCTCCCTTCGATATTTCTGATGGCGGCAAAAGAGACAGACCACAACGGGCAATGTCAGAAGGTAATCGAGGGAAGAAATGTTTATAGTAAACATTATATTAAACATAATCCAGCATATGGTTTAACCCGAATATATTAAGCACCAAGACAGTAATCGAGGTTTGTTTGGGTTTTTTTGTTGTTGTTGTTGTTGTTGTTTTGTTTTGGGGTTGTTGTTTTTTTTTGTGTTTTTTTTTTTTTTTTGGGGGGGGGGTTCGGGGGGGGGGGGTATTTTGCTTACATTCCGTTTGTGTTGAAGTTTTTAACCCACACCGAGTGCCACAACATTTGCCTTTATTTTTGAAAAATATACTGAACAAATATTGACGTTTTGATAAATATGAATTTACTGTGAGCTATCACTTGTTTCAGGTTTTGCTGTTTTACAGTCCACATTGGGAGATGGTGAACGGTCAAGCACGTCCAAATCATTTCTGTGGCCAGCAAGAAAAACACGAACTAATCTCCATATTGCTATACAAGCTCATGTAACCAAGGTAATGTTACAACTAGTACAGAAACAATATACTTGATGCTTTTATCATAATATTAACTCTTATCATATTACTGCCGTTTGACAATACCTTGGATATGACACGTTCTGTTATAGTAGTAATATAGAAATATAGAACCACTAACAATATGGGAATAGTTCTACCCTTTCGACTGCATACATTCCCTAACTGCAAAGCATTTACTATTTTTAAAAGCAACATTACTTTTAAATGCATCGAAACAAACAAAGAAATGTTTTATTTAACGACGCACTCAACACATTTTATTTACGGTTATATGGCTTCGGACATATGGTTATGGACCACACAGATGTGGAGGGAGGAAACCCGCTGTCACCACTTCATGAGCTACTCTTTACGATTAGCAGCAAGGGATCATTCATATGCATCATCCCATAGACAGGATAGCACATACCACGGCTTTTGATGTACTAGTCACTGGCTGGAGTGAGAAATAGCCCAATGGACCCACTGACGGGTAACGTAAATGCATCAAATTATATACTTTAATTCTTATCGATTTTGAATGACGACTGATTAAAATATCTGAATTGTTTCATTCTATTTTGTTGATATTGTTGCTTTTAATTTAAAAGAAAATGTATTTGTGTCAGGTCATAATTAAAAATAAGAAAGCTGTTGCTGTAGAATTTGTCAAAAACGACAAAGTTCAAAGAGTGAGAGCCACAAGGGAGATAATTCTGTCAGCTGGAACTATCGGTTCTGCACAAATAATGATGTTATCTGGATTAGGACCAAGAAAACATCTTGAAGAGCTTAAGGTATCAGTTTGTGTTCTATTGCATATCGGATTTTAAAAATATAATTGTACTGTTTTATATTTTCTCATTAATCTAAATATAGTTACCCCTTTTGTTAAAAATCCTTTTCTCTTTTTTGTTGTTTATATATTCTAAGCTTTATATTATTTATTCATTTATTTCTTTATTTATTTATTTATTTATTTACATTAAAGACCATTATACTGCATGTCCCTACAGATTCTGATAAATATATGTATACTGTTTTGTCTTATACATTCTTATAAATATTTGTATGCAGATTTATCTTATAGTGCACATTCTGATAAATATTTCTATATTTGTCTTAAAGATTTTGATAATATAAAGGTATTTTTTCCTTTTTGTCTTATAGATTCTGATAAAGATATTTATACTGTTTTGTCTTATTTATTTTAATAAATATTGTTTTTACAGTTTCATTGTATATATTCTAATAAAGATATTTGTACCTGTAGTTCTAACATTCATTAATTCGTTTTAACTTATTTTCGTGCTTATATCCAATGATAAATATCTTTCTATAGTGTAATGTCGTACATTCTAATAAAGATCTTTGTTTTGTTTTATAGATCCCCGTGATTGCTGATCTGTCAGTTGGTGAAACCTTCAGGATCATGTGATGACGTTGCTCAGGGTTCTGATAGATCAGCCGTTGTCAACGGGTGATACAGTGTTATCTAACCCGTTGATAAACTTACAATATGAGCTCTTCAAAACTGGTGTGTGGCTCCGTTTATATTTGTGTGATTTGACTACACTAAACGGACCAGTTTTACAAAGCGATCTTAGCGCTGAGATCACCTTAAGTGTATAAGATAACTATGGATTTAAGGTGATCTTAGCACTAAGATCGCTTCGAAAAACGGGGTCCAGATCTCCAACAATTGCGAAAACGTTTTTTACGTTCGTGACTCGCTGACTCAAGTTTAGTTTTGCATAATGCCGGGTTTCCACCAAACTCACACAGAAATACAATTTTTATGCCAAACGTTTTCTATGAGAAAATCAAACCAGAAAAAAACCACCAAATTTATTTCTGTACTAACACGATATTGTGAAGATGCTACTTTCAAAAACGTTATGAAAAGTCTGATTGTGTGATGATGGAGAAGACACTGTCGGGGGATGTACATGTTCCATTTTGTGCACTTCTGTGCATGATCCATTCTGTGCACTTCAGTACATGATACATTATGTGCACTTCAGTGCATGATCCATTCTGTGCACTTCAGTGCATGATCCATTCTGTGCACTTCTGTGCATGATCCATTTTGTGCACTTCAATGAATGATCCATTATGTGCACTTCAGTGCATGTTCCAGTATGTGCACTTCAGTGCATGATCCATTCTGTGCACTTCAGTGCATGATCCATTATGTGCACTTCAGAGCATGATCCATTCTGTGCACTTAAGTGCATGATCCATTATGTGCACTTCAATGCATGATCCATTATGTGCACTTCAATGCATGATCCATTCTGTGCACTTCAATGCATGTTCCAGTATGTGCACTTCAGTGCATGATCCATTCTGTGCACTTCAGTGCATGATCCATTCTGTGCACTTCAATGCATGATCCATTCTGTGCACTTCAATGCATGATCCATTCTGTGCACTTCAATGCATGTTCCAGTATGTGCATTTCTGTGCATGTTCCATCCTGTGCACTTCAGTGCATGTTTGTGCGTACGGGTATATATATACACATTTGGTGGAAACAGCATATCAGCAACTCAGTTGTTTTGCAAGAGTTTTCACATGCTCTAAATTTTCCGTTTGAATCCGACGGGGAACATACGTGTCTGGGCGGGTTTGGTGGAAACACGGACTAACATATTTTTCAATCTAGGACATAATGCATGGTCACAACGTCTTATGCAGGAAAAAGAAAGAAAAAACAAATGGCTTACATGAATGTGTTTTTGAGTAATAATCCATAAAATGGTTTATGTAAATTTCTCGAGATCCGATACTTGTATGAAATCTTGTTATATAAAAATGCTATTACAACGTTGTGGCAATTCCACCCTGGACCAAGCCACTGGTCATATCAGAGACAGGGGTCAGGGTGGACACACCATAACGTTGATGGATGTCAAAACGGTTTGGATCTAGCTGGAGACTCTCCACCCTGGACCAAGTCACTGGTCGTATTAGAGGCAGGGGCTAGGGTGGACATACCTGAACCTTGCAGGATAGGGGCGTGTCAAAACGGTTTGGATCTAGCTTGAGACCACCCTGGACTAAGCCACTGGCCGTAGCAGAGTGGGAGAGTCAGGGTGGACATGCCTAAACCTTGAAGGATATGGGCGTGTCAAAACGCTTTTGACTTGGACTTGTTATGGTATATACTCTAAACCTAACCTAAACGTTTTATGTATATAGTATAGATGTATATTTAAGACCAGTCATACTCATAAATCATAGCTTATGTCCTGGTTATCTCAAAACCCTGACATCTCGAAAGAGTTCTACATGACATTTAGCATCAGACAACGAGATCTTCTATAAAATGAATTTTAAGATTATTGTTTCCTTTCATTAAATAATTTCTTATATATATATATATATATTATTACACAATAGTTTATAGATTATTGGGATAATTTATTGTTCTATTGATAGGTTACCGCACAACACCATGTGGGAATGAGTTCGTTGGTTTTGTCAGAACCAGAAATGACCTGGAATATGGAAACCCCGATGTGCAGTTTCAAATGCTCGTCAATTTGCCATCCAGAAAATGTTTCGAATTGTTATTTGACACGAAGGTAAGAAACTCTGGTAGAGATGGTCAAACGGTGTTCAAGTGTTTCATTGATATTTATCCTTCAACCACAGTTTCTATTGGCCGATTATAATGAATGATCAACGCAAAGTCGGAAGCGTATATTAGCACATTATGACTTTTGACGTCACGCATAGCTACATTACAAAATCGCTCATTTGACCTCTAGGTCATCGTTAAATATAGCTGAAATAACAGAAATAATAGCTATTCCCCATATGTTTGTATGGTCTGCAGAAAAAAAAAAAACTAGTTAATGACGTACGATATCGGCTTTATCTTGTTCTGGCTGAATGGGATGAAGCCGATATCCACGTCATTAACTAGTTATTCTCTATATACATTTGTCCCATATCAGTAACTGACTATGATCCTGCCTACATCTAGCGTCTAACATTCATTCATTTTAACATATTTTTGTGCTTATATCCAATGAAGGTTCAAGTACGCTGTCCTGGGTACGCGTCTTAGATCTCAAAACGGTCTTAAAGTTTCATATTAAGTACGTTTTTCTGCATAAAATATCAGTGTTGTATATGAAATGTGTTTTGTTATTCATCCCAGTGTTTGTATTTTGTTAAACTTCATTGTATTTTCTACTCGAATTTTTTTTTTTTATGTATGAAATTATTAGGAAACCAATTTCAGTTTGGGCATCTTAAAAACATTATGACTACCATCAACACACTTCGTTTACAGACACAGCTATACTAAATATTTAGTATGTAACTTTAATCGATAAAACATTTTATTTGTCTGAACCATCTTAAAATAGCAGTGTCTTTAAAACATTGCTTTGTTTTAGGTTAGTGACCATCTAGGATGGGAGGAAGGAGAAGGGTTTTCTCTTTCTTCTATAGCGTTGCGACCTAGGAGTGTCGGGACGCTTCGCCTACGGAGCTCGAATCCGTTTGAATATCCATTAATGCAACCCAACTACCTCACAGAGACTGAAGACATGATGGTTATGCACAAAGGTAAATACACAAAGGGTTACCATTGTGTTTGTATAACAAAATGTGTTACTTAGTCAGATGCACGTATATGTGGTGGGTTTGTTAAAACTATTTGGCTGTGTAAGATGTTAGCTGGTGTAGAGACCAGATTCTGGGTTTGATATAACTTTGAGAGAGGGGGACGGAGAGAGAGAGAGAGAGAGAGAGAACGTTCACCGATCTGGTCGTGTTCAGTTTAATAGCCCACAAGATTTCCACATTGGAAATAAGAGGTTAGCATTTTGTCCGGTGGGATTTTGTCTCTTAGAGACCAATGAAGTTATGGCCATTGGATGTTTGTCTTGGATTGGCTTTTAAATCCAAATGCTTAAATTGTACTAATAGTCTAACTTCAAATGGAGGGTTATATGTTTCTGCCGAATGTTCGACACAATTGTTTTTTTAATTCGCCGACATCTTCTCTGTTTGTTATTTCAGAGTAAAAGGAATATCTGGTCTGCGTGTAGCTGATGCCTCCATTATGCCCAAAATTATTTTTGGAAATACCAATGCTCCTTGTATTATGATTGGAGAAAAGGCAGCCGATCTGATCAAGGGAAATAACTTTATATGACAATAATACGCGTAATAGGTGAAATATTACAATTCAAAGATTCCAAATACAGACGAAGATGCGAAGAAAATTATTTTGTAAATAATAAACTTGTAGTCATATTGTTTCTCTGTTTAGTTGGTTTCTTAATAGTCTAATGTGAGCCTGTTTTTATTTACAGTAGTTCTGTACATTTTTCGTTGTTTGGTCATAACGTTCTCTTACTTTAGGTCTTTCGTGGAGCGCCACCATTCACAGCTGCTTACACTGTGTGTTACTCATAATTTGAGAATTATTTTAATATTTATCTCTCAGTATTTGTGCATTTACATTTGTTAAGCACGTGTAAGAATCTGTACCTCAGTTTATCTTTGAATTTTATATTTTGTTGTTGAAACTTTAAAACACCAAAACGAATCTTTCAATGGCACTTCGATAGTTTCCGTATAATACGAACGTTGCCGGAACTTAACGATTACGTCAACAATACGATGACGTTTCAATATGAATATGGACATAAAAAATAAATGTTGTACGTGTTTCTGCTGAATTTAGATTAAATTCAAGAATATTTGAATCATATCGCTATTTGACATCCATGAGCATATTTATATTTAACGTATAGAAGAAATGTTTAAATTATTTAGTATACATTTAATAATGACGAAGCGGTTATAACGGTTAGCTGCTATTTCAATAATGGATGTAGGCAACTATCATAGTATGGATATCACCATTCACCAAGACAGGTTAGTGTACATTTATTAGTATATCTTAGTAAAATATTTTTTAAACATATAAAATAGTGAGGTAATAGTGTTACTAGTGATGATAACATTTCATGGTCGGTCAAGGGATTTTTCTACGGGGTGCAGGGAGAGGTGCAAAGTTTTAAAAGTGCACCAACAGAATTCAAGTAGGCCTAGATGCTACGTTCTACAAGGGCACCTAGAGCATTAAAACGTACACCAAAATGTATGATTTATTATGACAATGTTCCCTAAAACACTAGTCAGATCAACATATTACCGTAAGTCTACCACGGAATAGTCTAACAAGGCGCACACGGACCAGTTTGCCTTTGCGTTGCGTTGAGATTTAAAAAAAAAAATATATATATATAATTTTCTATTTAAAATAAACGCGAAGTCACAGGGCCGGTTTAGCCTAAAATAACTGTTGGGGCGTATAGCAAAAATAAATAAATCGGAGAGCAATAAGAGAGAATTTTCTGCTACACACAAATGGCAAATATTTAGTAATTGTTTAATTTCACTAACTACATTCTACCCTGTTAGTAACTAGTGATCTTTTTGTATGTACTTTCCTGCAGACAGGACAGCACATACCACAGACTTTAATACCCAGATGCCGGGCACTGGTTGGAACGAGAACAATCAGAAGAGCATGTAGCCGAATATACTAAAAGTCAATGGTTGATGTTGATAGGGGTCACAGAGATCCATTGATTCTTCTCCCCCGCCCGTTTGAACTGCCCTTTTTAATTGCTTTCTTTTTAATTCGCCATGCACAATTTACACTAGGTCTAAATTGTACTGAAAACGTGCCTTTGACTATTTTTATTTTAAAAATGTCCCGGGAGCATGACACACCGCCCCACCCCACCCCATATATCATTTTGGAGCTTGGCTCATCTGCTTTTGACAAACTCAAACTTGCCTTTATTTCAATTCTGTCAGTCCCCACCTTGATCTAACAACTAACAAATACAAGGCAACAAAATACAAGTATTTATTCCAATGTAGGCTACACATTTGATGTCGTCTGCAGAGTTTGGAATCCATGAAACGAACCATTCGGTTTACAATGTCTGTTGCTGTCTTACATAATTCTTTCCCTTGATTAAATCAGCTGCCTTTTCTCCAATCATAATAGATGGAGCATTAGTGTTTCCGGAAATGACGTCAGGCATAATGGAGGCATCGGCTACTCGCAATTCAGATATACCTTTTACCCTGAAATAACAAAGAGCACATGTTTGTGTGGTCCAGATGCGGTGTAGTTGGATTTCTCAAAAATAGAAAAGTGTGGCACAATCAACAGTAGAATAGCCGTTCATTTGAATTAACATTAATGCAATGCAACCGTGCATTCGCTATTGTTTAAAGGTGTTTCTCCATCTATAAACCTTGTGCAGTATTTATCTGTTAAATTGTTAAATACATACAATTCCTTGCTTTAAACATTAATCTATGAATATTTAGACGCACTATTGAAAATGTTTCCAGCTTTTGGTAGCGCACACTTAAAAACAGCACTCCTCCTACAGACGGGACCTAACTCTATATCGTGATCATGACGACCTCTTATTCTATAGACAAAGCACCGGACAGTGGTTCACAGCAGCATACCCTCATGACTTTGGTTATAGTTTGTCTTGTGAAGAAAATGTAATAATGGAAGAGTTGTAATTGTAATGAATATTACGACTTCCATTACAAACGTTTTAAAAATATTATGTTGTCTTGGTGTATTATTGGTGATTATTTTAACATACTGTTGCCAGTCCTTTTGAAAAAAAGATCTTGGTTTTGAGGGCCAAGGCCTTTTATAAAATCAAAATCATTCTAAATATATACTTGTTAAAACGAAAAATACAAAACACTATAGGATTGAGCCTTTACCATCATTGAGGTCCAGTATCTCTGATACATAACATTTTTAAACCCACAATGTCAGAAACCACTAGAGCTATTGGATGTCAAGTATATGGTTATTTTGACATAGAGTCTTTGAAAGAAACCTGCTCGCAGACCAACCACGCATCAGGCGAGCGCTTTACCTCTGGGATACGTCCCGTCCCTGTCAGAAATAAGCACGGAGTATAGTGATAGTGGATGATGCATACAATTGTTTATAAATTGATATTATTACACAGGTTTAATACGATTTTCACAGCTGTCGATCGTGGAATTAATATTTTTTGTGCATCAAGATTCAAACCCACATTCGTCTGAACTACGTATTTCACCTCAGACCTGTTTTATTAGCGGTCGAGGCCGAAGATGTCTCGTGAATGCAGGAAAGTACACAGAAATTACACACGTAGGTAGGTGATGGTGTGCACAGCTCAGAAGACAGAACAGGGACGATAGATATTGAAATCATATGAGAATTTTAAAGGTGTTTTTTTTTGTGTCGTTGTTATGGGTTTTGGGGAGGTTTTTTTTTTTTGTTGTTTTGTGGGGTTTTTTTTTTTTTTTGGGGGGGGGGTTATTTTTTTGGGGGAGGGGTAATGCGAATAATCACCATTTAAAAAAAACAACAAAAAAACATGCTCATGTTAATAACTTCATCAGCAAATAGCTTAACAAATGCTTTATATATGGAAGGTCTAAATAATTCGTGGGAGTCCAACAAACATTCAGGTACATTAAAGCCCTGAAAAAGTGTAAACCCAAACTTCAACTGGAATTACAGTTGTAAAATGGCGAAAATTGCATTACCTAATAATCAAACAAAAAGTGTTATGTGAGACCCTAACCTTTAAATGATGTCACTATTGCTTCTATTTCTCAGACGTATATCCCATCAACTTTGTCTACCTTTAGGTTTGCCATGTATATCTTAATAAATATTGTATGATGTTTTTATTTAGTTATCCTGTTAACAATTCCTTTCAAATACTGCTTTTGAGAAAACGGGGTAGGGTTATCAAAAGGGTTGTTACACAAAAACACTTCCAAAAAACGTTTTATATATGATGTATATATTAACTAGATGTCAAAACAAGCTTCTGCTGCAATAAGATCCTTCAAAAAAATATTTGAGGTGCTGAGCCTAAACTTTATGTTAACTTTTTATTGAAAAATAAAACTGTGAATTATATTTTGTAACATTACAGAAAACGTGTTATATGAGACCCTAATCCTCAAAGGATTTCAATATTGGTAACATATCTGAATTCTCCAATCAATTACCTCCCAATCCTCCAAGTTTTGCATTCCTAAATGCCCTAACAAATATTTTACAATGCTTTTAAACTAGTCACCTTTAAGCAATTCTATAAAAATATAACTGTCGTGGAAATGGGGGTAGGGTCACAAAACGGGTGGATACACACAGAAAGCTGTGAGTCCTGCAATGCTATCATACATTTTCCATTCCTAGAGATGTAGGCCTTGACAAAAATCGCTATGAGCATTCGTCCCCACAGGTGGTACCAACTGGCCAAATTTTGTGTCACTGGTAACCGGTGAAAACAATGCAAAATAATACAAGCCAGCTTTAATGGGTTTACAGGCCTTGGTGGTGTTGTCGACTCAATGGGTAGGTGTAAGACCACTACACCCCGTTTTCTCTCACTAACCCTTAACAACTAACAACTAACCCACTGTCTTGGACATACAGCCCAGATAGCTGAGGTTTGTGTCCAAGACATCGTGCTTGAATCTTAATTGGATATAAACTCGAAAATAAGTTGAAATGAAATGAATGATGGGATTAGGATTACTGCTGTCAGCTTAACATAGACTCTGTTTGAGGGTTACCTGAGTTGAGGGTTACCTGAGTTGAGGATTGACTACAGTGGAGGGGTCTGTCATCGCCCCCATCTTGCAGGTACCAGTGTGGTGGTATACAGTCACTGTGATGGACCTGACGTAACACTGCCAGTACTCGTCAGAGTCGTAGGTGTACTGATTACACGTCGGGACCCTCGTCGTGTCCAGTCGGGCTCCGATATCTCTGAACGCTTTAGTCTTCAGCAGTTTCTGAAATATCCGAACACCTGAAAAAGAAATGCTGTAACATATAAACTTTGATTGCCACACAAACACTTTATGAATTTGTTTTGTTGAGTATTCACTTCACGCGCCACCAATTCTATATTCTTCCATAAACAGTTTGAGTTCTTTTTGGGGTCGAGTGGACTGTCGCCACCTTGTAAGTTAACTTTCACGAGAGAAATAATAAATTATTAAATTAAAGGCAGGGTAACATATATATGTTTGCTACATACAAAATTTTGGTGAGGTATATCCAGTTTGGATTACCACAACAATTAGGACGACGAAACACAAAATGAATTAACAGACATTGATGTTTTAAATAAAAAGTGTATTTTAGATATTTAAAACCTACAATGGCAGAAAACTCGGAACAGTCTCTTTAAATATTACAAATGTTATTATTATTACTCTGATGTGAGGTATCTGGATAATATCCGGATGAACATAAGATTTCCCCCCTCCCACGATCATTCAAGGTTACACACCACAAGTGCAACGTTTTTACCTCTGTACATAACCATGACGTCCTCGATATCTGTGAGGTAGTTGGGTTGTATTATTGGATATTCAAACGGGTTCGAGCTCCGTAGACGAAGTGTGCCGACACTCTGTGGTCTCAATAATATGGGGACAACATAGAACCCTTCTCGTGTGTCCCATTTCAACTGCTCACTAACCTAGAATTGAACAGCGCTTTAACAGAAGGGTACACTGGATAGTCAACATGATGGGAGAACCGACCTACTAAAACTGTTAAATCAAAAGTAAAATGTAAGGTAAAACAAATTAGACGTCTGATTTGATCGGCAGTTAAAACGAAAGTAAATAGACGATTTGATTAGTACAGCCAATTTCATACGGATGTTTGTTTATTGTTGTTTTTGTTGTTTTTTCAGTGGGTTCCATCTCGTCAGCATACGTTTTTTGTATTACGGTACACACTATTCCATCCTATACTGCTATATATATATATAGGTGTTACGGCAATTTAATATCACTTCACCAAAACTTGTGAATTGTATCAAAGTGTGTGTGAATTAGGTCAGAAACTATAATAATTAATAAATACATATTATAGCCAATAAATATATCGCGGTATACGTTGAAATTTTATGAGAAAGTTTAAAAGGAAATATACTACTGTGCATAGTTACGGTAGTTGCGGATCACTTGCATTAGTAGCGGATCATAACATGTGGCGAAAACAAAATGTGCAATCAAACGTCCTTAAAATTTACTACAGACATTCGAAATACTGTACATCTGTAGTATTTGCTTGCGTCCCCTGAAGCCAGGACAGGTGCGGAGGGACAGTGAGTCATTTGTAGTATTTATTCTGGCAAATATTTTCATCTACACTTAATATATATGTTAGCTTCCACAAGCTATAAAATCTTAAAGGAAATAACTAAAAACTCACACAACTTACTTTTTCCTCTTTTTTCATTTGCTACTGTCCGAACCATTTACGTGTATTCGAATTTAAGCAAATCAAAAACACTGTATATTTCTTCAATTTCAGTTGTAATATCCACAACCACATTTAAGATTGTGTCTTATAAAAGACAACTGTGAAATTTAAGGCCTTAAAATGGAAAAAAAAAACCAGACGAAGTTTTCGGAACTGGCGTAAAAGCAATAGTTAAAGGGACATTCCTGAGTTTGCTGCATTGTAAGATGTTTCCGACTAATAAAATACTTCTACGATTAAGCTTACATATTATATATATTTTCTTGTTTAGAATATCAGTGTCTGTATATTCAATGTGTTTCTGGTCGTCTTAATATTTGTAAGAAGCCCAAACTGGCCCAAAAATATTTTAGAAAATAAAATGAAATTTACGCTAGTACAATAATTAGAACGATCAGAAACACGTTTAATATATAGCAATTAATATATTATGCAGGAAAATATATTTGATATGTAATTACAATCGTTAAAAAGTCTCTGTTAGTCGATAACATCTTAAATATTGCAGCAAACTCGGGAATGTCCCTTTAAGTTTAAACTTGAAATACTTTGTTACCTTCGAGTCTAAGCTAAGAATTCGTTTGATTTCTTCTCTCGTTGGCAGGTGTAAGAGCATGTTAATCTGCAAGTCAGGGTTCCCATACTCCATGTCAGTCCGAGTCCGGACATAACCGACAAACTCATTGAGGCACGGTGAGGCCAGGAAGCCTATAAATAGAGCAGTGTATATTTCAGATAATCTATCTATTGTTTCGGGTAAATGAAGAGGAATTCTTGAAATATTTTGATGGTAAACATTATTTCATGAAATTAAATATTTCGTTTTCAGATACTTCACCCAAATAAAGCTAAAATGTTTAAATAGTTTGATGGTAGAAATAATATGCTCAACATGTTATTTTAAACATTTTCTGTTTCTGAATTTCTGATGTGATACAAATGGATTTTAATATACAACTTGATGGGATTATGAAACGTATTTGTATCCAAAACATTTGCTACAACATATTGACGTTTGTTCTCTCGGTCTCACTTTTTAAACTGATATATTCTCAACATTCACATGCCTACGTTGATTATACACACTATAGCACTTATCTAATATTGGGAATTCATTATAAACAGACATATAATAGTATAATTTTCTTTGTTTTGTTTAATGTCACCACTAGAACACATTGATTTATTAATCATCGGCTATAGTCTCAGAGAGGAAACTCGCTACATTTTTTCATTAGTAGCAAGGGATCTTTTATATGCACCATCCCACAGACAGGATAGCACATACTATGGCCTTTGATATACCAGTCGCGGTGCACTGGCTGGAACAAGAAATAGCCCAATGGGCTCACCGACGGGGATCGATCCCAAACCGACCGCGCATCAAGCGAGTGCTTTACCGCTGGTTTACGTCTCGCACTTGTAATAGTATAAATGAAATGGTTAGATGGTCTACAATACAGACAACAACATATTGTTTTAATATTTTATATCACAAGGTTTAGGAAGATTGCTAAATAATGATACACACCAGTTTTGAAAAGATCATACTGTAATTTTGTCCACGGTTTCGTCAACTTTTCTGGACTCGTTGACAACGGCTGATTAATAAGAACCCTGAGGAATGTCATCAGGTGGTCTTGGAGGTTCTCTCCCACTGGCAGATCAGCAACCATGGGGATCTATCAGTATAAGACAAGGCAGTATAACGATATTTTTCAGAATCTATATTAAACAGTATAAATAGGTCATAATAATTATATATCATGTTAAACAGGATAAATAGTTTATGATATTTCACATGACAAACCAGAATAAAAATCTTTTATTTAAAATCAATTAGAAAAACACTTTAAAGATCTCTATCTGAATATATAAGATAAAACAGAATAAATATCTTTGTTACAAATCTACCAAACTAAACAGTATAAAGAACATTATCATATTATATATGGCAACACGTGAATTGTTATCGGAATCTATAACAAAATATAATTGTTTGACATCATAACAAAATATACATTATCGATACATACAATTCAATATTTATTTACAACGAAATGATACCTTTAATTGTTCGAGGTGTTTTTTAGGTCCTAATCCAGACAACATCATTATTTGTGCGGAGCCAATAGTTCCAGCTGACAGAATTATCTCCCTTGTGGCTTTCACTCTTTGTAAACGGCCATTTTTGACAAACTCCACAGCCACAGCTTTTTTATTTTCTATGATAACCTGACACAAATAGAATATAAAACGTTTTATCAAAGGGTACCAACAAACTTTATGAGAGATCTTTTGAAGCAGATTAATTTTATGGCTTTCTTTTGTTTGCGTTATAGTAAAACATTATATATGTACACTGTATCTTGTTTTTATTATACGAGTCTTTATTATATGAGGGTAGATTTGTATAGTAATAAATTTGGTAATTCCTAGAATGTTAGTTTTGAAGAATGCAATGGTACTGAGTCTCTAAGACTCTGCATTGTATAGATATAAGTCCTTGACATTTTAGATAACATCCAAAATGTGTCAAACGCTCACAAATATTAAATGTTGTCGAAGAGAAACTAACATCACAAGGCAGTGTTATCCAAAACTGCATCCAGATTTTCTAATAAATTTGTCTTTGTCATATTTGTCCCTCAGGGTATCCAGTTGAGTCATATATAGCCGTCTTCCTGGCAGTTTGCCTGGAAATATGTTCTGATGTATATTAGATCCAAGAACACAAGTTACTAAGACCGTTTTGTCTGACTCTAAAACTAACACTAGTCATAATGTTCTAACAAAGCAAAAAACGGAACCACTACTTCCGTTACAGTGAATGTCCGGAACATATCATCGCTTACATCAGTGTAACATTACCTTGGTTACATGAGCTTGTACAGCAATATGGAGATTATTTCGTGTTTTCCTTGCAGGCCACAAAAACGAATTGGACGTACTTGATCGTACACCATCTCCCATAGTGGATTGCTGAATAGCAAAACCTGAAACATATTATAGACACTCATATTCTAGTTGAAAAGTGTGGCAAATTGTAATATATATATATATATATATATATATATATATATATATATATATATATATATATATACTGTATTTGTAAAATTCACATGGATGGACAGCCTGATGAACAAGTGCAGCATCAGGTAAATACAAAGAAGTCGGTGGGCAGTACAAAATAAAAGAAGAAGAGCGGCCAGAATGACTGGAAACTGTTGAACGCCCTTGCATCTTATATTATAGTTACTTTCGTGGAATATCATTAATATCGTTATGTCAGTGCTACTACTGACATTCCTGTCCTCGATTACCTTCCTGACATTCCCCGTTGTGGTCCGTCTCGTTGTATCCAGCTTCTTTGGCTGCCTCCAGGAAGATCCTCGGAATAGTACTAGTGGGGGATCGGCTCACCTTGAGTGGTCCTCCGCGGCTATGGAACTCTGTGAAAGATCAAACACATGTTAAGACTAGGGGATATGTATGACTATTGTAGTTTGATAAAAGTGTCAACGAACGAGTTGTGCGACTATATATTACTTTCATCCTCATTAAAACATTGTCGGGTTTGAGGTGTCGTCAACTTTATTCCTTGGGGACAAGGAGCAACGCCCCCACCAATTCTAAAAAATATATACCCTTCCTTTTATTTGAAACTAACCATTTCTTTTCTTTTAATTTTTTTTTTCTTTTCGGGGGGGGGGGGGGGGGGGAGAGAGGATAGTTTTGAAAGTAAAATTATTTTAATCACTGAAAATATAAAGAAAGAAACTATATCGGTGAAAAATAGTGAGGTGTGTGCCGAGCATTATGAAAAATTATTGAGGAAAGAAAACAATGTAGCTTAAAACGTCGACATCATTGTCACCTTCAGATTTAACATCATCATCATGAACATCATGATTACTCCCCTCTTGCATAGAACACTTGAACGATCCACTGGACAAGACTCGTGCAATGGTCTGTATATTTTAGTAACAGTGAATATCCCAGTGGTAAATATTTATATTGTCCTGTCTTACAGGTAGGCTACATGTAACGTTGTGACACGTCTGTCTGAGGTGTTCTGTGTCTCACCTGATTTGGCGAGCTCCTCGTCCTGCATATCCTCCGATTTCTTGAAGTACGGAAGAACATCTTTGTAGCTCCATCCGTCACACCCCTGGGCCGCCCAGCTGTCATAGTCAAACCGGTTTCCTCGGACATACGCCATATAGTTCGTAGTACTGGATCCGCCCAACACTCGACCTCTAGGCCAGTACGATTTCTGAACAAATAAGGGAGCAGATATTTCATGTACACAGTATTTAGACATAACGAGCCAGAACAAAGACGTAAACAGGTTTTCCCATGTTCTCAACATTTAGACGAGTCAAAATAAATAAGTGAAAGATATTTCATAGTCTCGATAAATGTGTATACCTTTTCTTTCAACGCCCAGCACGCCTGCGTCTGCGGTTCCGTATAATACTCCCAGTCGAATTTCGATTTCATTAGCTCAGCTCCTTTTGCAGGTATGGAAATTATAGCATGATTCCGGTCATCCAGCCCAGATTCCAAAACGAGGACTGTGACGTCACGATCTTCTGACAGACGAGCAGCAATCACAGACCCAGCAGAACCGGAACCAACTAGTATTAAAAACAAACGGCTAATAAGAGGATATGGCAGATAACGATATACATTAAACAAAATGGTACATTGTGTATAGGACAACTCTGAATGACAAAAACATTCATCCTTTCTGAAATGGTACCTCTTCAAACGATCGAGTCAAACGGATGATTTGGCAATGCCACGACTAATCCAATAAATCAGTGTCAAGTGTTGTGCATATAGGAGAACTGCCACATCCTAGGACGATACATCCTCAGGCATCGAAATAGGCATACTGTGTTGTAACCCATCACCATAAATAATTATACGTTTGGTAACCTACATGTTACAACACATTTAACAAGTTTACAATTTCCATTACTATTATTACAGTAACTATAAAATCCCTTGACAGAAACTGATATACTTTTATGCATTCATATCACTGTTCT
The DNA here is from genome assembly GCF_016097555.1 of Gigantopelta aegis. Taxonomy (NCBI): domain Eukaryota; kingdom Metazoa; phylum Mollusca; class Gastropoda; order Neomphalida; family Peltospiridae; genus Gigantopelta; species Gigantopelta aegis. The sequence continues at coordinate 4,470,673 of NC_054702.1, read as the reverse complement.
TGTACTCATTGTATATATTTTAATGAGACAAATGATCCAAATTTAGGTTGTGGCCATACGCTTTGTTTAATAAGAGTTTGTGAAGAATGAATAAATGAATGAATGAACGAAACCCCAGCACGACAAATACATCGGTTATTGGGTGTCAAACTATGGTAAATGCAAACATTGTGGAGAACGAACTACCGTTCTCGACTTTACGGACACATGGTAACCTCGTGGTAACTTGAACGACCGTCCTCGACGTATTTTTAGTGTCTGCACTCTTCCTACCTTGTATGAGTACTGTCACTGCCAAGACTGGGTCGGCGAATCTAACCCTACACAACACAGAACGTATTAGGGATTTAAGCAGTTGTGATGACATATACCGTCCAACCAGCGATGCTATCATGACAAGGTGTTCGCGAAAGATGAACAAACCCTGCCCCACATGTAGCACTTCGTTGTTTTCATCTCAATGATTATTTATGGGTGCAAGATTTCACCAAAAGAGGAAAACTCATGTACACGGTTAACATGGGGACATTGTATTAAATGGACATTCCTGAGTTTGCTGCAATTTTTAAGATAATATCGACTAACAGAGACTTTTTAACGATTGTAATTACATATCAAATATATTTTTCTGCATAATATATTAGTGGCTGTATATTAAACGTGTTTCTGATCGTTCTAATATTTGTACTAGGTTAAATTTCATTTTATTTCCTAAAATATATTTTTTCGTACGTACGAAATTATTTGAAGACAAAATCCAATTTGGGCTTCTTACAAATATTAAGACGACCAGAAACACATTAAATATACAGACACCGATATTCTAAACAAGAAAATATATTTAATATGTGAGTTTAATCGTAAAAATATTTTAGTAGTCGGAAACATCTTACAATGTAGCAAACTCAGGAATGTCCCTTTAATCATATTTGAGTTAGTGATGCGTCATATTTGACAATAGCATCTAGATATTTATCCAAAAAAAATAGTATTTTATCAAGTTCCACCCTGTACTATTATAAAACGTACCTACAATGTAGTCGTAGAAGTCGTTCACCTTCTCAACTAACAGGTCATCTTCGTCGACGTTGTTGCTGTTGTGAAAGATGTACGATCTCACCAGAAACGCCAAAACAGCGACGTTGACAACGACAAGGATGGACTCTGTGACTGCCATAGATCTGAAAGAAGCTATAAGAATACTAAATCAGGACCGCGTATACCATGGTGGATGAGGGTGGGCAAGTTCTATACAAGGACGGACGCTATGCCTGCCATCGGTCTGGAACTAGGTCAAAGTGTAACGCCTAGACTATGAAAACATGGACATATTCCATACATCTACCCGCAATTACACTTTTTTTGTCCATACTCACATAATAATTTTTATAAGCAGCTGAATAGTATTTTACGGCGAATAAAGAAATCTAACAAAAATGTGTTAGTACACTTCTTCTAGTTACAAGGTGGGGAGGGAGTTAAATCTTAGCCAATCTAAGCTGTCGCTAAAGTCGTCAACTTACGTTACGGCAGTTGTCGGGACCTACTAAATCGCCCAACAAGATATTGCTCAAACATTTAATTTGTCACAAAAAGTATTGTATTCGACCAGTTACATATTGGTAATGTCCCACGTGATATATATGTACATGAATAGGCCAGAGAAGGCACCACATATTGCGGTCAAGACCAATTTTCTTTCTACAAAGTACCTGGCAGTGTTTGATGGCTGAATGCACTCACGACATTGTCAACTTCTTTTGTAATCTATCTTGTGTAGATATATTGAATAATATGCAACTGGAAAATTTGTAATCTATCTTGTGTAGATATATTGAATAATATGCAACTGGCAAATCTGTAATCTATCTTGTGTAGATATATTGAATAATATGCAACTGGCAAAACTATAATCTATCTTGTGTAGATATATTGAATAATATGCAACTGGCAAATCTGCAATCTATCTTGTGTAGATATATTGAACAATATGCAACTGGCAAATCTGCAATCTATCTTGTGTAGATATATTGAACAATATGCAACTGGCAAATCTGCAATCTATCTTGTGTAGATATATTGAACAATATGCAACTGGCAAATCTGCAATCTATCTTGTGTAGATATATTGAACAATATGCAACTGGCAAATCTGCAATCTATCTTGTGTAGATATATTGAACAATATGCAACTGGCAAATCTGTAATCTATCTTGTGTAGATATATTGAATAATATGCAACTGACAAATCTGTAATCGCCATGTTAGCTCGATTCATCTATAGTTCTCCCCTTATTGACATTTTGTAGGGGATATCAATAAGGGGAGGGCTAGATGTAACTAGAGATATCGCCATATATGATACGGCTTGTATAGTACTAGTGAGTAGATTAACACATCTTAACTTTTCTCTGAAAAACAACCTTCCTTTTAAGAGCGAAGCCCCTCACAAAAAGGTTTATTATTTGCTAGAGAGTGTTAGCTGGAGAGAACATACTCGCAGTGTATATGTCCAGTCACGCAATGCGTGTGACCGTCTTTGGGGGAGGTGGGGGGGGGGGGTCAGCTGTCGTACAACCATCTTTTAATCCACGATGTAAATATTCGCACCGGTGTAGGTATTCGGTATTATATGGTTTCGTCGCTACATTAATAGAATCGTATTCTTTACAGGGATATAATGTTAAAGGGGAGGTCTCAAGGTTGCATAATGATCAACACTATTTGTTGTTTTCTTGTGAAATATAAATATTTACCCTGATTTGCATGCCCAAAAAATTAGATACAAATAATTCATTTATTATTACAGTATTTTATTAATTTACATTATTGTAAACTCCAAAAAGGTGAATGACAGGTTAACGAGTGACGTCGTTTTCACTGCATCGCGACCAGTTTCAGAGGCAGGTGGCTTGTTGCAGGTTCTAATAGACCAAATCAATTCCTATTGCCGATAATGTTAAAGTTACAGTGTCTGGTTACCATATAATAATATCATGCACAAATATGAAATACAAGTTTAACTGCACTTTTAAAAAATTCGTGTGTGTTCGCTATGAACGGAGAACGTGCAAAGTATACGCTCGATTCGTCGTCTGTGCGGCCATTGGTCGGCAAACCACAAACAACAGCCTGTTGTCAATTTCAGTTAACAGTTGCGTTTGCGGATTTGAAATTGTAGGGTTCGTATCAAAAAATTAAATGAGAATTCTTGCGCTGTACAAAGAACGTTCGGTTGAGGATACGTACTATTCTTTCGTTAAAACCGGTTTTGATCTTGACAACGTACTATCGACAATCGTACCTTCCTATTTAAGAATTAATATTTTATAAAGTGTTAGTAGAACTTTCAAAGTTTAGTTTGTATAACATATTGATCATGTATATATTTTTAATAAAATATACTAAAGTAGAAAATGACCGTTTTCACTTTTTAATTTTACGTGTGGTAAAATCGACATATATATTCAAATAAATACTATTTCGTTTGGAAAGGGTAAAGTTAGTTTGTTTTGTTTAACGACATCAGTGTTAGAGTATATTGGTTTAATAATCATCTGCTTTTGGGTGTCAAACGTTTGGTAATTTTGACATATAATCTAAGAGAGGAAACGGGCGCATGTGCAGGGGGAGTTTATTGGGGGTCGAAACCCTTCCCTGACCAAGATAAAAAAAAAATGAAATATATTTTCTGGGGGAACATGGCCCCCATATAAACTTCGCTCAACGCAGTCTATAACCCCCAACCCCGCTGAAATCCCTGCACACTCGCCTTGGAAACCCGCTACATTAAAAAAAATATATATATATATTTTCTTTTTTTAGCAAGGGATCATTTATATGTACCATCCCACAGACAGGATATCACATACCATGGCCTTTTATATACCAGTCATGGCGCACTGGCTGGAACAATCCCGCCGATGGGGATCGATCATAGACCGACCGCGCATTAAAAAAAACCCCACATTTTTAGGTCTGTGTAATGAATAGAAATAACATATAGTCTTCATATATGTTAAGTATATCGAACATACCGCCCTCTTCCTCTACCCCTAGAGCGTTACGTAATTATTAACACCCCTTACATGTAACGCGTATGCCAACCACTGGTCACTGTCAAAATTCCAAGGCAAATCCCCCACCGACCCCTGGAAAAGTATTGTACCATACCTCTATGGATATAAATACATTTTGAAGGTATGAGACGACCCCTCAATCAAGACAGTTAAACTTGTTCAAAATCACGTGAGAAGCTCAGCGCCTGCGCAAATCGCGTAAATTCCCAATTCTATTGGCGTCCCGCTAATTGAAGAAAAACAAAGCTGGCCATTGGTTTTAGTTGACCTAGATAATGTAGATAAGCGAGCATTACGAAACTATAGCGATGTGGTGGGCCTTTTATGTACCAAACAGAACTGGATCATCTATTCTAAATGCTTAAATAATAAAAAATATTCCAGACACTGCAGCTTTAACGTTTACTAATAAAACTGATATAAGCAGCTTATCAACACACCCAGGAAATACAGCAATAAAAAGTGTGGCACCTCGAATGTAATCTACCTGCAAGAAAATGGGAGGGGGGGGGGGGGGGGGGGTCACATACCATTTAAGAGATTTAATTAATGTTTTTAATAGCAATCGTCATTTTTGCTGAAAATTGCACTTCCATTTTTGGGGATACCCCGCATTAGTTTCAATCTCTGGTATATCTGCATAACAACTGTATAACAAGTAAAAGTATATTTATTTATTGTCAATGAATAATAGTATTTGCACAAATAATCAATGTCACATATTACTACCAATCACACCCACAGCTGCTTTTACTCCGAACTTTGACACGGAACTCTCATTTTTGGTACTATGCAACCTGCAATTACATGTCTCGCATCATTTCGGTCCGTTTCATTGATTTGTTGGACCGCTCCAGTCCCATTCTCGTTTGTTTCGGTGATTCGTTAGACCGCTATGTTCGCTATAATGTTACTACATATAGAATACTATACGAGTTTTCGCTAGATATCATTTTTACGAAACGAGTGAACTTCCCAAACGTATCTGACCGAACGAAAGTGAGGTTGGGAAGTTCACGAATTTCGTAAAAATTATATCTAGCGAAAACGAGTGTGGTATTTTATTTATTACCCTCATTTAAATCACGCAAATTATAAAAAAAAAAAAAAAAAAAATCAATTTTGCATTTCAAGACCGGATGTTGATTTGCATAACTAGCCGGCGCACGACTACGCACCGCCGCATTGAGAAATAGTTCGTTGTACTTCCGCTACTTCTCAGTGACGTTTTCAGGGGAGTGGTGTAGACGTACTTCCCCATAAATTTCCATCGGGTTTTATTTTTTTAATTTAAAGAAAGCTGTAAGGTACATGCATAAATATATGTTTATTTTTATATTGGGTGAAAAATGGGTAAAACATGACATTTGTAGTAAAAGTTGTGGAGTGTTACTGACCTTGACATTAATTATGAATGAAAAAAATTGTCCCTTTATGCTAATAAGGTCGCAGTCCAACCAATCGAAATTGACTCTGTTCCCTGTTGACGAATCAAAATACAGTTTGTAATACGCACCTGGTGGTGCGTACAAAATTTGTACGACACCGCTATATCTTCACCAGGAAGGTAATAATGCTACCGGCCTCGGTGGCGTAGTGGTTAAGCCATCGGACTACAGGCTGGTAGGTACAGGTTCGCAGCCCGGTACCGGCTCCAACCCAGAGCGAGTTCTTAAGGGCTCAATGCTCAATGGGTAGGTGTAAGGCCACTACACCCTCTTTTCTCTCACTAACTACTAACCAACTAACAATTAACCTACTGTCCTGGACAGACAGCCCAGATAGCTGAGGTGTGTGCCCAGGACAGCGTGCTTGAACCTTAATTGGATATAAGCACGAAAATAAGTTAAAAAGAAAAGAAAAAAAGAAAAATAATGCTACTTACACGATGTGTCTTGTTGTTACAGTGAAGATATATCGGCCGTAGTAAAGAAGAACCTTGACACAGATTGCAGTCAGCTAGGACAGTTGTTATTTATCCGTTATGCAGACACTTTTGTTATTGTTGTCAATGTTGAGGTGAGTATTCTGGGGTGACCTTGACCGCACCAGCTCAGTAGGTTACACCGAGATAAAGAACAGCAGTACACAGCGTTAAGCTGGATTCATACTTCACCATTGACTCTTGTTGGCGAGTAGTTGACTCGCCCAGTCCTGCTTCTGTTCAAACCCAATCCTCATTTTTTCAGTGAATTCAGTGTGGTTTTACCACACTGACTTCATATTAATTAAAGTTTAGTTCGACGCTTTTCAGTGTACCTAATAAAATGAAAAACATCAATTTCGCACGAGGTCGGCAATCAAGGTATGAATTGATTGATACTAAAAAAAAAATTTTGTTTAACGAAACCATTTAACGAGAACAATTGATTAATTAATCATCGGCTATTGGATATTAAACATTTGATAATTTTAGTCATCAGAGGAAACCCGCTACAATTTTTCCATTAGCAGCAAGGGATCTTTTATGTGTACTTTCACACAGAAAGGGAAACATATACCACGGCCTATGAGTTTTAAAGTTTGTTTTGTTTAACGACACCACTAGAGCAAATTGATTTTTTAATCATCGGCAATTGGATGTCAAATATTTGGTAATTTTAACAGTCTTAGAGAGGAAACCCACTACATTTTTCCTTTAAAGCAAGTATATAAAAAAAAGTTTGTTTTGTTTAACGACACGACTAGAGCGCACTGATTTATTAATCATCGGCTATTGGATGTTAAACATATAGTAATTTTGACAGTCATAAGGAGGACACTCGCTACAATTGTTTCCATTAGTAACAAAAGATCTTTTATATGCACCATCTCACAGACAGGATAGCACATACCACGGTCTTTGATTGATATACCAGTCGCGGTGCACTGTCTGGAACGAGATACAGAGAGAGAGAGACGCGCGCAAAAAATAAAATAAATAAATAACTTGATTGAATTTTATTTTATACTTAGGCCGAAGTCTTCGGCATATGAAGATATACAGCAATCGATATAATTATTGTATAACAAGATGGTGGGTGTACAATAACGTGCATAAGTACAACAATATACTGAAAATCGGGATTGGAAAATATTCATTATTATGCTACAAAAAAAATAATATTTTTTTGTCAGGATACCAGCTTTCGTAAGACTTAAATCATTTGGTTTAGACCGATAGAAAAATAATAACAATTACTTTCATTCTTGAACTATTTTAATAAAACTAAGCATATCAATATAAAATGAAAGTCGTGACATCTCCGATGTAATTATTACATACTAGACAAGAACAACAAAAGTACCCTAAACAATTCGTTCTCGCCAACGCACCTACCATGATTCTGTATTCCATCCCAATACATACATTATCTCGTTTAGCAAGGTCTAGTGTTGATCGAATTATTAAACTGGCTCTACATCTTCACCCTCCTGGCTTTGGCATAGCTCCGATTGTATATTGGGCGACACGAACATATAAAAGGTGGCAGAAAAAAGAGGTGATATTGGAGGGTCATGGCCTCTTCATGCATCCCGCCCCTCCCCTGTCTACGCCAGTGCCTGCTGGTGAATTGTGCATTCCTGGGAAAACATTCCCTCTCTATCAACTTCAGTAAGTGGCACATGTTCAACATTGTCATATTACTAAGTTAACGGTACTTACAAATATAATCTCCATTATTAAAGCATTTTTGGACATTATTTTTTATACTATATACCATTTTAACAATACGTTTTGTATAAAAATGAAAAATTGACTATCTATACATAACTTAATAAACTGCCTTTGTGCAACATTTTAATATTCTGCACAACGCACTTATTCCGTTATTGATCTTCAAAAAGTGGATTTGTTTCCAATTACTCGATATATACATATACATATACGAGGACTCATGATTATAAATTATTGTTATTATCAAACAAGACAAAACACCAAACAATAATATTATTAACTCAGCATACGTTTATTATGTATAAAAAAAAGCTTACTCGATGTGTTTGTTTTGATTGTTTTACTTATAAATGAGCTTGTGTTTAGAACACTACTATTTATTGCTTGGACTATATACCAAATATAATCCCATAGCTGACATTGTTGCCGTATGTGGCTGGAAATGATATATACAATACGGTACGCCAATATTAATCTAACTTATGACCCACAAATAGTGTAAACAGTTTTATATGGAACTTTTGATGGTTTATTTTTTATATAGTGGGATGTTTTCACAACAAGCTTGGTTTCTCACATAATTCGAAGTAATTGCAGTACTTAGTTCTTTAGGTACCCATACATGTTTTAGGTACAAAACTACTTGCAGACATTTATTTTCCAGATAAAACTCTTTAGACAAAAAACACTGTCACATTTATAACCAATGTCAGCACTTGTAGTTTTAACTTCTGTGTTAACCATCCGGATATTATTTGGTATATTGGCTAGCCTACTTATACATCAACTTGTGTTTAAAACACTCTACTATAGAAACGTGTGTTGTAATATTTCACAGCATACTAACACATTTTCAGCATCTTACAATTGCCTGCTGTCCGAGGTTAATGAAGCAAGAGATTAATAGCCATTTCATGACGTCTGCTGAACATGTTTATAGAACTTCTCAGTTGTAATGTTTGACTTGTATTCACACAGACTTCTTTCCCTTGATTAGATCAGCTGCCTTTTCTCCAATCATAATAGATGGAGCATTGGTGTTTCCGGATATGACGTTGGGCATAATGGAGGCATCAGCAACTCTCAGTCCAGATATACCTTTTACCCTGAAAGACAAACATATATTTCTGTAATTTGGGTACAATGTAGTTGAATTGCTAAAACCATGGGGTTTTTTAACAAACTGCATGTAGGTTAAGTCTTCTTTCGAAATAAACCTATTAATAAAATACAGTAGCTAATTCTAAGTTCGAGAGAGGATGTACACCCATTCCAATTCCCACCCCAAGTTAAGTTCTGAATTGTAAATAGTTTGAAGTATATTCTGAATCATCTTAAAATCAGCCTTTCTAGAAATGTGTAAGTGTGCAGAGAAGTGATTCAGAAATTGACCGTTCCTAACTCAGAAAAACCTGGATTTTCTATCATTTTGTAAGTAGTGCAGAAGTTATTCAGAAATTGACCGTTACTAACACAGAATAACCTGTAGTAAAGATACCTAAGTTGAGAGTCGACTACGGTGGAGGGGTCTTTGATCGCCCCCATCTTGCAGGTTCCAGTCGGGTGGTACACAGTGATGGTGATTGACCTGACGTAACACTGCCAGTATTCGGCAGAATCGTTGGCGTACTGACTACACGTGGAAACTCTCATCATGTCCAGCCGGGCACCGATATCTCTGAACGCTTTAGTCTTCAACATTTTCTGAAATATCCGAATACCTGAAAACAAGATAAGCACGATTTTAATTGTAGGAAACTGTATAAATGTTTTGTTTTTCTTTTATACATAAGTGTTCTGCAACCATACAACTTCATCTCTTAGTTGTTTTTAATATTTCTCAAAACTGTATAATATTTATTGTATTCGTAACGGACTGCAGTCTGCATGGCGGGCTCAAATTTTTATGAAGGAGCGAAGTCAAGCTTTTGTGAAGGGGTGGATTTGGGATGTTTTGAAAGGGCGCACTGAAGATTTTATGAAGTGCTATTCATATATCTGAATGGAATTGATACTTAAGACACAGACAGCAATGATGTATCTGTCAAGAACACTTGCCCTCCAACAATGTGGCAAGATGGGTCCTGTTAATCTGATGGTCCTAGATTATACATCGAACTGTAAATGAAACGTTTTAACGGAAACTATAAGGAGATGGCGTAATGTGTAGTAGCAGATTTAGAGCTAACGTCAATGTCTTGTCCCTGGACAACTTTCTCTAATCGAGACCAAAAAAAACCCAGTTACATTTTATATGCCTCTGTACATTCATTGAACATTCACTGATCAAAACAATAACACTACATCTTTAATCTATCCACCTCTGTACATCCACTGAACATTCGCGGATCGAAACAATAAACACTACATCTTTAATCTATCCACCTCTGTACATCCACTGAACATTCGCGGATCGAAACAATAAACATTACATCTTTATTCTATCCACCTCTGTATATCCACTGAACATTCGCGGTTCGAAACAATAAACATTACATCTTTATTCTATCCACCTCTGTACATCCACTGAATATTCGCGGATCGAAACAATAAACACTACATCTTTATTCTAGCCACCTCTGTACATCCACTGAACATTCGCGGATCGAAACAACAAACACTACATCTTTATTTTAGCCACCTCTTCTGTACATCCACTGAACGTCTAATCTAATCTAAGACAACAGCTACATTCTGTATATACATTCGTTGAACAACATCCACTGATTCTATACCTCTATACATGACCATCATGTCTTCGATCTTTGTGAGGTAGTTGGGTTGTATTATTGGATATTCAAACGGGTTCGAGCTCCGTAGACGGAGTGTGCCGACACTCTGCGGGCGTAGCAATATGGGAACGACATAGAACCCTTCTCCTGTGTCCCACTTCATTTGTTCATTAATCTGTAATATAGAATAATGTTTCATCAGACGACACTTTTCAAGATGGAAAAACCAACTTCAGGGTCAGCTGAATAGAAGAGAAATAATGTTTTATTGAACGACGCCCAACACATTTTAATTACAGTTATCTGACTGGGCATAAGTGTGGTTAATATAAGGATCATAGATTAAAAGGGGAAATCTGCTGTCGCCACTCCGTGGACTCATTTCCCAATGGACGTGAGGGAAGAATCTTTCATATGTATAAATAGTAACACATGCCACAGTTCATCATACAGTTTAAATCGAATAGAGGTAAACATCAAAAGAATATCTCGACAAAAGTAATAATTTGACCCAAAAAAAACCCTCCACAAAACAACAACCTAAATATATTGACTTACTACTTCAACAAATTATCTGATTACAAATGGATGGTCGTGTTTGCATTTTGTAGTAATTTGTGTAATCTGAATGACCTTCGATTTATGTCGAAATAAGTAACTTGTTTAATAGACCTGATTGATTTATCAAACTAAATAACGGATCTGATAGATTGACCAGATCGACTATGGTACGTGTGTGTCAATAGGGAACCGAGGAATTATATAACTCCATAATGAATAATGTTGAAACTCGTGTAGAAACGTCCTTTTAAGTTTAAGACCCATACTTTATGCTTGACCTTGGCTGTTCCTTCAGCTGCTTTCCGTGTATCAAGAATAAAATTTTAATCTATGGAATTTGATGTCGGTTTGTTAAGTAACTGGGGTTTGTTTTTGTTTATTTCATTTGAGATTGTTTTGGAAGTTAGTATGTGTTTAAAACGTAATACTAATATGTTTTTATATACAAGGGGCAGTTCAAAACTAAGTTTACAAGGCATATAACGTCATTAAAACTGAGGCTAATCTCATCGGATTTGATTGCAGAAAACGTTTTTCTCTTAGCTGAAAAACTTTATGTCAGGCGGCAGCACTGTACTGCGCCTGCGTGGTGACAGCCGTTTGTCAAAGATGGCCACTTGATTGGAATAGTGTCCAAAGAGGGGGACCGTGCAGTAATTAGTTTGTTTAAATGCTAGGGATATGTCTACAGCAGACATTCATTGCCAGTTGCTCAAAGACTATTGGAACGAAATGATGAGTCATCAGAGTGTGGCAAAGTCATGCGCAGACTTTACAACCGAACGAATGAGAACAAAAGATTGTGAGAAAAGCAGCAGAACCAAGGTAGTGGTGACAGCAAACACGCTAAACAACATGACATTGTTAAAACAATAATGTTTGAGAACAGAAGAGTTACGATAAATCAATCATAGCAATATTTGAGTCTGTGATGAGGAGCAGTTGTCAGGATTATTGAGGATGTGAAGACTCATGTGAGATTGGTGTTGAACTTGCAGGACACAGTATTATATGATGAAGGAATTGAAAAACTAGTCTAACGTTATGACAAATGCCTCAACTGTGGTGGGGATTATATTAAAAAATAAAGAGATGAGCACAGAATAAAATATGTATTTATTTTGTTGTAATTTAAAATATATACTCCAGAATATATGTCTTGTAAACTTACTTTTGAACTCGTATATTTTAACATTATACCAATTCATCGGCTCTTTTGACGCAAAAGGACTGTACTTATAGTATATGTAGCGTAGCAATGCCTCGCTGACACAAATCGTCTCTCATCTCTATTCGGGATCGACACTGGTCGATACTGGTGATATCAACTTCTGTATATTATATTTCCAAAATGTTTTGTTTATTGAGATTAGGTTTGGTCTAAATGCCTCCGCGTCAGACAAACAACTTCTAATGTGCTATCAGGTATGTTGTTTTCATTTCAGATCCACAACAGAGAAATAGGCTGAATAAGATATCATTTAGTAAATTTACAAATAACTGTTCACATGTATAAGTTAGCTATTAGCAGGAAATCTGTCGCCATGGTCTTGGACAAAACTACGAAGCTCGAAACAATATTTTAAAATTGTTTTACAGAATTCTATTGACGAAGGTATTCTACACTCAGTGTACTGATTGTATTTAACGTACCTTTGAGTCTAAGCTAAGAAGGCGCTGAATATTTTAAAATTGTTTTACAGAATTATATTGACGAACGTATTCTACACTCAGTGTACTGATTGTATTTAACGTACCTTTGAGTCTAAGCTAAGAAGGCGCTGAATATTTATTTTTAATTATTTTACAGAATTCTATTGACGAAGGTATTCTACACTCAGTGTACTGATTGTATTTAACGTACCTTTGAGTCTAAGCTAAGAAGGCGCTGAATATTTATTTTTAATTATTTTACAGAATTCTATTGACGAAGGTATTCTACACTCAGTGTACTGGTTGTATTTAACGTACCTTTGAGTCTAAGCTAAGAAGGCGCTGAATATTTATTTTTAATTGTTTTACAGAATTCTATTGAAGAAGGTATTCTACACTCAGTGTACTGATTGTATTTAACGTACCTTTGAGTCTAAGCTAAGAAGGCGCTGAATATTTTTTTTAATTGTTTTACAGAATTCTATTGACGAAGGTATTCTACACTGAGTGTACTGGTTGTATTTAACGTACCTTTGAGTCTAAGCTAAGAAGGCGCTGAATATTTGTTCTGGTGGGCAAATTGATGAGCATGTGAAATTGCACATCAGGGTTTCCATATTCAAGATCATTTCGGGTCCTGGCAAAACCAACGAACTCATTTCCACATGGCGTTGTTAGGTATCCTTTAAAATATAACAATGCGTTATTCACCAAATCCTTCAATTTATGATATTTCATACAACGGAAAATAAAATCTTGAAACAGTTTAACAGTAGAAATGAAGGAAGGAAATGTTTTATTTAAAGACGCACTTAACACATTTTATTTACGGTTATATGGCGTCGGACATATGGTTAAGGACCACACGGATATTGAGAGAGGAAACCGGCTGTAGCCACTTCATGGGCTACTCAGAGTAGTACTCTTTTCGATTAACAGCAAGGGATCTTTTATCTGCACCATCCCACAGACAGGATAGTACATACCACGGCCTTTGTTACACCAGTTGTGGAGCACTGGCTGGAGCGAGAAATAGCTCAGTGGGCCCACCGACGGGAATCGAACCTAGATCGATCGCGCATCAGGCGAGCGCTGTACCCCTGAGCTAGGTCCCGCCCCCTAGTAGAAATGATTTAATGAAATAATATAATGTTTGTTAACTGTTTTATGACGTATTCATACTGAATGACAGTTATAATGTTTGTTAACTGTTTTATGACGTATTCATATTGAATGACAGTTATAATGTTTGTTAACTGTTTTATGACGTATTCATATTGAATGACAGTTATAATGTTTGTTAACTGTTTTATGACGTATTCATATTGAATGACAGTTATAATGTTTGTTAACTGTTTTATGACGTATTCATATTGAATGACAGTTATAATGTTTGTTAACTGTTTTATGACGTATTCATATTGAATGACAGTTATAATTTTTGTTAACTGTTTTATGACGTATTCATATTGAATGACAGTTATAATTTTTGTTAACTGTTTTATGACATATTCATACTGAATGACAGTTATAATGTTTATTAACTGTTTTATGACATATTCATACTGAATGACAGTTATAATGTTGTTTGTTAACTGTTTTATGACATATTAATATTGAATGACAGTTATAATGTTGTTTGTTAACTGTTTTATGACATATTCATATTGAATGACAGTTATAATGTTGTTTGTTAACTGTTTTATGACATATTCATATTGAATGACAGTTATAATGTTTGTTAACTGTTTTATGACATATTCATATTGAATGACAGTTATAATGTTGTTCGTTAACTGTTTTATGACATATTCATATTGAATGACAGTTATAATGTTGTTTGTTAACTGTTTTATGACATATTCATATTGAATGACAGTTATAATGCTGTTTGTTAACTGTTTTATGACATATTCATATTGAATGACAGTTATAATGTTGTTTGTTAACTGTTTTATGACATATTCATATTGAATGACAGTTATAATGTTTGTTAACTGTTTTATGACGTATTCATACTGAATGACAGTTATAATGTTTGTTAACTGTTTTATGACGTATTGAATGACAGTTATAATGTTTGTTAACTGTTTTATGACGTATTCATACTGAATGACAGTTATAATGTTTGTTAACTGTTTTATGACGTATTCTGTTTTATGACGTATTCATATTGAATAACAGTTATAATGTTTGTTAACTGTTTTATGACGTATTCATACTGAATGACAGTTATAATGTTTGTTAACTGTTTTATGACGTATTCATACTGAATGACAGTTATAATGTTTGTTAACTGACGTATTCATATTGAATGACAGTTATAATATTTGTTAACTGTTTTATGACATATTCATACTGAATGACAGTTATAATGTTTGTTAACTGTTTTATGACGTATTCATACTGAATGACAGTTATAATGTTTGTTGGCTGTTTTATGACGTATTCATACTGAATGACAGTTATAATGTTTGTTAACTGTTTTATGACGTATTCATACTGAATGACAGTTATAATGTTTGTTAACTGTTTTATGACGTATTCATACTGAATGACAGTTATAATGTTTGTTAACTGTTTTATGACGTATTCATACTGAATGACAGTTATAATGTTTGTTAACTGTTTTATGACATATTCATACTGAATGACAGTTATAATGTTTGTTAACTGTTTTATGACGTATTCATACTGAATGACAGTTATAATGTTTGTTGGCTGTTTTATGACGTATTCATACTGAATGACAGTTATAATGTTTGTTAACTGTTTTATGACGTATTCATACTGAATGACAGTTATAATGTTTGTTAACTGTTTTATGACGTATTCATACTGAATGACAGTTATAATGTTTGTTGGCTGTTTTATGACGTATTCATACTGAATGACAGTTATAATGTTTGTTGGCTGTTTTATGACGTATTCATACTGAATGACAGTTATAATTTTGTTGACTGTTTTATGACGTATTCATACTGAATGACAGTTATAATGTTTGTTGACTGTTTTATGACGTATTCATACTGAATGACAGTTATAATGTTTGTTAACTGTTTTATGACGTATTCATACTGAATGACAGTTATAATGTTTGTTAACTGTTTTATGACGTATTCATACTGAATGACAGTTATAATGTTTGTTAACTGACGTATTCATATTGAATGACAGTTATAATGTTGTTAACTGTTTTATGACATATTCATACTGAATGACAGTTATAATGTTTGTTGACAGTTTTATGACGTATTCATACTGAATGACAGTTATAATGTTTGTTGACTGTTTTATGACGTATTCATACTGAATGACAGTTATAATGTTTGTTGGCTGTTTTATGACGTATTCATACTGAATGACAGTTATAATGTTTGTTGACTGTTTTATGACGTATTCATACTGAATGACAGTTATAATGTTTGTTGACTGTTTTATGACGTATTCATACTGAATGACAGTTATAATGTTTGTTGGCTGTTTTATGACGTATTCATACTGAATGACAGTTATGTTTGTTGGCTGTTTTATGACGTATTCATACTGAATGACAGTTATAATGTTTGTTGGCTGTTTTATGACGTATTCATACTAATTGACAGTTATAATGTTTGTTGGCTGTTTTATGACGTATTCAAACTGAATGACAGTTATAATGTTTGTTAACTGTTTTATGACGTATTGAATGACAGTTATAATGTTTATTAACTGTTTTATGACGTATTCATACTGAATGACAGTTATAATGTTTGTTAACTGTTTTATGACGTATTCTGTTTTATGACGTATTCATATTGAATAACAGTTATAATGTTTGTTAACTGTTTTATGACGTATTCATACTGAATGACAGTTATAATGTTTGTTAACTGTTTTATGACGTATTCATACTGAATGACAGTTATAATGTTTGTTGGCTGTTTTATGACGTATTCATACTGAAAGACAGTTATAATGTTTGTTAACTGTTTTATGACGTATTCATACTGAATGACAGTTATAATGTTTGTTCACTGTTTTATGACGTATTCATACTGAATGACAGTTATAATGTTTGTTGGCTGTTTTATGACATATTCATACTGAATGACAGTTATAATGTTTGTTAACTGTTTTATGACGTATTCATACTGAATGACAGTTATAATGATTTTTAACTGTTTTATGACGTATTCATACTGAATGACAGTTATAATGTTTGTTGACTGTTTTATGACGTATTCATACTGAATGACAGTTATAATGTTTGTTAACTGTTTTATGACGTATTCATACTGAATGACAGTTATAATGTTTGTTGACTGTTTTATGACGTATTCATACTGAATGACAGTTATAATGTTTGTTAACTGTTTTATGACGTATTCATACTGAATGACAGTTATAATGTTTGTTAACTGACGTATTCATATTGAATGACAGTTATAATGTTTGTTAACTGTTTTATGACATATTCATACTGAATGACAGTTATAATGTTTGTTGACTGTTTTATGACGTATTCATACTGAATGACAGTTATAATGTTTGTTGCCTGTTTTATGACGTATTCATACTGAATGACAGTTATAATGTTTGTTGGCTGTTTTATGACGTATTCATACTGAATGACAGTTATAATGTTTGTTGGCTGTTTTATGACGTATTCATACTGAATGACAGTTATAATGTTTGTTGACTGTTTTATGACGTATTCATACTGAATGACAGTTATAATGTTTGTTGGCTGTTTTATGACGTATTCATACTGAATGACAGTTATAATGTTTGTTGGCTGTTTTATGACGTATTCATACTGAATGACAGTTATAATGTTTGTTAACTGTTTTATGACGTATTCATACTGAATGACAGTTATAATGTTTGTTAACTGTTTTATGACGTATTCATACTGAATGACAGTTATAATGTTTGTTGGCTGTTTTATGACGTATTCATATTGAATGACAGTTATAATGTTTGTTAACTGTTTTATGACATATTCATACTGAATGACAGTTATAATGTTTGTTAACTGTTTTATGACGTATTCATACTGAATGACAGTTATAATGTTTGTTGGCTGTTTTATGACGTATTCATACTGAATGACAGTTATAATGTTTGTTAACTGTTTTATGACGTATTCATACTGAATGACAGTTATAATGTTTGTTAACTGTTTTATGACGTATTCATACTGAATGACAGTTATAATGTTTGTTGGCTGTTTTATGACGTATTCATACTGAATGACAGTTATAATGTTTGTTGGCTGTTTTATGACGTATTCATACTGAATGACAGTTATAATGTTTGTTGACTGTTTTATGACGTATTCATACTGAATGACAGTTATAATGTTTGTTGACTGTTTTATGACGTATTCATACTGAATGACAGTTATAATGTTTGTTAACTGTTTTATGACGTATTCATACTGAATGACAGTTATAATGTTTGTTAACTGTTTTATGACGTATTCATACTGAATGACAGTTATAATGTTTGTTAACTGACGTATTCATATTGAATGACAGTTATAATGTTTGTTAACTGTTTTATGACATATTCATACTGAATGACAGTTATAATGTTTGTTGACTGTTTTATGACGTATTCATACTGAATGACAGTTATAATGTTTGTTGACTGTTTTATGACGTATTCATACTGAATGACAGTTATAATGTTTGTTGGCTGTTTTATGACGTATTCATACTGAATGACAGTTATAATGTTTGTTGACTGTTTTATGACGTATTCATACTGAATGACAGTTATAATGTTTGTTGACTGTTTTATGACGTATTCATACTGAATGACAGTTATAATGTTTGTTGGCTGTTTTATGACGTATTCATACTGAATGACAGTTATAATGTTTGTTGGCTGTTTTATGACGTATTCATACTGAATGACAGTTATAATGTTTGTTGGCTGTTTTATGACGTATTCATACTGAATGACAGTTATAATGTTTGTTGGCTGTTTTATGACGTATTCAAACTGAATGACAGTTATAATGTTTGTTAACTGTTTTATGACGTATTGTGACAGTTATAATGTTTGTTAACTGTTTTATGACGTATTCATACTGAATGACAGTTATAATGTTTGTGTTTTATGACTGTTTTATGACGTATTCATACTGAATGACAGTTATAATGTTTGTTAACTGTTTTATGACGTATTCATACTGAATGACAGTTATAATGTTTGTTAACTGTTTTATGACGTATTCATACTGAATGACAGTTATAATGTTTGTTGGCTGTTTTATGACGTATTCATACTGAATGACAGTTATAATGTTTGTTAACTGTTTTATGACGTATTCATACTGAATGACAGTTATAATGTTTGTTGGCTGTTTTATGACGTATTCATACTGAATGACAGTTATAATGTTTGTTGGCTGTTTTATGACGTATTCATACTGAATGACAGTTATAATGTTTGTTAACTGTTTTATGACGTATTCATACTGAATGACAGTTATAATGTTTGTTAACTGTTTTATGACGTATTCATACTGAATGACAGTTATAATGTTTGTTGACTGTTTTATGACGTATTCATACTGAATGACAGTTATAATGTTTGTTAACTGTTTTATGACGTATTCATACTGAATGACAGTTATAATGTTTGTTAACTGTTTTATGACGTATTCATACTGAATGACAGTTATAATGTTTGTTAACTGTTTTATGACGTATTCATACTGAATGACAGTTATAATGTTTGTTAACTGACGTATTCATATTGAATGACAGTTATAATGTTTGTTAACTGTTTTATGACGTATTCATACTGAATGACAGTTATAATGTTTGTTGACTGTTTTATGACGTATTCATACTGAATGACAGTTATAATGTTTGTTGCCTGTTTTATGACGTATTCATACTGAATGACAGTTATAATGTTTGTTGGCTGTTTTATGACGTATTCATACTGAATGACAGTTATAATGTTTGTTGGCTGTTTTATGACGTATTCATACTGAATGACAGTTATAATGTTTGTTGGCTGTTTTATGACGTATTCATACTGAATGACAGTTATAATGTTTGTTGGCTGTTTTATGACGTATTCATACTGAATGACAGTTATAATGTTTGTTGGCTGTTTTATGACGTATTCATACTGAATGACAGTTATAATGTTTGTTGGCTGTTTTATGACGTATTCATACTGAATGACAGTTATAATGTTTGTTAACTGTTTTATGACGTATTCATACTGAATGACAGTTATAATGTTTGTTAACTGTTTTATGACGTATTCATACTGAATGACAGTTATAATGTTTGTTAACTGTTTTATGACGTATTCATACTGAATGACAGTTATAATGTTTGTTAACTGTTTTATGACGTATTCATACTGAATGACAGTTATAATGTTTGTTAACTGTTTTATGACGTATTCATACTGAATGACAGTTATAATGTTTGTTGGCTGTTTTATGACGTATTCATACTGAATGACAGTTATAATGTTTGTTAACTGTTTTATGACGTATTCATACTGAATGACAGTTATAATGTTTGTTAACTGTTTTATGACGTATTCATACTGAATGACAGTTATAATGTTTGTTGGCTGTTTTATGACGTATTCATACTGAATGACAGTTATAATGTTTGTTAACTGTTTTATGACGTATTCATACTGAATGACAGTTATAATGTTTGTTAACTGTTTTATGACGTATTCATACTGAATGACAGTTATAATGTTTGTTGACTGTTTTATGACGTATTCATACTGAATGACAGTTATAATGTTTGTTGACTGTTTTATGACGTATTCATACTGAATGACAGTTATAATGTTTGTTGACTGTTTTATGACGTATTCATACTGAATGACAGTTATAATGTTTGTTGACTGTTTTATGACGTATTCATACTGAATGACAGTTATAATGTTTGTTAACTGTTTTATGACGTATTCATACTGAATGACAGTTATAATGTTTGTTAACTGTTTTATGACGTATTCATGTTTGTTAACTGACGTATTCATATTGAATGACAGTTATAATGTTTGTTAACTGTTTTATGACATATTCATACTGAATGACAGTTATAATGTTTGTTGACTGTTTTATGACGTATTCATACTGAATGACAGTTATAATGTTTGTTGACTGTTTTATGACGTATTCATACTGAATGACAGTTATAATGTTTGTTGGCTGTTTTATGACGTATTCATACTGAATGACAGTTATAATGTTTGTTGACTGTTTTATGACGTATTCATACTGAATGACAGTTATAATGTTTGTTGACTGTTTTATGACGTATTCATACTGAATGACAGTTATAATGTTTGTTGGCTGTTTTATGACGTATTCATACTCAATGACAGTTATGTTTGTTGGCTGTTTTATGACGTATTCATACTGAATGACAGTTATAATGTTTGTTGGCTGTTTTATGACGTATTCATACTGAATGACAGTTATAATGTTTGTTGGCTGTTTTATGACGTATTCAAACTGAATGACAGTTATAATGTTTGTTAACTGTTTTATGACGTATTGAATGACAGTTATAATGTTTGTTAACTGTTTTATGACGTATTCATACTGAATGACAGTTATAATGTTTGTTAACTGTTTTATGACGTATTCTGTTTTATGACGTATTCATATTGAATAACAGTTATAATGTTTGTTAACTGTTTTATGACGTATTCATACTGAATGACAGTTATAATGTTTGTTAACTGTTTTATGACGTATTCATACTGAATGACAGTTATAATGTTTGTTGGCTGTTTTATGACGTATTCATACTGAATGACAGTTATAATGTTTGTTAACTGTTTTATGACGTATTCATACTGAATGACAGTTATAATGTTTGTTCACTGTTTTATGACGTATTCATACTGAATGACAGTTATAATGTTTGTTGGCTGTTTTATGACGTATTCATACTGAATGACAGTTATAATGTTTGTTAACTGTTTTATGACGTATTCATACTGAATGACAGTTATAATGTTTGTTGACTGTTTTATGACGTATTCATACTGAATGACAGTTATAATGTTTGTTGACTGTTTTATGACGTATTCATACTGAATGACAGTTATAATGTTTGTTGACTGTTTTATGACGTATTCATACTGAATGACAGTTATAATGTTTGTTGACTGTTTTATGACGTATTCATACTGAATGACAGTTATAATGTTTGTTAACTGTTTTATGACGTATTCATACTGAATGACAGTTATAATGTTTGTTGACTGTTTTATGACGTATTCATACTGAATGACAGTTATAATGTTTGTTGCCTGTTTTATGACGTATTCATACTGAATGACAGTTATAATGTTTGTTGCCTGTTTTATGACGTATTCATACTGAATGACAGTTATAATGTTTGTTGGCTGTTTTATGACGTATTCATACTGAATGACAGTTATAATGTTTGTTGACTGTTTTATGACGTATTCATACTGAATGACAGTTATAATGTTTGTTGGCTGTTTTATGACGTATTCATACTGAATGACAGTTATAATGTTTGTTGGCTGTTTTATGACGTATTCATACTGAATGACAGTTATAATGTTTGTTGGCTGTTTTATGACGTATTCATACTGAATGACAGTTATAATGTTTGTTAACTGTTTTATGACGTATTGAATTTATAATGTTTGTTACTGTTTTATGACGTATTCATACTGAATGACAGTTATAATGTTTGTTAACTGTTTTATGACTGTTTTATGACGTATTCATACTGAATGACAGTTATATGTTTGTTACTGTTTTAGACGTTTCATACTGAATGACAGTTTAATGTTTGTTAACTGTTTTATGACGTATTCATACTGAATGACAGTTATAATGTTTGTTAACTGTTTTATGACGTATTCATACTGAATGACAGTTATAATGTTTGTTAACTGTTTTATGACGTATTCATACTGAATGACAGTTATAATGTTTGTTAACTGTTTTATGACGTATTCATACTGAATGACAGTTATATGTTTGTTACTGACGTATTCATACTGAATGACAGTTATAATGTTTGTTAACTGTTTTATGACGTATTCATACTGAATGACAGTTATAATGTTTGTTAACTGTTTTATGACGTATTCATACTGAATGACAGTTATAATGTTTGTTGGCTGTTTTATGACGTATTCATACTGAATGACAGTTATAATGTTTGTTAACTGTTTTATGACGTATTCATACTGAATGACAGTTATAATGTTTGTTGGCTGTTTTATGACGTATTCATACTGAATGACAGTTATAATGTTTGTTGGCTGTTTTATGACATATTCATACTGAATGACAGTTATAATGTTTGTTAACTGTTTTATGACGTATTCATACTGAATGACAGTTATAATGTTTGTTGGCTGTTTTATTCATATTGAATGACAGTTATAATGTTTGTTGACTGTTTTATGACGTATTCATACTGAATGACAGTTATAATGTTTGTTGACTGTTTTATGACGTATTCATACTGAATGACAGTTATAATGTTTGTTAACTGACGTATTCATATTGAATGACAGTTATAATGTTTGTTGACTGTTTTATGACGTATTCATACTGAATGACAGTTATAATGTTTGTTGACTGTTTTATGACGTATTCATACTGAATGACAGTTATAATGTTTGTTGACTGTTTTATGACGTATTCATACTGAATGACAGTTATAATGTTTGTTGACTGTTTTATGACGTATTCATACTGAATGACAGTTATAATGTTTGTTAACTGACGTATTCATATTGAATGACAGTTATAATGTTTGTTGACTGTTTTATGACGTATTCATACTGAATGACAGTTATAATGTTTGTTAACTGTTTTATGACGTATTCATACTGAATGACAGTTATAATGTTTGTTGACGTATTCATATTGAATGACAGTTATAATGTTTGTTAACTGTTTTATGACGTATTCATACTGAATGACAGTTATAATGTTTGTTAACTGTTTTATGACGTATTCATACTGAATGACAGTTATAATGTTTGTTGGCTGTTTTATGACGTATTCATACTGAATGACAGTTATAATGTTTGTTGACTGTTTTATGACGTATTCATACTGAATGACAGTTATAATGTTTGTTAACTGTTTTATGACGTATTCATACTGAATGACAGTTATAATGTTTGTTGGCTGTTTTATGACGTATTCATACTGAATGACAGTTATAATGTTTGTTAACTGTTTTATGACGTATTCATACTGAATGACAGTTATAATGTTTGTTGACTGTTTTATGACGTATTCATACTGAATGACAGTTATAATGTTTGTTAACTGTTTTATGACGTATTCATACTGATGATGACAGTTATAATGTTTGTTAACTGACGTATTCATATTGAATGACAGTTATAATGTTTGTTAACTGTTTTATGACGTATTCATACTGAATGACAGTTATAATGTTTGTTGACTGTTTTATGACGTATTCATACTGAATGACAGTTATAATGTTTGTTGACTGTTTTATGACGTATTCATACTGAATGACAGTTATAATGTTTGTTGGCTGTTTTATGACGTATTCATACTGAATGACAGTTATAATGTTTGTTGACTGTTTTATGACGTATTCATACTGAATGACAGTTATAATGTTTGTTGACTGTTTTATGACGTATTCATACTGAATGACAGTTATAATGTTTGTTACTGTTTTATGACGTATTCATACTGAATGACAGTTATAATGTTTGTTGGCTGTTTTATGACGTATTCATACTGAATGACAGTTATAATGTTTGTTGACTGTTTTATGACGTATTCATACTGAATGACAGTTATAATGTTTGTTGGCTGTTTTATGACGTATTCATACTGAATGACAGTTATAATGTTTGTTGACTGTTTTATGACGTATTCATACTGAATGACAGTTATAATGTTTGTTGACTGTTTTATGACGTATTCATACTGAATGACAGTTATAATGTTTGTTGGCTGTTTTATGACGTATTCATACTGAATGACAGTTATAATGTTTGTTAACTGTTTTATGACGTATTCATACTGAATGACAGTTATAATGTTTGTTGACTGTTTTATGACGTATTCATACTGAATGACAGTTATAATGTTTGTTGACTGTTTTATGACGTATTCATACTGAATGACAGTTATAATGTTTGTTAACTGTTTTACGTATTCATACTGAATGACAGTTATAATGTTTGTTAACTGTTTTACGTATTCATACTGAATGACAGTTATAATGTTTGTTAACTGTTTTATGACGTATTCATACTGAATGACAGTTATAATGTTTGTTGGCTGTTTTATGACGTATTCATACTGAATGACAGTTATAATGTTTGTTGTTTTATGACGTATTCATACTGAATGACAGTTATAATGTTTGTTGGCTGTTTTATGACGTATTCATACTGAATGACAGTTATAATGTTTGTTAACTGTTTTATGACGTATTCATACTGAATGACAGTTATAATGTTTGTTAACTGTTTTATGACGTATTCATACTGAATGACAGTTATAATGTTTGTTGGCTGTTTTATGACGTATTCATACTGAATGACAGTTATAATGTTTGTTAACTGTTTTATGACGTATTCATACTGAATGACAGTTATAATGTTTGTTAACTGTTTTATGACGTATTCAATGACAGTTATATGTTTGTTAACTGTTTTATGACGTATTCATACTGAATGACAGTTATAATGTTTGTTAACTGTTTTATGACGTATTCATACTGAATGACAGTTATAATGTTTGTTAACTGTTTTATGACGTATTCATACTGAATGACAGTTATAATGTTTGTTAACTGTTTTATGACGTATTCATACTGAATGACAGTTATAATGTTTGTTGGCTGTTTTATGACGTATTCATACTGAATGACAGTTATAATGTTTGTTAACTGTTTTATGACGTATTCATACTGAATGACAGTTATAATGTTTGTTAACTGTTTTATGACGTATTCATACTGAATGACAGTTATAATGTTTGTTGGCTGTTTTATGACGTATTCATACTGAATGACAGTTATAATGTTTGTTGACTGTTTTATGACGTATTCATACTGAATGACAGTTATAATGTTTGTTAACTGTTTTATGACGTATTCATACTGAATGACAGTTATAATGTTTGTTGGCTGTTTTATGACGTATTCATACTGAATGACAGTTATAATGTTTGTTAACTGTTTTATGACGTATTCATACTGAATGACAGTTATAATGTTTGTTAACTGACGTATTCATATTGAATGACAGTTATAATGTTTGTTAACTGTTTTATGACATATTCATACTGAATGACAGTTATAATGTTTGTTGACTGTTTTATGACGTATTCATACTGAATGACAGTTATAATGTTTGTTGACTGTTTTATGACGTATTCGTACTGAATGACAGTTATAATGTTTGTTGGCTGTTTTATGACGTATTCATACTGAATGACAGTTATCATGTTTGTTGACTGTTTTATGACGTATTCATACTGAATGACAGTTATAATGTTTGTTGACTGTTTTATGACGTATTCATACTGAATGACAGTTATAATGTTTG
Organism: Gigantopelta aegis; assembly: GCF_016097555.1. Classification (NCBI taxonomy): domain Eukaryota; kingdom Metazoa; phylum Mollusca; class Gastropoda; order Neomphalida; family Peltospiridae; genus Gigantopelta; species Gigantopelta aegis. The sequence continues at coordinate 4,444,400 of NC_054702.1, read as the reverse complement.
TTGGCTGTTTTATGACGTATTCATACTGAATGACAGTTATGTTTGTTGGCTGTTTTATGACGTATTCATACTGAATGACAGTTATAATGTTTGTTGGCTGTTTTATGACGTATTCATACTGAATGACAGTTATAATGTTTGTTGGCTGTTTTATGACGTATTCAAACTGAATGACAGTTATAATGTTTGTTAACTGTTTTATGACGTATTGAATGACAGTTATAATGTTTATTAACTGTTTTATGACGTATTCATACTGAATGACAGTTATAATGTTTGTTAACTGTTTTATGACGTATTCTGTTTTATGACGTATTCATATTGAATGACAGTTATAATGTTTGTTAACTGTTTTATGACGTATTCATACTGAATGACAGTTATAATGTTTGTTAACTGTTTTATGACGTATTCATACTGAATGACAGTTATAATGTTTGTTGGCTGTTTTATGACGTATTCATACTGAATGACAGTTATAATGTTTGTTAACTGTTTTATGACGTATTCATACTGAATGACAGTTATAATGTTTGTTCACTGTTTTATGACGTATTCATACTGAATGACAGTTATAATGTTTGTTGGCTGTTTTATGACATATTCATACTGAATGACAGTTATAATGTTTGTTGGCTGTTTTATGACGTATTCATACTGAATGACAGTTATAATGTTTGTTGGCTGTTTTATGACGTATTCATACTGAATGACAGTTATAATGTTTGTTGACTGTTTTATGACGTATTCATACTGAATGACAGTTATAATGTTTGTTAACTGTTTTATGACGTATTCATACTGAATGACAGTTATAATGTTTGTTGACTGTTTTATGACGTATTCATACTGAATGACAGTTATAATGTTTGTTAACTGTTTTATGACGTATTCATACTGAATGACAGTTATAATGTTTGTTAACTGACGTATTCATATTGAATGACAGTTATAATGTTTGTTAACTGTTTTATGACATATTCATACTGAATGACAGTTATAATGTTTGTTGACTGTTTTATGACGTATTCATACTGAATGACAGTTATAATGTTTGTTGACTGTTTTATGACGTATTCATACTGAATGACAGTTATAATGTTTGTTGGCTGTTTTATGACGTATTCATACTGAATGACAGTTATAATGTTTGTTGGCTGTTTTATGACGTATTCATACTGAATGACAGTTATAATGTTTGTTGACTGTTTTATGACGTATTCATACTGAATGACAGTTATAATGTTTGTTGGCTGTTTTATGACGTATTCATACTGAATGACAGTTATAATGTTTGTTGGCTGTTTTATGACGTATTCATACTGAATGACAGTTATAATGTTTGTTGGCTGTTTTATGACGTATTCAAACTGAATGACAGTTATAATGTTTGTTAACTGTTTTATGACGTATTGAATGACAGTTATAATGTTTGTTAACTGTTTTATGACGTATTCATACTGAATGACAGTTATAATGTTTGTTAACTGTTTTATGACGTATTCTGTTTTATGACGTATTCATATTGAATAACAGTTATAATGTTTGTTAACTGTTTTATGACGTATTCATACTGAATGACAGTTATAATGTTTGTTAACTGTTTTATGACGTATTCATACTGAATGACAGTTATAATGTTTGTTAACTGACTGTTTACTGAATGACAGTTATAATCGTTACTGAATGACAGTTCATACTGAATGACAGTTAAATGTTTGTTAACTGTTTTATGACGTATTCATACTGATTGACAGTTATAATGTTTGTTGGCTGTTTTATGACGTATTCATACTGAATGACAGTTATAATGTTTGTTAACTGTTTTATGACGTATTCATACTGAATGACAGTTATAATGTTTGTTGGCTGTTTTATGACGTATTCATACTGAATGACAGTTATAATGTTTGTTGGCTGTTTTATGACATATTCATACTGAATGACAGTTATAATGTTTGTTAACTGTTTTATGACGTATTCATACTGAATGACAGTTATAATGTTTGAATGACAGTTATAATGTTTGTTGACTGTTTTATGACGTATTCATACTGAATGACAGTTATAATGTTTGTTGACTGTTTTATGACGTATTCATACTGAATGACAGTTATAATGTTTGTTAACTGACGTATTCATATTGAATGACAGTTATAATGTTTGTTGACTGTTTTATGACGTATTCATACTGAATGACAGTTATAATGTTTGTTGACTGTTTTATGACGTATTCATACTGAATGACAGTTATAATGTTTGTTGACTGTTTTATGACGTATTCATACTGAATGACAGTTATAATGTTTGTTGACTGTTTTATGACGTATTCATACTGAATGACAGTTATAATGTTTGTTAACTGACGTATTCATATTGAATGACAGTTATAATGTTTGTTGACTGTTTTATGACGTATTCATACTGAATGACAGTTATAATGTTTGTTAACTGTTTTATGACGTATTCATACTGAATGACAGTTATAATGTTTGTTAACTGACGTATTCATATTGAATGACAGTTATAATGTTTGTTAACTGTTTTATGACATATTCATACTGAATGACAGTTATAATGTTTGTTAACTGTTTTATGACGTATTCATACTGAATGACAGTTATAATGTTTGTTGGCTGTTTTATGACGTATTCATACTGAATGACAGTTATAATGTTTGTTGACTGTTTTATGACGTATTCATACTGAATGACAGTTATAATGTTTGTTGTTAACTGTTTTATGACGTATTCATACTGAATGACAGTTATAATGTTTGTTGGCTGTTTTATGACGTATTCATACTGAATGACAGTTATAATGTTTGTTGACTGTTTTATGACGTATTCATACTGAATGACAGTTATAATGTTTGTTGACTGTTTTATGACGTATTCATACTGAATGACAGTTATAATGTTTTTTAACTGTTTTATGACGTATTCATACTGAATGACAGTTATAATGTTTGTTAACTGACGTATTCATATTGAATGACAGTTATAATGTTTGTTAACTGTTTTATGACATATTCATACTGAATGACAGTTATAATGTTTGTTGACTGTTTTATGACGTATTCATACTGAATGACAGTTATAATGTTTGTTGACTGTTTTATGACGTATTCATACTGAATGACAGTTATAATGTTTGTTGGCTGTTTTATGACGTATTCATACTGAATGACAGTTATAATGTTTGTTGACTGTTTTATGACGTATTCATACTGAATGACAGTTATAATGTTTGTTGGCTGTTTTATGACGTATTCATACTGAATGACAGTTATAATGTTTGTTAACTGTTTTATGACGTATTCATACTGAATGACAGTTATAATGTTTGTTGGCTGTTTTATGACGTATTCATACTGAATGACAGTTATAATGTTTGTTGACTGTTTTATGACGTATTCATACTGAATGACAGTTATAATGTTTTTGACTGTTTTATGACGTATTCATACTGAATGACAGTTATAATGTTTGTTAACTGTTTTACGTATTCATATTGAATGACAGTTATAATGTTTGTTAACTGTTTTATGACGTATTCATACTGAATGACAGTTATAATGTTTGTTGACTGTTTTATGACGTATTCATACTGAATGACAGTTATAATGTTTGTTGACTGTTTTATGACGTATTCATACTGAATGACAGTTATAATGTTTGTTGACTGTTTTATGACGTATTCATACTGAATGACAGTTATAATGTTTGTTGACTGTTTTATGACGTATTCATACTGAATGACAGTTATAATGTTTGTTAACTGACGTATTCATATTGAATGACAGTTATAATGTTTGTTAACTGTTTTATGACGTATTCATACTGAATGACAGTTATAATGTTTGTTGACTGTTTTATGACGTATTCATACTGAATGACAGTTATAATGTTTGTTGACTGTTTTATGACGTATTCATACTGAATGACAGTTATAATGTTTGTTGGCTGTTTTATGACGTATTCATACTGAATGACAGTTATAATGTTTGTTGACTGTTTTATGACGTATTCATACTGAATGACAGTTATAATGTTTGTTGGCTGTTTTATGACGTATTCATACTGAATGACAGTTATAATGTTTGTTGGCTGTTTTATGACGTATTCATACTGAATGACAGTTATAATGTTTGTTGGCTGTTTTATGACGTATTCAAACTGAATGACAGTTATAATGTTTGTTGACTGTTTTATGACGTATTCATACTGAATGACAGTTATAATGTTTGTTGACTGTTTTATGACGTATTCATACTGAATGACAGTTATAATGTTTGTTGACTGTTTTATGACGTATTCATACTGAATGACAGTTATAATGTTTGTTAACTGTTTTATGACGTATTCATATTGAATGACAGTTACAATGTTTATGACATATTCATACTGAATGACAGTTATAATGTTTGTTAACTGTTTTATGACATATTCATACTGAATGACAGTTATAATGTTTGTTGTCATGTCTCCCTCATAATGTGTGGGGGCGGGACGTAGCCCAGTGGTAAAGCGCTCGTTTGATACGCAGTCGGTTTCGGATCGACCCCCGTCGGTGGGCCTATTGGGATATTTCTAGTTCCAACCAGTGCTCCACCAATGGTGTAACAAAGGTCGTGGTATGTACTATCCTGTCTGTGGATGGTGCAAATAAAAGATCCCTTGTTACTAATGAAATAATGTAGTGGGTTTCCTTTCTAAGACTATAGCAAAATTACCAAATATTTGACATCAAATAAATCAATGTGCTCTAGTGGTGTCGCTAAACTAAGAAAACAAATTCTCTCATGATGTGATGCAAGTGAACGTTCATCTAGAATCTGACAGAAGTGATGTAAATATTTTGATATTTCGGGGTTTTGACATAAACAAAACATGATGATATATTAAATGGTATTCATATATATTATCTTAGTAAGACAGCTGAACCTGCGATCTACGGGGTATCTGTATGATATTTTACTTCAGTCAGATTAAGTTTAGGCTATTATTGTCTTGCTACAACAGACACGTCTTAACATTCTCACTGGAAGAATCGCGTCTGGCCTATTAAATTTGACCTGGAGGATGTTAAACAAGCCCCTCTTCCAGGAAACTGCGCATCTAATATCTTTAAATTCCATCAGGTCAACTTACTTTATCCATTTTTAAATGGGAAAACCAACTTACTGATATATACTACTTGCCTAACATCCATGTGACTCAATGTACAGAGATATGATGTTTATCAGGGAATACGCTTAGGCCTAATCGTATTGGTGTCGGCTAGGGAAGTGTAAAATCTTATTTTGGGTAGTACCGATAAGCCGAATAATAAATGTCCCGGGAAGTAAAAGGGTCTAAATGATTTGCATATTCTTCATTGCTGTACGAGCCGTGTTTTCTTTAACAACGAAATGAGGAAGCGTATTCGCATAGAATTAGTAGTTACGGTTGTTTTTGTTTGTTTGTTTGTTTGTTGTTATTTTTTTGTGGGGGGTTTCTAGGATTACATTCGGGGTATCACTTGTGCTTATGCATGATTTATTTTCTTTTTGTTGTTATTTCATTTAAATTTCTCCTTTACCAAATGTTCGAACAACCGAAACAATGCAGAAGCAACCTTATTCGGTGTTTCGAGAAGGATGAAAGTGAAGAGGCTGAATACATGAGAAGGATGAAAGTGAAGAGGCTGAATACATGAGAAGGATGAAAGTGAAGAGGCTGAATACATGAGAAGGATGAAAGTGAAGAGGCTGAATGCATGAGAAGGATGAAAGTGAAGAGGCTGAATACATGAGAAGTATAGCATGAAACATCAAATGTTTTGGGTCATTGTCATTGGATTACTGATCATTTGGGTGGTGCACTTTTAAATAAAGTACTGTGATACAGTATCAGCAATCTTTTTTGTCGTTATTGGAATGCTGTGAATATATGGCATACCTATAATTGCCACGTTATCATTGTCATGGTGCGAACTCTTGTCGTCGCACTCTTACACAATTTGTGACATAAATTATCTTTGTCAAGAAAATGCAATGATTATATATATATATATATATATATATATATATATATATATATATATATATATATACTGACACAATGAAAACGCAAAGCAGACATTTATCAATATTTTGTTGTGATTAATGAAAAATATATTTATTGGACTTAAAATAACAATTTATGAGAGGAAGATGGTGGATGATTACCATTCTGGAGAGTAAACTGTAGTCTCGCAGCACGATGTGTCGGTGTCATGATGTTACCGTTGTACGGGTGTCAAGCCGTTCTGAGTCGACGGATGACCGTCATCGGATGGATAGGCCTTCCATGACGTCCTATCGTGTTGCTTGCTGTCATCGTCTCAGTTCTGAACCGGTCACGGAGGTGGTGTCGTCGAATCTGCCGATCTTGTCGTGGGGTCGTAACGGGACGTTGACCAGGTCGAGGTCGATCACGAACACTCCCAGTCTGTTGATGACGTTCAGCAAGTCGTCCAATAGTTGATGGATTGACTCTGTAGGTCCTAGCAACTTGGATTTGCGAAGTGCCCCCTTGAACCATGCCCAACGCTCGCTCCCTTTGTTCTTCTCGGAGTCGTGGCATTCTTAATGTGACGAGGAATATGACACCGGTACGTGACTTTTATGTGTCCACATCCTAGAGTTTCACGTGCATTGCATGTAGCATGATTGAGCATTTAGTGAACGAATTTCACACCATTTTGTGTGTTTCTGCTATTGTATGTGTAACGAGAACAAAACCAGGATTAAAAGTACCAATCAATGGCTTCCTCTCATAAATTGTTATTTTAAGTCCAATAAATATATTTTTCATTAATCACAACAAAATATTGAAAAATATCTGCCGTGGAGTAGATGGTCATAATTGGTAAATACCTAGTTGTTGCATTACGTAGAATTAATTTTAGGACCATTTATACAAGTTTATCTACTTCCCAGGCCATATCCATAGTGTTCAGGATGAGATTATTTTGTAAAGCGCAGTTCCCCTTCCCGGATATTCTGTTGAGTGTAATGTTTCATTACCGTGGGGGTTTTTCAAAGTCAATACTGCATTGTAATCCTATTTTTACATAATATTTAGAAACACAAAATGTTAACTGGCAGGATTCGAATTTACTGCACCGATTCGAATAGCATTTGACAGGCCGCAACCTAAGCTACTCAGCCAACTAGGTCTTCCACATAAATGGAACCTGAATTAAACGTAGTTACGAAAGTGGCAGAAACTCGATTCAAAACTAAAGTAACACGTAGTATGGTTGTCTTACTTCTAATAAACACCTACATAGCTACACACCGGTCTTTAACATATCATATTGCCACTTCGTCCACGGTTTAGAAATCATCTCAGCACTCGTCGACAACGGCTTGTCTATGAGAACCCTGAGGAAAGTCATCAGGTGATCTTGGAGGTTCTCTCCCACTGGCAGGTCAGCTACCACGGGGATCTGTAAATCAGTATAACGACTTTTATCAGCATTACAAAAACAAAAGAGAAGAAAGAAAGATACTAATGAGTCGGTATAAGTTCAGATGTTTTGTGTGTTGTTTGGGGGTGGGGGTGTTGCGTTGTTATATTTTGTTGTTGTTGTTTGTTTAATTTGTTTAACGAACCAGCTAGAGCATTTTGATTTATTAATTGTCGGCTATTGGGTGACAAACATTTGAGAATTCTAACAGTCTTCAGTGGAAACCAGCTACATTTGTTCCATTAGAAGAATTGGGTCTTTTATACGCACTTTCCCACAGTCAGGATAGCACACATTACTGCCTTTGATATGCCAGTCGTGAAGCATTGGTTGGGACGGGGAAAACTAATAAGAGAATGGTTCCACCGAGAAGGTTTGATCCTATGACCCAGACACCACGAGCAGCCAAAATCAGTCTAATGATTGAATAAGAATTTGTAGCACACCAGTGATATTTATCAGAATATATAAGACAAACAGGAAAATAATATTTATCAGAATCTATACTCAATATGTAATAGATAATGATACCTTTAATTTTTCAAGATGTTCTTTGGGTCCTAATCCAGACACCATCATTATCTGTGCAGATCCAATAGTTCCAGCTGACAGAATTATCTCCCTTGTGGCTCTCACTCTTTGAACTTTGTCGTTTTTGACAAATTCTAAACCAACAGCTTTCTTATTTTTTATGATAATCTGACAAATATAATTTTTAAACATTAGAATCTACAAATAAAAAGAAGAGATGTATTTATGCATTTTAACTATAATTGCTTTTTTCTGTACTGTAGCAATTAAACATATTACTTTAGTTGTCTATTAAAGGGACATTTCTGAGTTTGCTGCAACTTTCAATATGTTGTTGACTAACAGAGCCTTTTTAACGATTGTAATTACATATCAAATATATTTTTTGGCATAAAATATTAGTGGCTCTATATTAAACGTGTTTCTGATCGTTCTAATATTTTTACTATGTTAAATTTCATTTTATTTCGTAAAATATTATTTTGCTGTACGTACGAATTTATTTCAAGACATAATCTAGTTTGGTCTTCTTGCAAGTATAAAGACGACCAAAAACATATTGAATATACAGACACTGATATTCTAAACAAGAAAATATATTTAATATGTAAGTTTAATCGTAAAAATATTTTATTAGTCGGAAACATATTACAATGCAACAAAGTCAGGAATGTCCCTTTAACGTGTGTTGATTTCTGTCCAAAGTATCGGTGAAAACGAGTGTCACAAATAAATACATGCTAATTAACAAAGTAATATGTATAGGAAGAGTGATCCTACGTATAGTGGGGAAATATCGATTTACCTAAATATACACATTTGTGTTAAATGCCTGTGATTTTATGAAATTCATTATTACGAAATTTGAAAACAAATAAGGATACACATGGAATTGTAAACCACATTATTTCACTATTTCTAGTAATGTTTGTATTTCGTTGATGTAAGGTGGGATTGAATGGCATGATGTCACATTTACTACCAGTAACATGGTCAACTTATTAAACTATAGATCGATGGTTTTGGTTGCAGTCACTATTAGCTGTTGCTATTTGTGTGATCCCTCACTTCTTTCCATCAGTACATATGATGTTTATAATAAACTGAAATTTGTAAGACGTCGCAAGTAAATATTTAATGAAAGTGCGTCCATGATTTGTGTGTTTGTTTCAACTATATGTTACCTTAGTTACATGAGCTTGTACCGCAATATGGAGATTGTTTCGTGTTTTTCTTGCAGGCCACAAGAATGATTTTGAGGTGCTAGATCGTACTCCATCGCCCACTGTAGACTGCTGAATGGCGAAACCTGAAAGAGTTGACACCAGTGTTTCCATGGTTTTCCATAGTTCTCTAGCCATGTCATGTGTACAATGCTAAGTCAGGGATAGAGTGTGCTTAGTGTTAATATACTGTAGCTGTCAGTGTTGATAAAATGTATACGACTAAACATCTGTTAAATAATGTGTCTAAAATACATATACTTTCTTATATCTGACTGCATAAACCTTTTAATAACTAGTACGAATGCTAGAGGAAGAAAGTAGACACCGCTACCCAAAACACAGAGTCAGCCAGTTACGGGCAAAGGGTGGGTTTCGTCTTGTAGTATGTAAGTTGAATGACATGAGTGAGCTCGAACAGTGTGTATATAAGAATACATTAAACCTGCTACTGGATGTACTCGAACTATGTGACAACATCACCAACTCTCGTACCTTTGAACCTAGATACAGATGTCTTTCCTTTTGTTTTGTCTTAGCCATTATCAATATGAGAAATATTACATGTACCATACCAAAACGAACAGACACCAATAGCAGCAGATGTCAAAAATACAGTATAATCTCCCCTAGCAACACGACTCTACCAAAACATGTGAAAACAAATAAATTCAATATGGACCCAATTTTTTTCTAAAAATATAATAACACGGGGAACTTCCTTATTAGATGGAGACACTCCCCTGTGAATACCTTTAAAGTGCCATTACAAACGTTAACGTCATTTTTTTTTAATGGGTTACCTTCTTGGCATTCTCCGTTGTGGTCTGTCTCGTTGTATCCAGCCTCTTTGGCAGCCTTCAGGAATATCGAAGGGAGAGAACTCGTGGGGGATCGGGTAATTTTTAGTGGTCCTCCGCGATGGTGATAATCTGTCAAATGTAACACAGAAAATTAATGTTACTCTCTGTAACATACACGACATACTATTCACTATAAAGTCGAAGAAGAGCCTGCACAGTATATTTCCACGACTACTAAGTAATTACAGATTTGAACCCATATACCGGTAGATATGTCTGTAAACAGTAATAATGATGTGTTATGGACATATTTGTGTTACCCGCCTCAGTGAGCTGAACGAGCTGAGTAACCTTGAACATTCCCCTGACTCCTGTTACATGATAGAGAGAGGATACATGTCCTCGTGACCGGATCTTTAGTTTAGTATCTTAATTTTCACCCACTCCTTTTGGACATATATAGTCTTTTCTCACACACGTGACCTCGGCTGCAAGTATGGTAACCGTGAGTGTAACCAGTTTAAAGAGTAATTGTTTGTTTTACTTCATTTCAATTACCGTGACTCTTATTCTGTATTTACAAAATGTTCTGCGTGGTTACTGTCCGTAAAAGTAAAGTGTTTTGTGAATTTGGCACAGATGTTGTTTGTCTGACCTGATTTGGCGAGCTCCTCGTCCTGCATGTCCTCTGATTTCTTGAAGTACGGAAGAACATCTTTGTAGCTCCACCCGTCACACCCCTGGGCCGCCCAGCTGTCATAGTCAAACCGGTTTCCCCGGACATACGCCATATAGTTCATCTGACTTGATCCGCCCAACACTCGACCTCTAGGCCAGTATGACCTCTGAACGAATAAATGAAGAGATGTTTCATGTATTCAATAGTTAAACTTTGCAATATACCAATGTAACTGGCAATATTTGTTGACAACAAAACTGCAGTTCAGACAGGAAAAGTGTCTAGAATTGGTATTAACATAATTTAATTCGATAGAGCTGGGATGGGTAGCTTAGCACACACACACACACACACAGCTAAACTTTTGAATTATTTTAACCAAATACTGAAGAAAATCTTTTTTTATATACAAATGCAGACAGACACGGACACGGGCACAGAAAGACAGACACTATACACAAATATTGCTCATTTGGAACTCCATTTCTTCCAGAAAATATCTAGATTTTCATATACAAATTCATTGGTGATGCCTATCAATGAGAGAGAATCTGTGATTTCGTTAAGATTGTGTAAGCGTAGTAGCACATAGTGGTTCGAAATTTTTTAACTTTCTGCAACTATATCTTTCTGGACATTTGAAATCTTCCAAACCATGTCTAGTGCGTTCATGTCGATAGTTTATTGTCGGGATATTCTGAACGCCACTTTAGGAAGTAACTATCCAAACTCGACTCGACAAGTATATGTTGTTCCAATGGTTTAAGTTCTATAGTCCATATATGCCATACACTTTTTATCGAAATACTATGGCCAGGTTGATAAGATCCGTCTGTATAATGTAGTAGAGTTAGGATATAATAGTGCAAAATGTGATACTAACATGCCACTTTGCATTCAGTTAGACCATCATGTGTCGAGTATAGGACCAACCTGGTAGTGACCCCTATTGGCCAGGTGACGTCACAATTCAAAATGGCCGCTGATTAACTATTTCTTACTATGTTTGTATCACTTTTAAAAGTGTAAGGTATAAAATATTGCCTCCAATGACACATTTTAGACAATAGTATTGCTATTTATTATTTTTTTAATATGAATATGCTGAGCAACAAAAGAAACGCGTCTAATCATTAATATCTCTCCTTGTGGCCTCCATTCTGAATTTCAAAATGGCCGCCACCAGTTACAATTTGTACTGAAAATCTCGGATTCTAAGGCATGATTCCAAAACCTTTTCTCGTGTTTTAATGAGCTGAGAATTAATCAGTGCATATAAAAAGTAGGTAATATGTTCGCCATATTAGATTTAGTAGAAGTGGCGACAGCGGGTTTCCTCTTTCAATATCTGTGTGTTCCTTAATCATATGTCCGACGCCATATAACCGTAAATAAAATGTGTTGAGTGCGTCGTTAAATAAAACATTTCCTTCATTTTAGGATATCAGTTGGTCAATCTCTACTAGGCGAGCATTCCCCTACACCACCAGAACTCCACCCCCAAACAGCATTAGAATTGCGGGCGCTTCGCGTTCTCGGTTTCAGTGAGTCACCCCACAACATGGTTCCGCTGTGTCTGTAGAGCAGTGAAATTGTAGAATAAAAAAATAAAACCTACCAGCCAAACATAGTTTATGGAGATTCAGATAAATAATAATAATAATAATAATACGATACAAATATATAAATAAAATAAAATGAATGTGTATACCTTTTCTTTCAAAGCCCAGCACGCCTGTTTCTGCGGTTCGGTGTAATACTCCCAGTCGAATTTCGATCTCTGACTGTTTGGTCCTTCTGCTGGCGTGCTAAGTACAGCTTCGTTTCTGTCATCCAACCCAGCTTCCAAAACAAGGACTCTGACACCACTATCTTCTGACAGACGAGCAGCAATCACAGACCCAGCAGAACCGGAACCAACTAGTAGTTAAAAAACAGCAGCTAATAGTAACTGTTGTCTTAGATATAACCATATAATTTCACATGCACAATAAACTAATATTAGACCAAAAGCTAACAGCTGTCTTAAAGACAACTTGCAAGAAGTGAAAAAAACATTGAAATGCATTTCTCCATTTTATAACTTTAATTAATATCAATAAATTAGATATACCAAGAAGAGAGAAGAATTGTTCATTGCTTTAATTTGTCCCAAGAGGGTCAAAATGTCCCAATTCCAAACATTGGTTTCTAAATGTGCCAAGAAACATTTCCACACCATTTGGATGGAACTGAAGATGTAGAAAACGAAAACATTGTATGCGTGCGCGTGTGTGTGTTTGTCTGTGTGTGTGTGTGTGTGTGTGTGTGTGTGTGTGTGTGCGTGCGTGTGTGTGTGTGTGTGTGTGTGTGTGTGTGTGCCCGCGCGCACGTCTGCGTGAAAATTCAAAATGGATACATTTAGGGTTTTTTCTCTTATGTCAGTGTGTAACCTTTATATGACTATTGTATAATTAAAACGTCGCACAAAACCAAGAGTAAGTATGTAATACAAGTAAACGTACCTATGATGTAGTCGTAGACGTCATTCACCTTCTCAACTAACAGATCATCTTCTTCGACATTGTTGCTGTTGTTTAATATGTATGATCTCATCAGGAACGCCAGAACAGCGACGTTGACAACGGCAAAGATGGACGCTGTGACTGCCATTTATCTAAATAATATTATTACACAGCCATTAGAGTTGTAATCGGTTTTGTCCAGATTCAGTGTATGTTTAGACAGTGTTGTCCCATGTTTTGTCGACTATCAGTGTATGTTTAGACAATGTTGTACCATGTTTTGTCGACTATCAGTGTATGTTTAGACAATGTTGTACCATGTTTTGTCGACTATCAGTGTATGTTTAGACAATGTTGTACTATATTTTGTCTGCTATTAGTATATGTTTAGACGATGTTGTACCATGTTTTGTCGGCTATTACTGTATGTTTAGACAATGTTGTACCATGGTTTGTCGGTTATTAGTGTATGTCTATACAATGTTATACCATGATTTGTCGGCTATTACTGTATGTTTAGACAATGTTATACCATGTTTTGTCGGCTATTAGTGTATGTTTAGACAATGTTGTACCATGTTTTGTACGCTATTAGTGTATATTTAGACAATGTTATACCATGATTTGTCGACTATTAGTGTATGTTTATATAATGTTGCATCATGGTTTGTCGACTATTGGTGTATGTTTATACAATGTTGTACCATGCTTTGTCGACTATTAGTGTATGTTTAGACGGTGTTGTATCATGCTTTGTCGGCTAATAAGACCGGCCTCGGTGGTGTCGTGGTTAGGCCATCGGTCTACAGGCTGGTAGGTACTGGGTTCGGATCTCAGTTGAGGCATGGGATTTTTAATCTAGATACCGACTCCAAACCCTGGCTCAATGGGTAGGTGTAAACCACTTGCACCGACCAGTGGTCCATAACTGGTTCAACAAAGGCCATGGTTTGTGCTATCCTGCCTGCGGGAAGCGCAAATAAAAGATCCCTTGCTGCCTGTCGTAAAAGAGTAGCCTATGTGGCGACAGCGGGTTTTCTCTTAAAAAAAACAGTGTCAGAATGACCATATGTTTGACGTTCAATAGCCGATGATAAGATACAAAATCAATGTGCTCTAGTGGCGTCTTTAAATGAAACAAGCTCTTTTTTTGTCGGCTATTAGTGTATGTTTAGACAGTGTTGTATCATGTTTTGTCGACTATTAGTGTATGTTTAGACAGTGTTGTATCATGCCTTGTCGACTATTAGTGTATGTTTAGACAGTGTTGTATCATGCCTTGTCGACTATTGGTGTATGTTTAGACGGTGTTGTACCATGTTTTGTCGACTATTAGTGTATGTTTAGACTGTTGTATCATGCCTTATCGACTATTGGTGTATGTTTAGACGGTGTTGTATCATGCCTTGTCGACTATTGGTGTATGTTTAGACAGTGTTGTATCATGCCTTGTCGACTATTGGTGTATGTTTAGACGGTGTTGTACCATGTTTTGTCGACTATTAGTGTATGTTTAGACAGTGTTGTATCATGCCTTGTCGACTATTAGTGTATGTTTAGACGGTGTTGTATCATGCCTTGTCGACTATTGGTGTATGTTTAGACAGTGTTGTATCATGCATTGTCGACTATTGGTGTATGTTTAGACAGTGTTGTATCATGCCTTGTCGACTATTGGTGTATGTTTAGACGGTGTTGTACCATGTTTTGTCGACTATTAGTGTATGTTTAGACAGTGTTGTATCATGCCTTGTCGACTATTAGTGTATGTTTAGACAGTGTTGTATCATGCCTTGTCGACTATTGGTGTATGTTTAGACGGTGTTGTATCATGTTTTGTCGACTATTAGTGTATGTTTAGACGGTGTTGTATCATGCCTTGTCGACTATTAGTGTATGTTTAGACGGTGTTGTACCATGTTTTGTCGACTATTAGTGTATGTTTAGACAGTGTTGTATCATGCATTGTCGACTATTAGTGTATGTTTAGACAGTGGTGTACCTTGCTTTGTCGACTATTAGTGTGTTTAGACGGTGTTGTACCTTGCTTTGTCGGCTGTTAGTCTGAGAGAGAGAGAGAGAGAGAGAGAGAGAGAGAGAGAGAGAGAGAGAGAGAGAGAGAGAGAGGAGAGAGAGAGACAGACAGAGAGAGACAGAGACAGAGAGACAGAGACGGAGAGAGAGAGACAGAGAGAGGGAGAGATAGACAGACAGACAATGAGAATGACTGCGAGAGAGAGAGAGAGAGAGAGAGAGAGAGAGAGAGAGAGAGAGAGAGAGAGAGAGAGAGAGAGAGAGAGAGAGGAGAGAGAGAAATAGAGAGAGAGAGAGAGAGAGAGAGAGAGAGAGAGAGAGAGAGAGAGAGGGAGGGAGGGAAGGAGGGGGAGAGAGGGAGGGAAGGAGGGAAGATATGAGGGAGTAATTAGAAATAGGGTACATGAAGGAAGGAACCGAGGACGAAAGAAAGAAAAATAACTGATCGTTATACCTATTATTATAGTTTTGATATGTCAATAGTTGTATTCACTACACCTGTTTTCTATTCTACTTACACGATAAATCTCGTTATTACAATATTTTGTAATTCCTGTAGTAGAAAAAAACCTTGACACAAATGTAAGTCCGTTAAAACAGTCGTCCTTCCTCCATTGTGTGCATGCTAGTAAATATCGTTGTGGTCAGTGGTTGGGGTAAATGATCTAGAGTCCGACCTTGACCGCTCAGCGCAGTACATTAGGCCGCGCTAAAGAACCACAGTAGCCGGGGTCAATAGTGCAAGCAGATACGCACCATGCACCTTGGTTGTCCACACGCGGATCGATAGGTCCTAGGGTCGAGACTCGTCGGTAGACCGATTGCATTTTTCTCTTTGTACTTGTGGTGTGTCAAGGGGCGGGACGTAGCCCAGTGGTACAGCGCTCGCTCGATGCCCGGTCGGTCTAGGATCGTTCCCCGTCGGTGGGCTCATTGGGCTATTTCTCGTTCCAGCCAGTGCACCACGACTGGTATATCAAAGGATGTGGTATGTACTACCCTGTCTGTGGGATGGTGCATATAAAAGATCCCTTGCTGCTAATCGAAAAGAGTAGCCCATGAAGTGGCAACAGCGGGTTTCCTCTGTCAGTATCTATGTGGTCCTCAACCATATGTCTGACGCCATATAACCGTAAATAAAATGTGTTGAGTGCCTCGTTAAATAAAACATTTCTTTCTTTGTGGTGTGTCAGCAGCGGTGGCATATAGTAAAATGCATTTAAATGACCAAGAAGTGTTAAAGTGGAAATAGTACTCCGTATGATAATTGGTGATTTTCTTTTAGTAGCTTAACGTACATCATCACTTATCTTTATTAAATATATATATATATATATATATATATATATATATATATATATATATATATATATATATATATATATATATATATATGCCCACGTAATGTCATGCGAATAAAGAAGAAACGTCTCCGACCATTTTTTATTAGTAGTCGAATTTTTCGCTTGCGCCTACCAGACTGAGTCATCAACTGTCGTGGCATGTGCTCTCAGGCGCGGCTACAAGTTTTTTCTAGGAAGGGGTGAAACGTCCAAAATGGCACCTACAGTAATCCAAGTACACTAATAACATGCATTATAGGGGAGTGGCGGTCGTGTTAATGATAGTGGATCATGGAAGCAATCACGACGTATAGCCGTAAACATCCTTTCCACTCTGTCTTGTGCAATGATATGATTTTGATAATAGAATACGGTTTTGTCATTCAAAGTATATGGACAATTTCAGGTGAAGCGGGGTTCACCCACAATACCCTTCCCCTGGAAGCGGCTGCCTGCTGGCTGTTTGTTAGAAAGTGTTTGCATGTACAAAAGACACTCTTTTTCTCAATAAAACGTATTGTTTTAGGTCATCAATTGATTTAGGGCCCTGCTCTTCCTCTTGTCTAGCATTAAATGCGATAATCGCGGCTATATAATCGATGCTTCCTACACATAAAGTTAATGTAAAAAAATGTGTTTAGACATGTAATTTTGTGTTGAATTATATTCTGAGCAAGTAGACCTATATATCGAGAAAGAAAAAAACTCCAACGTTTACCCCCCCCCCCCAAAAAAAAAATAAAAATAATAAATAAACCCACAAAAAACCCAACTCAAATAATAATAAAAAATAAAACCCCCACATTTTGTTAAAATCAGAGTACAAACACATGATATAGTAATCTCATTAAGTGTAGGCTATTCACACACACACACACACACACACACACACAAACGCGCGCGCGCACAAGGGAACATTTTGTTTCAAGTATAAATTTATGTGTTGCACATTAATAAGTATTTCTTTATTGTCTTCATGTCTTAGAACACTTTTACAATTTAAAATCAACTATAAATTTATTGAATGAAATTTTCGCAATGAATGTTTGACTTTCATATGAAAAGCCTATTTAAAAAGAGAAAAAAAAGAACACTGTTTTCAGATTGATTTTCAAATCAGAGTTCAGTTCCATTTATATTCGTGTTTATATCTAATCAAGGTTCAAGCACGCAGTCCTAGACACAAACCACAGCTATCTGGGCTGTCTGTCCAGGGCAATGGGTTAGTGGTTAGGGGAATCAAAGTCCAACTTGATATATCTGTGTTTAAATCACTGTACCCGTGTCTTAAAGGGGCGGGACGTAGCCCATTGGTAAAGCGCTCGCTTGATGCGCGGTCGGTGTGGGATCGATCCCCGTCGGTGGACCCATTAGGCTATTTCTCGTTCCAGCCAGTGCACCACGACTGGTATATGAAAGGCCATGGTGTGTACGACCCTGTCTGTGGGATGGTGCATATAAAAGATCCCTTGCTGCTAATCGAAAAGAGTAGCCCATGAAGTGGCGACAGCGGGTTTCCTCTCTCAATATTTGTGTGGTCCTTTAAGGGGAGCTACTACTATAGCTCCTCTCATACTGGTTTAGGAAGAGTCATTTTTAGCTCCCTTAAAGCATGTGAATTTGTATGGTATCAGTATGGTAATTCCTTAAATGGCTCTGACGCCATATAACCGTAAATAAAATGTGTTGAGTGCGTCGTTATACAAACAAATATATGTAAATTCCGTGTTTTAAATTGGCATGCAATATGTTTTTTTTCTATCGCAAAACACATACAATGAATATTGAATATACTGAAATGGGATGAAGTTAGAAAATAAATACCGGTAACAAATAGTGCATAAATGTGTTAAAGTCGAGCCATGCTATTTGAGAATTTATACGCTTTCATTCGTATTTCAGGGCCCCGTTCCACGAAGCGATCTTAGCACTAAGATCACCTTAGTGTATAAGGTAGCTATGCACTTAAGGTGATCTTAGGGCTAAGATCGTTTTGTGGAACGGGGCCAAGGTCGCTAATTTAAATGGACGAATTTACCTAACGAAGAAGATTCGGCTCGAGTTACCGTACCTTGTTATGTTGTAAAATGTCTAACTTTTAGAGGAAACTCGCCAAGAGATAAGCTGGTAGATATATGTATTGATATTACACTATGCTGTGTATGTCGTATAGGTATTTATTGTGTGCTGACATTAAGTGTGTGTTTGTTATGACGTGTGTAAATATTTCGCAAGGTAAGCCCACAAGCCCGTGTCGGGATGTTTGATGGTCTGGTTCCACAGTTACATATTCTGAGTTGATGTGTTGTTTTGTTTTTAAAATCATAAACATTGTCATAGGTTTAATTATATCATATTTAATAGTAAATAGCTATGTACATTTAGTATGAGAAGCACAGAAGGAAAGAAAAAATACCCAAAACTGTAAAAGCCTAAAAGGGGTACATTGTAAATCATGTTTTTCCCATCCCAATATCATGTTTGTTTTGGGGTTTTCCTCAGGCTAACATGTAGGTTAGTGATCGATACCGGCCTCAATGGACATAGGCTGGTAGGTACAGGATTCGCAGCCCAGTATGGGCACCCATCCAGTTAGCCCGAGTACTCTGACTGTAAGAGAGCTAGACGGACATTTGGACATAAACACGCTCTCATTACAGTCAGAGACCAACCTATGTCTTTTTTTGGCAATTTCTGACTACCAAACGGTAGGCAACGAGTCCCGCTCTAATACCACAACAATCCTATGTTTGACGTCAAATACCTTTACATCAATCATTTTGCGGTTAAGTGATACAAAAAAAATCCACATATTAATCACTAATACACATACTACAGAAAGAAACCCGACAGCACCCACATTCAGCTACGCTTCGTGACACTCCGTCGCAACAATTGCAAAGCTCGGCGATCTATTTCGAGACGTAGACCACGTGACGCGCACTGGGCGATTCCGCCTTGTGCAGCAGTTACAGGGGCCGTCTCATATCAAGCGAAAGTTACAACATGGAAGAGTTGGCTAATGCCGTTTTGGATGAGGGATTTCATTACGTCATTAAACCAAAACACTTACACAATGATTCCATTTGAATTTTGAAGGATCCATTTGGGGTGTTATCGACAGGATACGGCAAAAAGTATGTGCTACGTACTGCCTCCTCTTATGAGATGACCCTGTAACTGCTGCACAAGGCGGAATCGCCCAGTCTCGAAATAGATCGCCGAGCTTTGCAATTGTTGCGACGGAGTGTCACGAAGTGTAGCTGAATGTGGGTGCTGTCGGGTTTCTTTCTGTAGTATGTGTATTAGTGATTAATATGTGGATTTTTTTGTATCACTTAACTCGAAAATGATTGATGTAAAGGTATTTGACGTCAAACATAGGATTGTTGTGGTATTAGAGCGGGACTCGTTGCCTACCGTTTGGTAGTCAGGAATTGCCAAAAAAAGACATAGGTTGGTCTCTGACTGTAATGAGAGCGTGTTTATGTCCAAATGTCCGTCTAGCTCTCTTACAGTCAGAGAGCTCGGGCTACCATCCAGTATGAAAAAAAGTTTGTTTTATTTAACGACGCCGCTAGAGCACATTGATTTTTTATCTTATCATCGGCTATTGGACGTCAAACATATGGTCATTCTGACACTGTTTTTAGAGGAAACCCGCTGTCGCCACATAGGCTACTCTTTTTACGACAGGCAGCATGGGATCTTTTATTTGCGCTTCCCACAGGCAGGATAGCACAAACCATGGCCTTTGTTGAACCAGTTATGGATCACTGGTCGGTGCAAGTGGTTTACACCTACCCATTGAGCCTTGCGGAGCACTCACTCAGGGTTTGGAGTCGGTATCTCGATTAAAAATCCCATGCCTCGACTGGGATCCGAACCCAGTACCTACCAGCCTGTAGACCGATGGCCTGCCACGACGCCACCGAGGCCGGTCCATCCATCCAGTATGAGTTTTAACGACATACATGGGTAGGTGTAAGACCACAAAATCCTGTTTTCTCTCACTAACCACTAACCAACTAACAACTAACTAACTGTCCTGGACAGACAGCCCAGATAGCTGAGGTGTGTGCCAAGGACAGTGTGCTTGAACTTAATTGGATATAAGCACAAAAGTAAGTAAATAAAGAAGAAGTGATAGATGGACCAAATCAACTCCTATTGCTGATAGTGTTAATGTTTTAGAACTAATAAAACTGAAAAAAAGCAGCATGTCAACACACTCAGGCAATACACTCAATAAAAAGTGGCACCTCATATTTAATTTGCCTTTAAGAAAATGGGGAGTCACAACATTTAAGAGATTTCATTGTTTTTATTAGAAAACCTCATTTTGCTGAAAATCACAGTTTCATTTATGCCACTGGTTTCAACAGCTATATAACAAATAAAAGTGTATTTATTTATTGACAATGGATGATAGTATTTGCACAAATAATCAGTGTTACATATTAGTACCAACCCGTGCCACAGCTGTTTTTTTAACTGAGTAAATAGTTGACAGTGCATCTCGAACTTTGACACAGCACTTTCTTATTTGGTATTCTGCAACATAGACCGTTCTTCTGAGTTGGGGCGGAATTTAGCTCAATCGGTTGAGGTGCTTGTGTTGCAGGATCGAACCACCTCGGTGGATCCAATCAGCTGATTGGGGTTTTCTCGTTACAACCAGTGCACCACAACTGGACAAAGACTGTGGTATTTGTTTTCCTATTTGTGGAAAAGTGCATATAAAAGATCCCTTGATGCATTAAAAAAAATGTAGCAGGTTTCTTCTGATGACTACAAGTCAGAATTACCAAATGTTTGACTGTATCCAATAGCCAGTGATTAATTAATGGATGTGCTCCAGTGGTGTCGTTAAACAAAACAAACTTTTCATTCTTTTTTTTTTATAGGATTGATCAACCAGTTGTTTCCCTGTCTATCCAGTCCACCCCCAAGACTAGTATGTCAAAGACTGTGACATTGTAAAATATCTGTGTGTGTTTATATTTGCAGTGTGAAGGTCTACACAATGATAGTGTGTACACTACACTGAAATCAGGATGATTTTCTTCATCGGTTTCGCGTACATCTCACTGGTGCAGTGGTATCGCAGGAGCAGACGTCGACAGATGTATGCCAGTGTCATATCGCGCTCGCTTAGGAGGTAAAGCTGTTATTTGTTACCCATGTTAAAGTAGGCCTCGACAAATTGCATGACCAATCATTTTGTTTATGCATTCATTGTAATGTTTTGTTTGGGGTAACTGATTTACCATTTGTGTAAAATTTACTACCGTAAAGTACACTTATAATGAACATGCTTAGAATGAACTACTGCATAGAACGAACTGATCATCAGGGTTCAAAAATCCCATCGCCCGACGCCCGTGCCAAGTGGAATTTTCATGCCGGGCAAGTAATTATGTTAACTGCATATGCCCGATGATAAGTGACTAATGTACCACCTAAAACCTTTTAAAAATTTTGGTACAAATCTCAGTAAAACCTTTGGAAAGAGTTCCGATCGTGCGAGCATTTACATAGCTCTAAGGACAACTAACCCTAACCCTAAATGCTGGAACGATCAGAACTCTTGCCAATGTGTTAACACACCAAGACTGAAAACAATGTGTTGAAAAGTTTGATAATTTTTTTAGAGTTATTCCCCTTTTACTATCGACTAAGATCAGAACTCTTGCCAATGTGTTAACACACCAAGACTGAAAACAATGTGTTGAAAAGTTTGATAAATTTTTTTAGAGTTATTCTCCTTTTACTATCGACTAAGATCGGTAATTTCCGCCACTGAACGTAATCGGTTCGATGATCTTCAAACTTAGAAATCCAATACACTTTACAGCTCATATAAAAATAAAGTATACGGGCCTTGTGTGTGCAATCATAATGTTTAATCCTTGCAAACATGGTAAATGAGGTGGGATACAGTTTAAAAATGACATATTCAAATTAAATTGGACGTTAATGTGGTTCCGGCATCTGCTCTTTGCAAATGAACAGGGGTGTAAAGCAAATTTATAATTTCCGAGTTCACTTGAACAGAGCATAAATATTATGAACTGTATGCTTATAAAAGATGCAAGACATTTTAGTTTAGATATAATAAACCCTGTAGCAGAAAATACTTAATGTGTTTCAGTACTTTGCAAATGTAAATCTACGTTCGTGTAAAATGAACGGGTACGGTGAAGTTAGATTTCATTAGCCCTACGCCATAATCGTGATGGTGTGAATATATTCATTTTTTCTGCTTTATTAATAGTTTTTAACAAATAAATTATGCTCAGTAAGTTAAAAATACAAGGCTGCAATCAATGTATTTGTTTACCAAGCCTGCACTATTTAAAAACATTTGCAAAATAACAGAGCTCATGTTTACTTTGAGCCCAGCCACGACTGTTTGCGAGAGACTTTTCTCAGCTATTAACAGGGTAAAAACACCCCAGGGTCATTCTGTGTCAAATCACCCAACGGGTTAAACCCGACCGTCTCAGATTTTTATGAAACTTGGTATACTTGTTGATTGGGATCCCACAACACCAAAATGGGCGTGGCCACCAACCTTTGAACCCTCATATCTCAGGAACTACTGGACCAATCTTCATAAAATTTGTATTGTTGGGAGGGCAATTTGACAAGGATTCCAAATCTGCCATTATTGTTCAGATTGGAGTACACTGACCATTGACCTTTGTTATGACCTTGAAATTGACCGTGTGGATCACGTGACCTTGAAATGACCTTTCTTGTAATTTAATCTCCCACATGTTAACTAAAACATATAAAAGTTTCAGAGGTGTAATCTTTTTTGTTTAGCCACAATATAGATTTTAAAAATGCATACCTGCACGGATGATTGATACAATGCATTACAATGTACATTTTCTACATGTATAGACTTCTCTGAGACCAAAAACTCATCTTTGGAGTCAAAATCCACCTGACATGTCTGAAGGAATGCCTGAAGGATATTAAAAGATGCCAAATGGCATGAGAGATTCTACACAATCAGGCCCAAAGGGTTAACAGGAAGTGTGGCTTCAGGCATGTCAGGTACTCCTTGAAATCCCCTGGGGAAATCCCCATTGAGCACATGGCAATTAGAAATTTAAGACAAAGAAGTTTCTTGATCTGCATTTCTTTGATAATCTGAAGCTTTCAAGTTGGACACTATGTCAGATGTTGATATGTAAGTATTATGTTTTCTTCATAAAACCTATTAAGTCATTTTGTCATGTCATATGGCCTTGCCAATGGTTTTGAACAAGGTTTCAATCAACTACAGTACAACCCAGTCTGAAACCAGGCTTCATCCAGTGATGTACTACATAATGTATTTGTACACCCAGTCTTCGGCACAGAGTGTGAACAAGGTCTACCTAGACATTGATTAACTGATTTATACTTGAAAAGTTTGACCCAAATACCCAAGGCTTGTGGGCATTTGGCAATGATACATGTAATCTGCTGCCATTTTAGTTTTCTGACCTGCTTAACTTTACTGAAAGGGTTTCAGGGCTAGATTTAATATTTAGGAAAGCATTGACTTTGTCCTGCAAGGTGATTTTGTGGAAAATTTCTCGTACATTGTTCAGGATGAGATTCAGAGTTTCCAGTGGGAAAATAAACATCCTTTTGTGGCATACTGCAGGTTGGCTGATGGAACCCTCGAACACTGTAACATTTGTGTAGTGAGTGACACTAGGGAGCACTCAACTGTAACTGTGTATGCTTTCTTGAGTGTTGTTATTCCATACCTTCAGACTGAGTTTCCTCATGTGAAAAAGATCCATTATTTCACTGACGGCTGTGCTGGACAGTATAAGAATAAGAACAATTTTGTTAACCTGTGCCATCATGAAGAGGACTTTGGGTTGGAAGGTGAATGGAACTTTTTTGCGACAAGCCACGGCAAAAGTGCCTGTGATGGAATTGGGGGGGACGGTGAAGAGGTTGCTGACCAAGGCCAGTTTGCAGCGTCCCTACACAGACCCAATGTGTCTAAGTCAAAGATGCATGCCTACAAGCTGAGCCTGCAGAGTGACCCACCAGAACTAGTATCTGTCCAGGATTCTGAGGATGATAAGACAGAGTTACCAGAGGAGCCTCCCATTGAAGCCATGAAGCAAAACTATGTTTGTTGTCTGTATGACAATGAGGCATGGGTTGGGCTAGTTGAGGACATTTCAGACGAGCATGGAGATGATACACCTTCTATTGCATCTTCTCGACGGATGTACTCTCTGAGTAAAAAGGATGATACTAGAATTACAAGACTATGGGGGAAGTGGGTGACCGAATGATTCTGTGACTGCTGAACTGGTGAGAAGGCAATGAAGGAAGTAGTTTGATATCATATGATCATAGCATGTATTACTCGGTGTTCAAGAGAGATGGTGATTCCTAGCATCAGGAATTGGTCATTCGGGTTTACTTCAGTATAGCTAATCAGACGTTAATGGCAGAAAAGGTGTTATTTTCATGGACATGCAATTTTTGAATGTGTATTGCTGCTAAACAAAGAATATTACACCTCTGAAACTTTTATATGTTTTAGTTAACATGTGGGAGATTAAATTACAAGAAAGGTCATCTCAAGGTCATGTGATCCACATGGTCAATTTCAAGGTCATAACAAAGGTCAAACGGTCAGTGTACCCCAACATTCTCCAATCTGAACAATAATGACAGATTTGGAATCCTTGTCAAATTGCCTTTCCAACAATACCAATTTTATAAAGATTGGCCTAGTAGTTCCTGAGATATGAGGGTTCAAAGGTTGGCGGCCACGCCCATTTTGGCCGAAAATCTCAAAATTTGGGGGGCCATATCTCCCACACCACTGGTCCGATTGGCCTAAAATTTGGAATTTAGTGCTGTGGAATCCTAATCAATACCAAGTTTCATAAAAATCTGAGACGGTCGGGTTTAAAATATCTGGGGTTTTTGGTGATTTGACACGGAATGACCCCCCAGAGAAGTGTTCAGGGACAAATTTTTTAAAATAATATACACAATAATGACACATGGGCCAAAATCCCTAAACATTTTTAAAACAATGCCAGCCATAAAAGAATGGCTCACGAGTGGAAAGGGATCTCACAACATCCACGGTCATACAAGTGATCACTAAGACATACATGGACACAATAATTATATTTAGATGAACAAGTGGACACTACCAAACAAATAACAAAGTTTAAATCAACAAATGGACACTATTTAAAAAATAAAGTTTAAATCAATAGAGAAGACAGTTGATACTACTGGACAGACATATACATTTAGTACTTCCTAGGTAAGTATTGTAACCTATTGGCAAAATTCTTTATTTGTGGAATTAAACCAATTACTTTCAAGATTATTACACTGCACTGTATTAAATTAAATAGGAGTAACACAATTGGTTACCGTAAGAAGTATGGGCAAGTGGAAAAATATATGGGGCAAGTGAATATCTGATTGGCACTTGCCCTGTGGCAAGTAATTTTTTTGAAAATGTTTGAACCCCTGATCATAAAGTCCTGTTTTATCTCCTTATATACATTAATAACCAACTTATGCAAATGTGTACAACGAACTACTGCTATAATAAACTAACTATCATGGTCCCTTCCAGTTCGTTATAACAGCGCTTTGCTGTCAATAAACTAACTATCGTGGTCCCTTCCAGTTCATTATAACAGCGCTTTGCTGTCAATCAACTAACTATCGTGGTCCCTTCCAGTTCGTTATAACAGCGCTTTGCTGTCAATCAACTAACTATCGTGGTCCCTTCCAGTTCGTTATAACAGCGCTTTGCTGTCAATCAACTAACTATCGTGGTCCCTTCCAGTTCGTTATAACAGCGCTTTGCTGTCAATGAACTAACTATCATGGTCCCTTCCAGTTCGTTATAACAGCGCTTTGCTGTCAATAAACTAACTATCATGGTCCCTTCCAGTTCGTTATAACAGCGCTTTGCTGTCAATGAACTAACTATCGTGGTCCCTTCCAGTTCGTTATAACAGCGCTTTGCTGTCAATGAACTAACTATCGTGGTCCCTTCCAGTTCGTTATAACAGCGCTTTGCTGTCAATGAACTAACTATCGTGGTCCCTTCCAGTTCGTCCCTTCCAGTTCGTTATAACAGCGCTTTGCTGTCAATGAACTAACTATCATGGTCCCTTCCAGTTCGTTATAACAGCGCTTTGCTGTCAATAAACTAACTATCATGGTCCCTTCCAGTTCGTTATAACAGCGCTTTGCTGTCAATAAACTAACTATCATGGTCCCTTCCAGTTCGTTATAACAGCGCTTTGCTGTCAATAATCAGTCGTAGCTGTAGATCTTTCAATTTTGTTTTTCAATTTTAAAACAGGTTATCCAATTTGTTTTGGCGTAACTCATTTCCATTTGCCAAAAGTGAACTTATTGATGCCTATTAAAGCCTCAATCACACCTATGCATTAGTTAACATCTATTACTAAACACAAGTACAGTATTAAGAGAGCAAACAATGTTATTGCCATTGCATTATTTTTTTCAAGCTGTCATCTTTTCTTCTTGTTTTTTTCTCTCATTTCTCTCATTTCTCGCTCATAGCTAACAGGTCCTTAGATTGTTTTAATGTCTTGCTGTCCACCTCCACAACCCTCTCCTTGTCCTTGATGGTGTGCACAACCTGAAGATATAGTCTTGCAAAACAAGGTTAAAACAGATTGAAATCATAGAAAAAAATAAAAATTATTTTATGTTAAGATCATGAGAAACTTAGGTGCATTCACATTATTTAATATTTGTTGCAAACTCAACTATAATATTTTGAACTAACCAAATCATATTCAGACTGAGTTGTGTTAATCTTTATTGTATCACATGTACATTCACATATGTATTTCAAAGCACTGCTGTAGACATTTAATTATAAACATAGCCAAATCCTATTCAGACTGAGTTGTGTTCATCGGTCACATGTGTTTGTATTTTCAGGTCAAGTATTTTGGCTCAGAGAGTGTGCCTGACTCAAGAGGGCAGCACTGGTGACTTCTTGCATTCTGCTCTGCTGAAATGCTCCGAGACGTACACGGTGCGACAATACGTAAACGATGAAAAACTGCTCATTTCCACAGTCGAGCCTAAGGTACGTTCTGATTGAACTTCAGTTGGTGAGATCTATCAGGTTTCTTCCTGTTGTGGGTATCTGTTTGTACATTACTGTAGATCCTGAAATTAATGCGATCATAATATTAATGCGAAAAATGCTATGTTTTTATCTATGTGCCCCATGTTATTAAAACAAAACAAAGATTAAAATTCTAATAAATTTATAAAACACAACTGGAAAACAATTCATTGTAGGCGAGACAGACTAATTGTCCAATAGTTCAGCAAGCTGCCAGCCACGTGTGACGACTGCAGGGTCTTTGTCCACCCTGTCAATAGCTGACATGGTCCATTGCACGTGAATGTGTTTTAGCACGCTAATCGTGAGGTCGACAATTTCTTTGTTTTTACTGTTCACGTTTGATGCAACTTTGTCAGTATCCCACTGGGTGAATTGTTCTTTCATAATGACTTTGAAATCATCATTCACAGATAAAGATACAGTTGTAATAGTACATACATGTTTAACCAGATTTAGCTAAATATACACATTACGTAAATGATTGCTAAAAACATATGCTTTGAGTTGATCTTAACAAAAACACTAGGGACTAAACAGGGTAATTGATGTGCACAGACATGTTAGTGAGTTGATCTCATTGAAGAGACCTTTAACTCGGATTTAACAGAAAAGTACACAAACGTATGTTAGAAAAGTAATCTTTCAAAGGGAGGCTACTCGCATTAATTTCATGTCGCATTTTAGTCTTCCCACCGTCACTCGCATTAATTTAGGGACGCGTTAATTTCAGGATTTACAGTATACATACTAACAGATTTGTTTTGGTGTCACATCTGGACTACAATTGTCCCTAAGATATATAGATGTTGTGTTAAGACATGCTATGTTCATTTCCCAAGCTGCATGTGGCACATGCTTTCATCAGAAGAGAAATAACTTACTAGTCTCCTACTGGTACAGCCGGAGGGGACTATTGGTCTCACATCTGTCTGTCTGTCTGCTGTCCCACATATAGCTTTCTGGACTATTTTGCACAATGCATTAAGATATTGAGCTCATATTTTGTGTATAGCTTTATCTTGTACTGCTACAGATCAAGTTTGAGCTTCATGGCAATTTACCCATTTTTGACAGAGTTATGGCCCTTCAACTTCGGAGACTGTTCAAAATTTGTTTTCTAGACATGTTTTTGCAGCACCTCAAAATAGTGAAGTGAAATTTTGTGTGTAGTTTTATCAGGTACTGTTATAGATCAGGTATGACTTTAATGGTGATTTACCCATTTTGACAGAGTTATGGCCCTTGATATACAAAAAATGTTTGGGCCCAGTAGGAGACGTATTGTTTTAGCAGTACTCTCAGAATGCTTGTTAACTACAGCACAAATAGACATAGCATTAGGCTGTTTCCTTCTTTGTCAGAATGCTTGTTAACTACAGCACAAATAGACATATCATTAGGCTGTTTCCTTCTTTGTCAAAACAAATTTCATGTTTCCATGTTCATTGAAGTAAAAAAACAAATCCAGCATTCCTAGCCCATAACAGTTTTTGTTAGGCAGGCTGACTTTCACTTGCATGTAAATTACAAGACACGAGGCCTGAGATCATTTTAACATTAAAACACTGACATTGATAACTAAATAGATTAGCAACTGTCATTAATTTAAAAAAATATAATAAAATGTTTCCTGTTGTAGTAAAAGGTTTTGAGATAATTTTTAACTGGGTTCTTTGGAATATTTTAACTAAATTTAAGTTAAAATATATTTATGCATACACTTCTATACATTTAAACAAATATTTATTTGATTTGAATTTGATTTTTAGCAAACGGTAGACATGCATCTGTGGACGGCGTACATGGACATCAATCCCAGCAGTGACCGCTCATTACGAAGTATCATGGTTCTGCTGGAGGCCGACCGACCTAGCGACCTGATCGCGTACCAGAAGAAAATACTGGACACACCGCCAGTATGCAGAATTCATGTGAGTTGACTGCACCAGAGTTTGCTACTGTTGTTTAGTTTCCAGCTAACAGGCCTGTTGCTTATCAAACTTTAGAGTCTAGACTGAACACTCAAATAGAGTGTGAAACGTTAACGTCATGGCAATGCCACACAAATTGTATGTGTATGAGTCTAGACTGAACACTCCAATAGAGTGTGAAACGTTAACGTCATGGCAATGCCACACAAATTGTATGTGTATGAGTCTAGACTGAACACTCCAATAGAGTGTGAAACGTTAACGTCATGGCAATGCCACACAAATTGTATGAAAAGTTAATTTTTGTTTTGTTTAATAACACCACTCGAGCACAGTGATTTGTTAATCGTATGTGTAGGATGTCATTCAATATTTACGTCTAGGCTGGTAAGTTTTATAAGCAAAGACCAAGAGCCTTTAAAACAACTAGAAGTACATGTTTAATACATTTTTTTTTTTAGAATATCAGTATCTTTTACACAATATTTCTGGTTGCCATTTTATTTAATTTTCCAATAAATATTAATGTCATACCAGTGCTTCTAGATTATGGTAGCTCCACTCACATGGCTAGTGATATTCAATGTTGGGCTAGTAAATAACTACTATTGCCATGCCCGACAGCTAGTGAATATAAAAAAAAAAAAAAGGTTGCAGTTAAGTCTGTTTTGTTTTTGTAAATATGAATATCTGGCCCCAACGACATCAATAAAGTCCTTTTAACAACTAATTGTTTTTCATTTATTATCTATACCTCTTACCTATGGTATTTTCACCTTTTCACGTAGACTGGTTCAAACATCGCAATAGCCATTCAAATAAAACAGTTTGCATTTCATCCCATCAAGTTTTGAAAGATTATTCATTTAACTACTTAATTTTGTATCATTACAATTAGTCAAAAAATTCATAGTTAATTAACTGATCCTCAACATTTTAAGACTAGTAATTTATAGTTTTTTGTGCATAAAGAGTGTATTTTTTAACAGGTGTTGACACTTGGCTGCCCAGTTGCTTGGAAACCTGGAATACCATTTGGGATTGTCCTGCACTGTAGTCTTGATGGTTTTGTCGCGATGTGTGATGCGTTTGGTCACGGTCATCTGACTGTTGGGGAAAATCTGGAGATTCACAAGATAATTAGTACGTATTTATATTCTTAGCTTTGCTCGCAAGACGTGCAGCGGGACGCAGGATAGTTCACTCTCAGTAGACTCGGGGGGGTTTTCCCAGTCACAACTAGTGCCCTATGACTGGCACAGCAGAGGCTGTGGTATGTGCTGTGTTGTCTATCGGAAAATGCATATACAATATCTCTTGCTGCTTCATCAGTAGGAGTAGCCTATGTGGCCAAAGTAGGTTTATGCTCTTTCTGTCTGTTGACATATTAGACACTAAATAGCTGTAGTTAAAACTGTGCTGAGGTGTCGTTAAAACATTTCATTTCTTGTCAGTGTTGAAATGAACCTCATGAAAAGTAAGTCTATGTAACAATTTGAAGTTACAGCATAGACTTACACATGATATGCATGGTTATTTGGAAATGTTTTGATTGACAGCCAGTAGTCCTATCAATGGCCATTGTACATGTATATATGTATATATATATATATATATATATATATATATATATATATATATCATTTTGTAGCCATTGTATCCACCGACTAAACATGCACTTCAGCATCATTAAATAAAAAAAAATTCCTTGTTTCCAAAATAATTCTAAATACACATCTGACTACAATAAATGCAGTGAGGTTTTAACATAATGTCCAACATATAGAAAGTAAGACTTCAAAATGTGTTATTTATATGTGTTATTTATATGTGTACATTTATATGTGTTATTTATATGTGTACATTTATATGTGTTATTTATATGTGTTATTTATATGTGTACGTTTATATTTTGCTTCAGCATAAATATTTATATTTTATATATATATTTATTTCATAAATTAATTTGGTCTGGCAAAACAAGCACTGATATTAATCAATTGTTTAATGCTGATGCATATTACGAGGTCTGTCATTGAACAAGATGCTGTTGTAAATACATTTTTCTTCTTTGTTTTTTCCAGCTGTAGAATGTCAAGGCAAGCCACATAGGTTTCTGCAAGATGCTGAATGTGAGGACAGCAAGGTGGATGAAAGACAGCAAGTGTTCGTGTTTAACTCACCAGAAAACTGTAACAAAATGGAGGACAGAAAACCAGTGTTTGTGGTCAACTCACCAGACAGCTGCAATGAGGATCTCCAGCTACAGTGTGAGAGTTCGGAAGAACTGGTGCACGAGGACATCCCACCAACTGTGACTGTTCAGAAAGTTGATGAGGCATCTAGTGGTGACACAACCATAGATGATGACACAACCAGTTTAGCTAAGGATACTGCAGAAGTGGTCTCCAACAGTGTAGCCATAGATTCCAACAGTGTGACTACAGACAACATGAATGTAAATGGTGTAAAGACAACTGGTGTGACTTTAAACGGTGTGGACATTAACGACACAGACTTGAATGGTTGTGACATTGATCCCAGAGTGCGTAACATCTCTGGTTCAGCTTCGATGAAACCGCCAAACGTCCTTGTCTACTGTGGAAAGAAAGACTCTGTCCGTAGGTTCCAGGGAGTGAAGGCTTCTCTTGAACAGTGTCTGAACACCGACTGTTACACTATATACCATCTGCAGCATGCAGAGGTCAACTCAGCGCCATGGGCAGACAACTCCGCTCTGCTCATAATTTCGTGTGAGAGCCTGTACGATGGCGTAAACCTGACGTTCATCAGATATTTTCAGAAGGGTGGCCGGGTGCTGAGCTGTGGGAGCTCGCTGGACGGGGAGTTTGTTGAGAGGAAGAAGGTTCAGAACAGTATCGGGGTCACAGAGTTGGACATTGAAACATGGAAGGGGGTCAGCACTCTTCGAGGTCCATTCAACTATTCTGGGGTTTTGGCGAGGATGGTGGGTGTAGTGGTGAACACGATGGCACGTGACCCATTGACCGGAGAACCTGTGTTAATGTTTGTCAGGCAGAAGTTGGCGGTCACCGGTTCTAGCGGAGTGGCTGTTTTGTCGCAGGTCAGTCAGTTGAGAAGAAAACCAGACTTTAGAAAATAACTGTAGTCCCTCTCTGATAAACAGGCAAATGAATATTTAAACTTTTGTTAGATAATGTTACTTATAAGTGCAGCTTATAACAATTTATTTCCATATTCATGGATTAACCAACTAAAGATGTTAAATATCAAGTTGTTGTTACCAGAATTAAAATGAATTTCCTCAATTGATTTTCATATGTCCATCTATGATGGGTCATATTATGGTATAGCGTTGTCCGTCTGTTAACTTTTTCTTGTCCGGACCATATCTTGCATACAGATTCATATGGGACCATCAAACCTTGCATGTAGGAACAACTTGGAATGGCTGTGTGTCGTGTACTATTACCAGGTCACTGTGACCTACTTTTCACAGTTTATTGCACTTAACAGTAAATCCTTGTCCAGACTATATCTTGCATACAGATGCATATAGGACCAGCAAACCTCACACGTAGGAACAACTTGGGATGGTGGTGTGTCGCATACTATTACTAGGTCACTGTGACCTACTTTTCACGGTCTACTGCACATAACTGTAAATCCTTGTCCGGATCATATCTTGCATACAGATGCATACAGGACCAGCAAACCTCACACGTAGGAACAACTTTGGATGGTGGTGTGTCACATACAGTTACTATGTCACTGTGATACAAATAAATAAATTAAATAATGTGTCTATACTTACTTGTCCTGTCCATAAAATATAATTACTCTTCCAGTATGCAATTCAGCACCGACAATACAATGTTTTGTTAATGTTACATACATAAACTGTTTCTTTGTCAATATAAATGTGTCACCAAAACAAACTGTTCATACATCACATAATTAGAATTGAATCATACCCATAACATATTCATTAATATCTATGGTTTTCCATCAAACTCCTAACGGGCATATCATGTATCTCACTGGTACTGTTGTTTATAATATTGTATGTTAGCCCCTTCATCAGAGAGCCAACAAATTGGGCTTGTAGACCTTTGTACACAGTATTCCAACACAGCAGTTTTAAGTGGGCATATAAAAATATGTGAACAGTGCCTGTCCTGCTAATTCCTTTTATTTTTCCTAATTATTTCATTCAGTAGTATATGCTTTACATGTGGCTAGTACATAGACAGAACCACATACTAATTGTTTTGACATTTTATTTATTGCAAAACGAGGCGGGATTTAGCTCAGTCGGTTGAGTGCTCACTTGAGGTGCTTGCGTCGCAGGATCGAACCACCTTGGTGGATCCATTCAGCTGATTGGTCAGAATTACCAAATGTTTTACATCCAATAGCCATTGAATAATTAATCAATGTGTTCCAGTGGTGTCGTTAAACAAAAAAAATTATTATACCCAGAGACCGCAACAAAACCACTGGTATGTGGTTCTGTATTTATTACATACCACCTTTCTATACTGTGATTAACAAAAGTTTAATTAAATATTACAACTTACTTTGTCTGGTAAGTTGGTTGAATTTTATGGAATTGACGGAACGTTGAGCTCCTGGCCAGGAACATGATGTCATTCCTAGCTAGAGACATGATGTCATTCCTAGCTAGGGACATGATGTCATTCCTAGCTAGGGACATGATGTCATTCCTAGCTAGGGACATGATGTCATTCCTAGCTAGGGACATGATGTCATTCCTAGCTAGGGACTTGATGTCATTCCTAGCTAGAGACATGATCTCATTCCTAGCTAGGGACATGACGTCATTCCTAGCTAGAGACTTGACGTCATTCCTAGCTAGGGACATGACGTCATTCCTAGCTAGGGACATGGTGTCATTCCTAGCTAGAGAAATGATGTCATTCCTAGCTAGAGAAATGACGTCATTCCTAGCTAGGGACATGACGTCATTCCTAGCTAGGGACATGACGTCATTCCTAGCTAGGGACATGACGTCATTCCTAGCTAGGGACATGACGTCATTCCTAACTAGGGACATGACGTCATTCCTAACTAGGGACATGATGTCATTCCTAACTAGGGACATGACGTCATTCCTAGCTAGAGACTTGACGTCATTCCTAGCTAGGGACATGACGTCATTCCTAGCTAGGGACATGATGTCATTCCTAGCTAGGGACATGATGTCATTCCTAGCTAGGGACTTGATGTCATTCCTAGCTGACATGTCATTCCTAGCTAGGGACATGACGTCATTCCTAGCTAGAGACTTGACGTCATTCCTAGCTAGGGACATGATGACATGGTGTCATTCCTAGCTAGAGAAATGATGTCATTCCTACTAGTCATTCCTAGCTAGGGACATGACGTCATTCCTAGCTAGGGACATGACGTCATTCCTAGCTAGGGACATGACGTCATTCCTAGCTAGGGACATGACGTCATTCCTAACTAGGGACATGATGTCATTCCTAACTAGGGACATGACGTCATTCCTAGCTAGAGACTTGACGTCATTCCTAGCTAGGGACATGACGTCATTCCTAGCTAGGGACATGATGTCATTCCTAGCTAGAGAAATGATGTCATTCCTAGCTAGAGAAATGACGTCATTCCTAGCTAGAGACATGACGTCATTCCTAGCTAGAGACATGACGTCATTCCTAGCTAGGGAAATGACGTCATTCCTAGCTAGAGAAATGACGTCATTCCTAGCTAGGGACATGACGTCATTCCTAGCTAGGGACATGATGTCATTCCTAGCTAGGGACATGATGTCATTCCTAGCTAGAGAAATGATGTCATTCCTAGCTAGAGAAATGATGTCATTCCTAGCTAGAGACATGATGTCATTCCTAGCTAGAGACATGATGTCATTCCTAGCTAGAGACATGATGTTATTCTGGTGCACATGTACTATGCATGTGCGATTATGTATCACACATATGCTGAATAAAATATTTTGTTATTGCATGGTCAGAATTGTCTACTACAGTAAAATTAAATGGGTTTGTAATAAAATGATATGTGTAACGTGATGTGTTTGTGTCTTTGACAGCTGCTTCTCGAGCGTGACCCGACCGACATGGTGGGAGAACCGGCCGAGTTCCGCCATCTGAAGAAATCAAACTCCACACGACTTCAGATTCTCAAACACATCCTCATCACACTCGGACTCAACTGTAGTCAGCAGACCCCGCCAGACCTCACACCATGTGTCCTGCTCACAAACAGACAGGTGAGTAACACTGTGTCCTGCTCACCATCAGGCATGTGAGTAACTCCTGCTCACCAACATACATGTGAGTAACACATTGTCCTGCTCACCAACAGACAGGTGAGTAACACTGTCCTGCTGACGGGTCTCAGTGGCGTAGTGGTTAGGCCATCGGTCTACAGGCTGGTAGGTACTGGGTTCGGATCCCAGTCGAGGCATGGGATTTTTAATCCAGATACCGACTCCAAACCCTGAGTGAGTGCTCTGCAAGGCTCAATGGGTAGGTGTACGCCACTTGCACCGACCAGTGATCCATAACTGGTTCAACAAAGGCCATGGTTTGTGCTATCCTGCCTGTGGGAAGCGCAAATAAAAGATCCCTTGCTGCTAATCGGAAAGAGTAGCCTATGTAGTGGCGACAGCGGGTTTCCTCTCAAAATCTGTGTGGTTCTTAACCATATGTCTGACGCCATATGACCGTAAATAAAATGTGTTGAGTGCGTCGTAATATTTCTTTCTTTCTTTCACTGTCCTGCTCACCAACAGACAGGTGAGTAACACTGTGTCCTGCTCACCATCAGGCAGGTGAGTAACACTGTGTCCTGCTCACAAACAGGTGAGTAACACTGTGTCCTGCCCACCAACATACAGGTGAGTAACACTGTCCTGCTCACCAACATGCATGTGAGTAACTGTCCTGCTCACCAACATGCATGTGAGTAACAGTGTCCTGCTCACAAACAGGCAGGTGAGTAACTTCCTGCTCGCCAACAGACAGGTGAGTAACTGTCCTGCTCACCAACAGGCAGGTGAGTAACTCATGCTCACCAACAGACAGGTGAGTAACACTGTCCTGCTCACCAACAGGCAGGTGAGTAACACTGTCCTGCTCACCAACAGGCAGGTGAGTAACACTGTCCTGCTCACCAACAGACAGGTGAGTAACACTGTCCTGCTCACCAACAGGCAGGTGAGTAACTGTCCTGCTCATCAACAGATAGGTGAGTAACACTGTGTCCTGCCTACCAACAGGCAGGTGAGTAACTGTCCTGCTCACCAACAGACAGGTGAGTAACACTGTCCTCAGTCTTCACCGGGAAGGGCGACTGATCACTCCCGCTCCCCTCCACACTCAGTTGTAAAGTTTTAGGAAAGTGGCAAATTGATCACCTTGCCAGGCCTCACGCAAGGTCATAATCATAGAGCGAAGTCACTTCTCTCTCAAACTTTAGAGAGGGCGAAGTTTTTAACAGCAGGGAGACTTTAATTTTTAATCCAAAAAATAAAATACGCAAAAAGAAGTTATTTTAATACAGGTGCAACTTTTACAATCTGTATTTTTATTTTTATTATTATTTTAAAAAAAATTACCGTCTGTACTGCTAACTGAAGGATATGTGCTCTTCTTTTTTTTTAATCACCTTTCCACATGTAATTGAACAACACTAATTTAACCGTTTAGAATTCATTCTCTCATAAGTTTGTCTTCGCATTTCATTTAATAACTATTCCATGCAGAGTATTTTTCTAGTAGATTAATCTACCACGGTCAAGCTCAGATTCCCCAGAGGCAATTAAATGCATTCCACAGTCACAGTTTCTTAAGTGATACACTGTGGAGTTGTCAGACTGAATGGACTAGTATCTGCAAATAAATGTGTTCCACAGTCACAGTTTCTTAAGTGATACACTGTGGAGTTGTCAGACTGAATGGACTAGTATCTGCAATTAAATGCATTCCACAGTCACAGTTTCTTAAGTGATACACTGTGGAGTTGTCAGACTGAATGGACTAGTATCTGCAATTAAATGTGTTCCACAGTCACAGTTTCTTAAGTGATACACTGTGGAGTTGTCAGACTGAATGGACTAGTATCTGCAATTAAATGTGTTCCACAGTCACACTTTCTTAAGTGATACACTGTGGAGTTGTCAGACTGAATGGACTAGTATCTGCAATTAAATGTGTTCCACAGTCACAGTTTCTTAATTAATACACTGTGGAGTTGTCAGACTGAATGGGTACTAGTATCTGCAATTAAATGTGTTCCACAGTCACAGTTTCTTAAGTGATACACTGTGGAGTTGTCAGACTGAATGGACTAGTATCTGCAATTAAATGTGTTCCACAGTCACAGTTTCTTAAGTGATACACTGTGGAGTTGTCAGACTGAATGGGTAGTAGTATCCGTGATGGTGTGAAAATAGCTTATCTGCTGCACCTTGTCACTGTTTAACATAAAACAAAAAGTATATAGAATTTACAGTGGTCGCTTAACACAGACACTTTAGCGACTTGGAGATCCAGTTTAGGTGGCTGCTGGGTGTGTAGGACAGGTTACCTTTTATTATGAGTGCATATACATTAAAACTCCACTAGGACAGGTTTGCTTGTATTCTTTTATAATTTCGACATCTGTTTTGTATGTTAAATTAATACATTATGACAAAGTCTGCGTAAAACTAGTTAATTACTCCTCGCATTATTTTTTTCACATCAAGGTCTGCTGCTCCAAACGAATAAAAAAATTTCAATGTATTTTCCGGTGGAGCATGACCCAAACTCCCTAAAATTCATTCGCCATAGTCTAGATCCCCACCCTTGTACAATTTCCAGAACATTCGCCTGACAATACGCTTCAACAGTCAGTAACACGTTTAGGCCATCTATTAGTGCTGACACAGGTGTTGTCTGAGCTAGACAGTCTACCAGTATCTGTGAGCCTGTCGCATGATTTTTGTGGCGCCAGTCTCTCTTCAAACACTCAGACACTTAACACTTAATTATTATCTATGAATAGGTGTTTCTCAAGTTCTTTACCATTCATCCATGATGTGTACATTGCAAGTGATGACTGTTTTTAAAAAGGAGCACAGATTTTGCCTTACAGTGTCTGGCATGGCGAAGTCAGGCTGGTCAGAGCAAAGTTTGGGCTCACTTCGCCCTGTCCCGTGAGCCCTGCTTGCTATACATTTTTAATGTGTTTTATTTGAAAGATCATGTGATTGCACGCCTAGAACAATTTTAGGAGAGTGATCTGCTCGCCTTAATTTTGCTTGTTGCGAATACTGGTCCTGCTCACCAACATACAGGTGAGTAACACTGTCCTGCTCAGCAACAGACAGGTGAGTAACACTGTCCTGCTCACTAACGGACAGGTTACAATGTGTCCTGCTCACCAGTAAACAAGTAACACTGTATCCCACTTACCAATAGACAGGTGAGTAACACTGTGTCCTGCTCACCAGTAGACAGGTGAGTAATGCTGTGTCCTGCTCACTAACAGATAAGTGAGTAACAATGTGTCCTGCTCACCAGTAGAAAAGTGAGTAAGACTATCCCACTCACCAATAGACAGGTGAATAACTCCTGCTCACTAACAGACAGGTGAGTAACAATGTGTCCTGCTCACCAATAGACAGGTGAGTAACAATGTGTCCTGCTCACCGATATACATGTGAGTAACAAAGTGTCCTGCTCACCTGTCTGATAGTAACACTGTCCTGCTTGCATGCAGGTCAGTAACAATTCTGCTCATTAACAAGTGAATAACAATGTGTCCCTCTCACTAGCAAGTGAGTACCAGTGTCCTGTGAACTAACATATTGGTGCGTAACCCTCCATTGTGCTCACTATCAAACAAGTAACAGTGTCATTTTCATTGTTAAACAAGTAACAATGTCTTGTTTACTATATCAAATTGGTGAGTAATATTGTTCTACTAGCTAATATGTAAGTGAGTAATAGTCCTGCTCATTAACCAATATGTAACACTGTCTTGCTCTTTGAGAAATGGGTAACACTCTCCTCGCTAATAAACACAGGGGAATCAATGTCCTACTCAAAAGCAGGTAGGTGAGTAAAGTTACATTGCTGTTTATTGATGAACACACAAGTGAGTAACACGTTCCTACTCACTAATACTTGTGAGTACCACTGTTTTGCTTACTAAGACATACTTGGTCAAGTTGCATCATCTCTGTACAAGTAATAACTGTTGTTGTCTTTTTTTCAGGATGTTAAGGAATCTTTCATAGGTGGTATACAGCACAGACTGAAAGGTGGCATACTGCGTTCTAAATCTCTAACTCTGCAGTTCATAGAGAAATGCTCTCCCTCCACACCAGTGTTGCCACATCACCTGCCTGTAGTGACGGGCGATGGTGATCTCCAGTTAAAATACTTCCAGCCACAGACGTACTGGACAAACCTCAGCACATCGCGTCTCGGACAGGTGGTCCTCTACACAGACGTCATACCCACAACCATGACCATGTTTGAAGGGTGAGCCTCATTTTGAAGATTCAGTCTTAAGAATAAACTAATTTTATTGTTTAATAGTTTTTAGCAGCAGGTGTGTGTTCAGAAAGGTTTACGGTGGGGGTCTAATCCAAGGTAAGCGTGTATTCAGAAAAGTTTACAGTGGGGGTCTAATCCAAGGCAGACCGGCCTCGGTGGCGTCGTGGCAGGCCATCGGTCTACAGGCTGGTAGGTACTGGGTTCGGATCCCAGTCGAGGCATGGGATTTTTAATCCAGATACCGACTCCAAACCCTGAGTGAGTGCTCCGCAAGGCTCAATGGGTAGGTGTAAACCACTTGCACCGACCAGTGATCCATAACTGGTTCAACAAAGGCCATGGTTTGTGCTATCCTGCCTGTGGGAAGCGCAAATAAAAGATCCCTTGCTGCCAATCGGAAGAGTAGCCCATGTAGTGGCGACAGCGGGTTTCCTCTCAAAATCTGTGTGGTCTTACCATATGTCTGACGCCATATAACCGTAAATAAAATGTGTTGAGTGCGTCGTTAAATAAAACACTTCTTTCTTTCTAATCCTAGGCAAGCGTGTATTCAGAAAAGTTTACAGTGGGGGTCTAATCCAAGGCAAGTGTGTATTCAGAAAAGTTTACAGTGGGGGTCTAATCCAAGGCAAGCGTGTATTCAGAAAAGTTTACAGTGGGGGTCTAATCCAAGGCAAGCGTGTATTCAGAAAAGTTTACAGTGGGGGTCTAATCCAAGGCAAGCGTGTATTCAGAAAAGTTTACAGTGGGGGTCTAATCCAAGGCAAGCGTGTATTCAGAAAAGTTTACAGTGGGGGTCTAATCCAAGGCAAGCGTGTATTCAGGAAAGTTTACAGTGGGGGTCTAATCCAAGGCAAGCGTGTATTCAGGAAAGTGTACGGTGGAGGTCTAATCCAAGGCAAGTGTGTGTTCAGGAAAGTGTACGGTGGGGGTCTAATCCAAGGCAAGCGTGTATTCAGGAAAGTGTACGGTGGGGGTCTAATCCAAGGCAAGCTTGTGTTCAGGAACGTTTATGGTGGGGTCTAATCCAAGGCAAGTGTGTGTTCAGGAAAGTGTACGGTGGGGGTCTAATCCAAGGTAAGCGTGTATTCAGGAAAGTGTACGGTGGGGTCTAATCCAAGGTAAGCGTGTATTCAGGAAAGTGTACGGTGGGGTCTAATCCAAGGTAAGCATGTATTCAGGAAAGTGTACGGTGGGGGTCTAATCGAAGGCAAGCGTGTATTCAGGAAAGTGTACGGTGGAGGTCTAATCCAAGGCAAGTGTGTATTCAGGAAAGTGTACGGTGGGGGTCTAATCCAAGGCAAGTGTGTATTCAGGAAAGTGTACGGTGGGGGTCTAATCCAAGGCAAGCGTGTGTTCAGGAAAGTGTACGGTGGGGGTCTAATCCAAGGCAAGCATGTGTTCAGGAAAGTGTACGGTGGGGGTCTAATCCAAGGCAAGCGTGTGTTCAGGAAAGTGTAAGGTGGAGGTCTAATCCAAGGCAAGCGTGTGTTCAGGAAAGAAGTAAAAAAGTTTGTTTTATTTAACGATGCCACTAGAGCACATTGATTTTTCATCTTATCATCGGCTATTGGACGTCAAACATATGGTCATTCTGACACTGTTTTTTAGAGGAAACCCTCTGTCGCCACATAGACTACTATTTTATGACAGGCAGCAAGGGATCTTCTATTTGCGCTTCCCACAGGCAGGATAGCACAAACCATGGCTTTTGTTGAACCAGTTATGGATCACTGGTCGGTGCAAGTGGTTTACACCTACCTACCCATTGAGCCTTGCGGAGCTCTCACTCAGGGTTTGGAGTCAGTATCTGGATTAAAAATCCCATGCCTCAACTGGGATCTGAACCCAGTACCTACCAGCCTGTAGACCGATGGCCTAACCA
The DNA here is from genome assembly GCF_016097555.1 of Gigantopelta aegis. NCBI lineage: Eukaryota > Metazoa > Mollusca > Gastropoda > Neomphalida > Peltospiridae > Gigantopelta > Gigantopelta aegis. The sequence goes on along the minus strand of NC_054702.1, from coordinate 4,402,250 downwards.
CGACGCCATCGAGGCCGGTATATTCAGGAAAGTGTACGGTGGGGGACTAATCCAAGGTAAGCAATGTTTTTAGGGTGGTTTAAGTCATGTTCTCAATATATTAAATTGAAAGAAAGAAAATTTTGTTGGACAAAGGAGTTCAGTTCGGTCAGGAAATCCATAGCAGTGGATGGCTGGCTAAACGTGTAATCGCTGATTTCCGATTTAGATTCTGACAATCTTCACTGTTCTGCCAGAATATATTACTATCACTATTATCAGGTTTATAAGGCTTAAATTACATGTTTATTTGATGATGCAGATGTTTGGCCTCATGGGCTAAAGAGTTGTACTTGTTTACAACGAATACGTTCTGTCAATAGTGGGTTTCGAATCCCTAACCTGAATACATAAAAAGTTCAAAGTCCATAGTTTGGCAGGTGTTGATTCTTCAAAAATAATCTACACCTAGAACAATAAGGTGACATCACAGGTGTGGATTAAATGTTAGTTTTTGGTCATCATATTCGAACGAGATACTTGAAAGTTGTTTTATTATAAAAACATGAAACTGCAGGTATGTCTGTATTTTGCATTTGTACATGTTATTGTAAATGTTTGTTTTGTGTTTGTGTTGGCTTCAAATAAAGTGTTGCTCGCATACTCATTTCCACTTCAAAATTGATTTTTCTGAGCATTATATTAGCTCATACATTCATATTCATTTGACTTGTTTTTTTTTACAAAGGAATGAAAGTTTAAGGGTAGACTAAACTCCAACAAGAGCCTTATGTGTTGGAAAGATGCATACTTGGACCACCAACACATACTGACACTTTAACAAATGAAAAAACGCGTAATTTTAGAGTTAATAAAAAAACCGTGATTATTCCTGCTAACTGGGGGCAGCCATTTTGTTTCGTTTTTGTGACGTCCGGTGGTAAGGGCGAAGTGACGTCAGCTTAGGTCCAACTTCTCTATTATGCACAGTGTAAACAAATGCTCTAATTTACGACAAGGCGCTTCGCTTTCATCAACCTGACTTGTAAAACAACATAAATGACTTGATAGTATAATAAACTATTTAACTAAATATATTTCAATTTGCATCAATATAACGAAATGTTATAGTATTTTTTCTTTTAAAAAATCCAAAGAAAAAATGCATATGCATATTATTAGGCCTATTGGTAGGATACGTTCGAGCTAAAACGACCACTCACGATACCCAAATGATAATTTTCTTTTCTCTGGTTTTGGTCAGTTTTGTAATTTTAGATGGGGAAAGTCTACTTTAATCAAGGGTTTTACAGAATTACTTACAGTAATAAAGCTGGTAAAGTCCATTATGATTTGAGGTTATCACACAATACCCTGTGAACTTAATAAAAGAGGCACGTCTTTTTAGTGTGTCTAGACACAGTGTCTAGGGACCGTCTACGGACCGTCTACATATACACCTGCCAATCAAGAACCACAGTTTTCTCTTTGGCATTTAACTGCTCCATTCAAATTCCATAGCACCACGACCACCCCCACCCCCACCCGCCTGCTACCGATTTGATCGGGCTGCTGGTGCTCCCTTGCACCTGCCAGTTCAGGCGGTCCATCCTCTCCCCTCCCCCCACCTTTCCTGTCAAGGCCGGCCCTTGTGCCCACAACAGGCGTGCGCTACAACAGCTTGTTCTGAATGTGCACGTAAAACCATATGACCTGACATGACCTGACCTAAGAACCACAGTGGCACCCGCCTGCTACCAATTCGATCGGGCTGCTGGTGCTCCCTTGCACCTGCCAGTGCAGACGGTCCCTCTTCTCCCCTCCCCCCCCCCCCCCCCCCCCCCCCCCCCACCTTTCCTGTCATGGACGGGCGTGCGTTACAACAGCTTGTTCTGAATGTGCACGTAAAACCCTATGACCTGACCTCACCTAAGAACCACAGGTACAGGCCACGGAAAGAAAAGACCAATTAAGCAAGAAAACACTCCGACTATTATTTCAGTACGTGGGTTAATTTATATACAAAATATAATACAGTTATTTCAACACTTTGACAATGGTGGTTTACTTTGTATTGAAAAATAAACCACATTGCAGTGTTACTGGGATAGAAGTATTACAGAACATTGCAATGCATCCGCAAAAATCTGGTATGTTTTGTTTCTTCAGTTCGAAGACTAATTCCTGACGTTAGGTATTACGTTACCACCAGCTTGCCAGAAAGCGTATTCACTGGGATGGTACAAAATGGCTGTGCCTGTTATATATAATAGCCATCACATTTAACTGTTTTATTAATTAACTATACGATTATAATTGTTGATATTAAGCAATAATGTGCATTATGTATCGTTGAATATGCACACCAGTCCAAAAGCCTTGCTTTAGCATTCGTTTAAGCACATCCCTAACACAAAAATATAATTGCTTTAATTGTCAATGAAAGATAGTCACTTTAATGCAGACATTTGTTCCTATATTGTGTATTTACCTTTCAGGTTGCAGTTTTCAGTTACAAGCGATGCCGGGCTGATTGCCATTGCTGGAAGACAAACAGCCGGAAAAGGTAGTTATCTCCCCTAGTTCAGTGACTTTGAAAAATATAGCCCGACGACCCTTGATCACCCCATAACTACTGCTGTGGCCACTTCACCTTCATATGACTTTATGATGGTTTTGAACTGGGAAAGGCAGAAGTAGACAAAATATCTGTGTTGGTCTGGTTACAGTAAACACAGGCAGAATGATACTTCTACTAGAGTTTCCATTCCATAGCATTATAGTTGTCAGAATCTTCCTCTTTTACAAATGGTCCTCTGTTTGCAGTTTATATTACTTATACTTAGAGCTTGTTACCTTCTACAAAATAATGAAGCTCTTACATATTTTTGTAGGTCAGTGATTTATACATAGGTTACCTGTTTTAAAAATGTGCGTAACATTGCTTGAAACAAAAGTCTTAAATGACTAAGTCATCGTGCAGTTATTCTGATCATTTTTATTTTTGTTTTAAGATGTGTTGTATTAATAGTTTTTACAGATTTGTATTTTGCATATTTTTATTGATTGCTTTTTATGGTTTTTTTTATTATTATTGCATTTGTTCATCTTTGTATATAATTGATGCTAATCATATTGAATGTGAATTATGATTAGTTTCTGTTTGTTACAAGGTCGAGGGTTGAACACGTGGTTAAGTCCGGTGGGCTGTGCTATGTTCAGTCTGCCGGTGCGCATGCCGGCCGACTCAAACCTCGGACAGAGGGTGTCATTCTTACAGCACATCGTGTCACTAGCCGTGGTGCAGAGTGTGCGAGCTCTACCAGGATACGAGGTATGGCAACTACAAACAGGGTTTCTGTTTTCTCAGATATCACTTTTAATGTGACCCCTAAATTCTCTAAAGGAATAGAATATTGTTTTAGGATTTTATTCTCTATTTCAATCAGTGTTGTATGACTTACATCAAAGTCCACGGTCGTGTTTTCCTGTCTATATGAAGTACATATTAAAGAATGCTTGCTCGTAGCTAGTAAATGTAGCTGATGTGTTGGCAGTGGGTTTCTTTTTCTCAATCTGCAGCTGCCATATAAAACTTGCTGAGGTGTTGGCAGTGGGTTTCTTCTTCTCAATCTGCAGCTGCCATATAAAACTGGCTGAGGTGTTGGCAGTGGGTTTCTTCTTCTCAATCTGCAGCTGCCATATAAAACTGGCTGAGGTGCTGGCAGTGGGTTTCTTCTTCTCAATCTGCAGCTGCCATATAAAACTGGCTGAGGTGTTGGCAGTGGGTTTCTTCTTCTAAATCTGCAGCTGCCATATAAAACTGGCTGAGGTGTTGGCAGTGGGTTTCTTCTTCTCAATCTGCAGCTGCCATATAAAACTGGCTGAGGTGTTGGCAGTGGGTTTCTTCTTCTCAATCTGCAGCTGCCATATAAAACTGGCTGAGGTGTTGGCAGTGGGTTTCTTCTTCTCAATCTGCAGCTGCCATATAAAACTGGCTGAGGTGTTGGCAGTGGGTTTCTTCTTATCAATCTGTAGCTGCCATATAAAACTGGCTGAGGTGTTGGCAGTGGGTGTCTTCTTCTCAATCTGCAGCTGCCATATAAAACTGGCTGAGGTGTTGGCAGTGGGTTTCTTCTCAATCTGCAGCTGCCATATAAAACTGGCTGAGGTGTTGGCAGTGGGTTTCTTCTTCTCAATCTGCAGCTGCCATATAAAACTGGCTGAGGTGTTATAAAGTAAGCATTCCTTCCTTTTTTTAAATTTAAACAAACAACACTTTTGTGAAACAAATTTACTTAATAGACTGAGTCCATATGGAGTAGCACTGGCATCAGTTTTAAAAGGTGAAAGAATATAAACGATGCCTTTTAGTGGTGTTATTTTCAACCTAAATTATAAAACTAAATTTTGACTTGCTTGTGTATGTGTTTATAAATAAACCAATGTACATATATCTGACTATGTCATATAAATAAACAAGTAAACATAATATCTGTACTTTCAGAAGTTAGATCTAAGAATCAAATGGCCTAATGATATTTACTATGGTCAGGACATCAAGCTGGGAGGGGTGATCGTCAACTCATCTGCCATGGACAACATCATTTACACAGTTATTGGTGAGTAATCATCATTGGTGAGTAGTGAGTTATTGGTGAGTAGTGAGTTACTGATGACCATGAATGGACATGTATACAAACAGTTCTATTTGTGGACTAATCATCAAGAGGTACATACAAATTAAACTTTGTTTGGTTTTGTTTTAATGGTACCACTAGAACCAGTTGATTAATTAATCATTGGCTATTGGATGTCAAACATTTGATCATTCTGACACGTAGTCATCAGATGAAGCCCATTACATTTTCCCATTAACAGTAAGTGATGTTGACATGCATTTTCTCACCAGTCATGGGATGGAGGAAACCCATCCCACAGACAAGATAGCACATACCACGGCCTTTGAAATACCAGTCGTGGTACACTGCCTCGAACGAGAAATATACCAATTGGCCCACCAACGGGGATCAATCCCAAACCGACTGCACATCAAGCGAACGCTTTACCACTGGGCATATGAACAATGATTACACTAATAGTGTTTTCCTGTCTTTTTTTAACACTGTGTGTAAGCAATGGAATAAATAAGTGAACAGTTTTGTGATTTTTAAAATAAAATTTCTTTCTGGATGACTAGTTATTAACATGCAGAATAAGTCTCTGTGTACTTCCCTGTACCCACCTGATATCCTCATCCTCTAACACTAATAAAGCTGGTCTGACCCACGGCAGTAACTAACGACCACCGGCAGTAGGGGTGTATAGTAAGTGGTTACAGGGTGTGCACCACGAAATCAAATCCCATAGACGACAGTAGTAACATATGTGGCTAAACCTCCTACATGCAGCATATCAATCGACATAAACACCATGAATATAAATACTGCCACCCCTCACCCTTAAAGTAAATCAGAATAAATTGGGGGTTTAGGTGCTCAATTCTGAGATAACGGGTAGCGTCTATGACTACCCTAATTCTGCACAAAAATTGGCATGTTATTTTTAGTAGGACTCCACATATGTTTTCAAGCACAATGGTAGTCGGTACATTCACATTAGTTTAAATTAAATTACAGGAATTTACTGGCAACATGAAACAACATTTTAAAAACAACAAACACTGTCACATTTATCACCAGTCACAGAACTTGTAGCATTAACTGCTCTATCAAAAGTTATGTGCACCTCAAACTTTGACTGAGCCGGATGTTATTTAGTTTAGTACTACCTACAAATGCCTCTTAACAATGCCAGAAGTAACTACTGAACACTTTCCAAAATGGTCAGACTCAGCTTACAGCTAAAAAGCTGATGGGGGAAATGGCAGGTGTGTGGTATGGATAGCCACAAGAGACAAGCACCTGTCGCTGTTGGAGAGACGAGGACTGGGATGTGGAGGTGGACAGCGAAAGAAGTTGAAAAATAGGACAATTTTCCAGATCTGGAAGAAATGAGATAGAATTTAAAGGAGAGAAAGGAAAGAGGGCAGTGGGATTTCAAGAAAGAAACCCCCAAAAACATGCAAAATAAGGAATGGCTAGTTTTGCCGTGAGTCTCTTCAATTTTCAGGCCATTGAGATCATACGACTAGGGCATTGTGTTAGTATGCCGTCTGGTCATCATTAATTTTGATCCTGCAAAACACCTGAGATGGCTCCCTATTATGTGTTAATTTTTAACATTAAGGTTATTTTTAGACTTATAACAGAGAATATTAGGTTTTCAAAAATTTGATTAGCCACAATTGTTATTTGATTGAAAATTGATTAGCAACTACTATTTAGAATTGTGTAGCGATCTCAGAAACTTGCATAGAGAATTACAACACGATACTGCAGATTAGTTGAATTTGTTTTTATAACCTGGCTAGAATGAGTCAAGACACATACACAATAATGGTGCTCAATAGTAAAAAGTACAGCTGATTAAACGTTCCTGTTTTCAGTTACATCATTAGCTTTCAGCATTTTGTGAAATATTTTATTACCCCATGCATTTCTAATGCACTGACCAGTGCAATTAGTACTTACAAACCAATTACCTACCAAATGTGATGTCATCGTGATTTGGTAAACACACAAGTTACATAGTTTAAGGTTTTGTTATGGTTCACTGTTAAATTTAATAAAATTCATTATAGATTTTGTAACAGAATAAATAGAACTTCGGTTAATAAAAATTAATTATTTGTGATCAGACCACAGCTAAAGCTGATGGGAAATGACAGGTGTGTGGTGTGGATGGCCACAAGAGACATACTCCTGTCACAATTGGAAATACAAGGATAGGGATGTGGAGGTGGACAGCGAACGACGTTGAAAGATAGGAGTTGCCAGATTGGGAAGAAATAAGATGGAATTCAAAGGACAGAAAATAAAGTGGTAGTGAGATAAAAAAAAATATATATATGTGTGTGTGTGCGTATATATATATATATGTATATGTATATGTATATGTATGTATATATATATATATTTCATCCTTGAACATGAATAAAAATGAAAATTTATAGCAACACTAAGAACAGTATGTAAAGTTGTTTGTATTGTTTCTATATACATGTAAAAGTGTTTTTAGAGACTTAAAGAATTAAAATGTCCTATTGCTGTGCTGGTGACTGAAAACAGAGAAGGGACTTGAAGGCATGGTTGCACTGCAGTTCACCTTCTAAATAGTCCAAGAAGATTTTGTATGATGATGTAGACATTTAATTTGTGTCAGTTTATTCAAAGAGCCACTCTGTTATTGTATTTCCTTGTTACCTGTTGAACTATGAGTACGTAGCCGTAGATCTGAACTAATTTATGTATAGAGTTTGACAGCAACACTGGTCTCCAAACTAAGCTGTATGACAAAACGGATGGCCTCAATGTTCCAGTAGTCCATTTTTATGTTGCACAGTATGCATTCTGCTCCAGGATTTGTGTTTTCTAAGATACCTAGAGTCATGATCATAGTATGCAGATTTCAAAGAACCCCATATAATTCTTGGACAAAAATTGTTCTATCATGGTTTTGATGTCCAGGGACTCTGAGGGAATTCAAAACGTTCTATGGTAGACATTTGAAGGCTAAATATGATGCATCACTAACCGGGCTGATCTATTCCTTATTTTGAACTTGTGCATACATTTTCATCTCTTTGCACATTTATTTTTTCATTGTTTTAGATGAAGTGACAAGACTTGACAGTTGTAGTGGCAGTAGTCATGACAGCTACCACCACTGGTGTGGGCAATGTTCACCTTTCGTGAACTCCTGATATCATCACTGTTTTCACAGTGATACATGAGTGCATGTCATCACATCTGTATTTATTCCAATGAGTAGTGGATGGTCCTAGTTTTGATTTAGTAAACTGGTCTTGAAGTGGCAGTCCTCTTTGTGGCAGTCAAAAGGATGCATTGTCTGGTAAAGGATATTCTCGGGAGTGACTATCCTATAGATGAGGCACTTGAATCGAATCATGGAATCGACCACTATTTTGCCAAATGACCATTTGACTGCACTGTGCAGAGGCTCGGATGTGGATAATTGTTTTGTCGTTCAAAGTAATTTTTAGCTAGCACTTGTTTAAAATGTCAGCAAGTGTTCGCTGTAGGTGAGGAGTCTACACACAGTGACAGTGTAGAATTCAAGTCATATATAACTCTGCCTTTAGTAGTCCACTGCCTTGTGAGTCTTCCTTTTATATGGTCACTTGCGCAGCTAGATCTAACAGTTTAATATGGTTGTGTGAGCCTGCCTTTTATATAATAACTAGTCCAGCTAGATCTGACAGTTTAATATGGTTGTGTGAGCCTGCCTTTTATATAATAACTAGTGAAGCTAGATCTGACAGTTTAATATGGTGTTGTGATCCTGCATTTAATGCTGTGACTAGACCACCTAGATCTGACAGTTTAATATGGTTGTGTGAGTCTGCCTTTAATGCTGTGACTAGACCACCTAGATCTGACAGTTTAATATGGTTGTGTGAGTCTGCCTTTAATGCTGTGACTAGACCACCTAGATCTGACAGTTTAATATGGTTGTGTGAGTCTGCCTTTAATGCTGTGACTAGACCACCTAGATGTGGCAGTTTAATATGGTGTTGTGATCCTGCATTTAATGCTGTGACTAGACCACCTAGATCTGACAGTTTAATATGGTTGTGTGAGTCTGCCCTTAATGCTGTGACTAGACCACCTAGATCTGACAGTTTAATATGGTTGTGTGAGTCTGCCTTTAATGCTGTGACTAGACCACCTAGATCTGACAGTTTAATATGGTTGTGTGAGTCTGCCTTTAATGCTGTGACTAGACCACCTAGATCTGACAGTTTAATATGGTTGTGTGAGTCTGCCTTTAATGCTGTGACTAGACCACCTAGATGTGGCAGTTTAATATGGTTGTGTGAGTCTGCCTTTAATGCTGTGACTAGACCACCTAGATCTGACAGTTTAATATGGTTGTGTGAGTCTGCCTTTAATGCTGTGACTAGACCACCTAGATATGGCAGTTTAATATGGTTGTGTGAGTCTGCCTTTAATGCTGTGACTAGACCACCTAGATCTGACAGTTTAATATGGTTGTGTGAACCTGCCTTTTATATAATAACTAGTGAAGCTAGATCTGACAGTTTAATATGGTTGGGTGAGCCTGCCTTTTATATAATAACTAGTGAAGCTAGATCTGACAGTTTAATATGGTGTTGTGATCCTGCATTTAATGCTGTGACTAGACCACCTAGATGTGGCAGTTTAATATGGTTGTGTGAGTCTGCCTTTAATGCTGTGACTAGACCACCTAGATCTGACAGTTTAATATGGTTGTGTGAGTCTGCCTTTAATGCTGTGACTAGACCACCTAGATCTGACAGTTTAATATGGTTGTGTGAGTCTGCCTTTAATGCTGTGACTAGACCACCTAGATCTGACAGTTTAATATGGTTGTGTGAGTCTGCCTTTAATGCTGTGACTAGACCACCTAGATCTGACAGTTTAATATGGTTGTGTGAGTCTGCCTTTAATGCTGTGACTAGACCACCTAGATGTGGCAGTTTAATATGGTTGTGTGAGTCTGCCTTTAATGCTGTGACTAGACCACCTAGATCTGACAGTTTAATATGGTTGTGTGAGTCTGCCTTTAATGCTGTGACTAGACCACCTAGATATGGCAGTTTAATATGGTTGTGTGAGTCTGCCTTTAATGCTGTGACTAGACCACCTAGATCTGACAGTTTAATATGGTTGTGTGAACCTGCCTTTTATATAATAACTAGTGAAGCTAGATCTGACAGTTTAATATGGTTGGGTGAGCCTGCCTTTTATATAATAACTAGTGAAGCTAGATCTGACAGTTTAATATGGTGTTGTGATCCTGCCTTTAATGCTGTGACTAGACCACCTAGATGTGGCAGTTTAATATGGTTGTGTGATCCTGCCTTTAATATAGTGACTTGTGTACCTAGATCTGACACTTTAATGTGGTTGTGTGAGCCTGCCTTTAATATACTGACTTGTGTACCTAGATCTGACAGTTTAATATGGTTGTGTGAGCCTGCGTTTAATATAGTGACTTGTGTACCTACATCTGACACTTTAATATGGTTGTGTGATCCTGCGTTTAATATTGTGACTTGTGTACCTAGATGTGGCAGTTTAATATGGTTGTGTGAGCCTGCCTTTAATATACTGACTTGTGTATCTAGATCTTACAGTTTAATATGGTTGTGTGAGTCTGCCTTTAATGTCGTGACTAGACCACCTAGATGTGGCAGTTTAATATGGTTGTGTGAGTCTGCCTTTAATGTTGTGACTAGGCCACCTAGATGTGGTAGTTTAATATGGTTGTGGCAGTTTAATGTGGTTGTGGCAATTTAATATGGTTGTGCCAGGACATGTTTCAGCTGCCATGAGAACCGAGAGAAGAAGATGCCAGTCTGTACCAGGCCTCGACAAGCAATAAACATGAAAACCTATTTGCTGTCTTTGATTAGCCTTAATCCGGGATGAATTTCCCCATCCCTCTCACAGGAGATTCTTCAAACACACATTTGTTTCTTGTTGCCAGACAATATCAAACATAATTAGATTGATGTATCTGCCATCGCAGCGCCGGCCTTCTTTGTTCCTTGTCAAAGTTTTGCCTCCGATTTTAATGGATTACCTAGTATGGGCGAGTGTACTTTGAATCTGTGTATTGCCTTTCAATCACTGCGTCCTATTGGTGGAAGGTCAAAGACAAACACTGTGGAAGTAAATCAAAGTAGAGGCTTGCCTTGTCAATTAGAAAAATGGTCACCGCTTATTGAGCGCCGGCCGAATGTAACAAAACTGGTCTCCTTCACTGTTGTTATTATTGTGTTGAATGTGATATGACGGTGTTTGTTCGGCGTGTATTAGCTCGCCACCAGAACAAGGATGGAACAGATGAGAACGGTCGTTGGCTGACGTCGCCCATTAGCGAAATTGGATAAGACTCGAATATTTGCTCATCGATTGATCGGGCTGTTTGATGTTGATTTCCTGATTGTCGTTACTGGTCAGTGTAATTGAACGATATATACATAATGGCTGCACTGAGGAATAATGCTGGATGTGGAAAAGAAAGGAAAACTCTTATCTTTGCTGATTAGATTAATAGGATTTCAAGTACACATCTACAGTCATTGCAGTTCAGAAAATTGTCTCAGCGATAAAAATGCCAAGGCAAAAGTACTTTCAGCTAAAATACACTAAGCATCCATATTTGTTTGGGGCCGAGACGTAGTCCATTGGTAAAGCGCTCGCTTAATGCATGGTTGGTTTGTGATCGATCCCCGTCAGTGGACCCATTGGGCTATTTCTCGCTCCAGCCAGTGCACCATGACTGGTACATCAAAGGCCATGGTATGTGCTATCCTGTCTATGGGATGGTGCTTATAAAAGATCCCATGCTGCTAATCAAAAAGAATAGCCCATGAAGTGGCGATAGCGGGTTTCCTCCATCAATATCTATGTGGTCCTTAACCATATGTCCGATGCAATATAACCTTAAATAAAATGTATTGAGTGTGTCGTTAAATGAACCATTTCCTTCCTTCCATATTTCTTTCTAAATGTCTGTACTGCTATCATCTCAAAATAATGTGTCGGCAAAACAAAACTATTTAAAAGTTAACTTTATCATAAAGTAAGGGGCTTGTTTGATGTGCTTGCATGACAGGCTCGAACCACCTGGGTGGATCCATTCAACTCATTGGGGTTTTTCTCGTTCCAACCACTGCACCACAACTGGTCAAAGGCTGTGGTATGGCTTTCCTGTCTGTGGAAAAGTGTATATAAAAGATCCCTTTCTGCTAATGGAAAAATGTAGTGGGATTCCTCTGATGAACTATATGTCAGAATTACCAAATGTTTGACTACCAATAGCCGAGGGGCAAAACGTAGCCCAGTGGTAAAGCGCTCGCTTAATGCACGGTCAGTTTGGGATCGATCCCCGTCAGTGGGTCAATTGAGCTATTTCTTGGTCCAGCCAGTGCACCACGACTGGTACATCAAAGGATGTGGTATGTGCTATCCTGTCTATGGGATGGTGCATATAAAAGATCCCTTGCTGCTAATCGAAAAGAGTAGCCCATGAAGTGGCAACAGTGGGTTTCCTCCCTCAGTATCTGTGTGGTCCTTAACCATATTTCTGATGCCATATAACCGTAAATGAAATGTGTTGAGTGTGTCGTTAAATAAAACATTTCCTTCCTTCCAATAGCCAATGAATAATTAATCAAAACAAACTTTAACTTTATTATAAAGTAAAGTTAAAACCAGATCAAATTTGTTTTGCAAAATTGTCATTAAATATGAGGAGATGACATTACATATGTTTTCATTTCCAATAAAGGATACTAGTATTTTATTTTTAAAAAAAACTATTGAAAATCCTGCACTAGAACTGCTTTTTGGCTAAAACAAAAACAAAAACCAACAGTTAACTCTCTTGAATAATAACATAGTTCCTGTGATTTTCTCTTGAACAGTGACATAATTTGTATGATTTCCCCCATCTGTTCTATAGTATATGTACATAAAACATTAAAATTACATCATGTGTAAGGCAATCTTGTTTTTTGGATTATGTTTGGACATTTAACGTAAATATTTTGTAAGATGCTTTGTGGTGCTTGTGCGAAAGCCAAAGTTGGAATAACACATTTTTCTCTTTATTAGAAATACAAAGTAGACAGTAAAATAGATTTATTGATATTGATATGTAGGGGAAGGCTAGCGGAAACCATGTGATGTTTTGGCAATCGTCGACAACCAAATTATCACAAGTTACTTTGTCTAAAATGTACTTTTCTTCCTAAATCTGATGCCACAGAGCTTTAGTTTGATTATTCTCGAGTTCAGTCATGACATTAAACTTACATGCTGTTAACCAGTACCAATGTGTCACGTGGGCACACACTTTGCTGTACGTCACCACAAGAAAAAGTACAGTGCAGTTTTGTTTTGCATAGTCTTTGGCATCAGATTTAGGGGAAAACAATGTATTTTAGACACAGTAACTTGCAACCATTTGGTTTCTAGCCTTCCCCTACATATCAATATCAATAAGGGGAGAGTTGGAGGTGACTCGAGCTAGTTTCATTTGGTTTCTAGCCTTCCCCTACATATCAATATCAATAAGGGGAGAGTTGGAGGTGACTCGAGCTAGTTTCATTTGGTTTCTAGCCTTCCCCTACATATCAATATCAATAAAGGGAGAGTTGGAGGTGACTCGAGCTAGTTTCATTTGGTTTCTAGCCTTCCCCTACATATCAATATCAATAAGGGGAGAGTTGGAGGTGACTCGAGCTAGTTTCATTTGGTTTCTAGCCTTCCCCTACATATCAATATCAATAAGGTGAGAGTTGGAGGTGACTCGAGCTAGTTTCATTTGGTTTCTAGCCTTCCCCTACATATCAATATCAATAAGGGGAGAGTTGGAGGTGACTCGAGCTAGTTTCATTTGGTTTCTAGCCTTCCCCTACATATCAATATCATTTGGTTTCTAGCCTTCCCCTACATATCAATATCAATAAGGGGAGAGTTGGAGGTGACTCGAGCTAGTTTCATTTGGTTTCTAGCCTTCCCCTACATATCAATATCAATAAGGGGAGAGTTGGAGGTGACTCGAGCTAGTTTCATTTGGTTTCTAGCCTTCCCCTACATATCAATATCAATAAGGTGAGAGTTGGAGGTGACTCGAGCTAGTTTCATTTGGTTTCTAGCCTTCCCCTACATATCAATATCAATAAGGGGAGAGTTGGAGGTGACTCGAGCTAGTTTCATTATAGAGTTGGTTTAAATTCTGAATATTGCTATCAGATTTATCTTTAGATATTTTTGGTAGTCAACTAATTTTTGTGTTTTTCTTTTAAATTTACAGTGATATTTTATGGATATGTTCTAAAAAAAAAAATTCTAATTATTTTTTATTTATTTACATGAAAGTTGTACTAAACTAGAGTTAATAAAGAAAAACACATAAATGAATGTTACTTACAAAATAATATATATTAATAAACATCTGATCAAAATAAGAAAACAAAATAATAAATTGAAGGGTAGTTCTATATAAAAATTAAATTGTAATAAGTATGTTAAAGTCAATATATATATATAGTTATACTCTCACCCTGTCTCATTGTCTCTATTAAGTTGTACCATTTGGAATTTCCGCCAGTTTTAAAGTAATACTCCACTTACCGTTTGTTTACATTAAAAGTCTTGCAGTAAGATGTGTAGACAGTCAAGTAGGTAAGAAATTTTAAGTATATGCAATTCTTTGTTACATTTAGTTTTCCTACACATAAAGCAAAATACATGTAGGTCAAAAAGACATGCCCCATATGTTAATTAAAACTATTGTAGTTTTTTTAATTTATGCTGATCATGCCCAAAATATATATCGAAGTGTCATCTGCATATGCACGTTTATTTTTACCTATTGGTGAATGACGTCAGTAAAATTGTGAGGTCACACGTCAATAATTTTTCAATGCAAGCAAATAAGGGCGCTAAAATTTGAAAACGTAAACTACATGTAGGATGTAGATCAATACAGGTTTACATTAAAAATATGGCTATTATTACAATATGTATAGTGAGTGTTATATTTGAATAAATATTAAAAATATGGCTATTACTACAATATGTATAGTGAGTGTTATATTTGAATAAATATTAAAAATATGGCTATTACTACAATATGTATAGTGAGTGTTATATTTGAATAAATATTAAAAATATGGCTATTACTACAATATGTATAGTGAGTATTATATTTGAATAAATATTTTTTAAATACTTAGATAACAAAATACAATTAGAAATAACCAAAGCTATTTAAAAAACAAAAAAGAAGTTTGTCCCACCTTACATGTATCTTGCAAGCAGTATTTTAAACACCTGCAACAATCTGCTGACTGCTAAATGAAACATTTTTTAAAATAAAAACTGTTTCTTTTTTATTTATTTCTTTAAGACATAAATTCATTCAAGCAAGTTGCAGCTATATACTTTGTTCTTATGACGTTTTGCGCTTCTGTACTTGAAAATAGTCAATAACACGACTCAATAGCATTAATTTTTTTCGTTTAGTGAGCATGGATAGGTCAATTGTAAGCATGTGTGTACTTCTGATTGCATCATATATGTAAATTTTTCTGCATTGTTTGTTCAAGTAACAATTAAAAAGTTTGTTCAAGTAATAATTATAATAAAATTACAAAGCACTTTTAAAATATACTAATACAATTATTAAGTACCTCGAATCACCAGGGTCCCGTGTTACTAGTAATCAACATTGGTCTAGATACTATCATTATATTTATTGATTTATTAGTTTGTCTTGTAACAGTGTTACATAATATAATTTGATTTAAACCAATGGTATGTATTTGTTACACTGTGTAATAAATAATATAGTTACAATGAAAAATGTACTTGTAATTAATATACAGGCTTATATATTTTACTTGTTGCAGACTGAAAATGTGATTATTTTATATTCAGGAATGTGGTTTTTAAAAATATTTTTTTATTGTTTTGGTATAAAAATATTTTTTTACAAAAGCAGACTAGAGTTTATAAGTATGCACTGAAAAATTACCTTAAATTTTAAGCATGGACATTTCAGCTTTTATTTTTAAATGGGCATCAGAAACCCTGTTTATGTCATGTTAGTAAAAAGCATGTATCCTCAGTGTGTTTTAATATTTTCACTGTTAAAATACCCATTAACTTATTTTTTTAAATATTGTGTATACCCTTGTTGAAAATGTATTACAACATGTCTTTGACTTTCTGCCATTCTTGTCACTAAATCTTGATTCTTCCTCCATATGGGTGGTCTACAGTCAATTTGTGTCATAGCGCGCGTCACCAACCCTCCGCCGAATATCTCTAATCCTAAATTTATAACTCAAAATATGGAATAATACGGGTGATTTCTTCATTTCGAGGATTATTTTAATCACATTGTGGCCGGTTAGGAGCGGCATTCACTGTATACTGGAGTTGATCTTTGTCATTGTGCGATTGCTGCTGGTTCGTTAGACATGGTTGACACATGTTCACACGACCCGACAGACGTGATTGTCCGGGGCTTGCCGTGTATTGACTCGAGTGGAGACCACTGATGACGACAATGTATTCCTGTCACTCTCTTACCTACACCGCTTGTTCGCCCATTGTTACAGCGTGTTTAAGATCTGTACGTGTTATGAAACATTGGCCGTGAGAAACTTGTTCTGTGTCTTTGTCTTGTTCCGTGTTTTCAGTTTGATTTCACCTGCCGGCTGTAAAAAGTGACTTCTCACCATAGTCATTCATATGTCCCGTGTGTGTGTGTGTGTGTGTGTGCGTATGTTTAGAGAATATGGTTTTTGTTTAGAACTGTGTTGACCTGTTGGTGTGAATGACAGCATTGTCACTGTCCTTGTGTCTTTGTGTAGGTGTCTGTGATCCCAGGCAGGAGTGGTCACATCAATACACAGTTTCTCTTAGCTACAAATCTGTCCATACAGGTCATCTACAAACATAAAACATTATGTCCTTTTGGTCCAGGTGTGGGTGGGATGTAGCCCAGTGGTAAAGTGTTCGCTTGATTCGTGTTCGGTGTGGAATTGATCCCTGTCGGTGGGCTCATTGGGCTATTTCTCATTCCAGCCAGTGCACCACAACTGGTATATCAAAGGCCGTGGTATGTGCTATCCTGTGTGGGATGATGCATATAAAAGATTCCTTGTTACTAATGAAAAAATGTGGTGGGTTTCCTCTAAGACTTCAAGCTAAAAATTACCAAATGTTTGACATCCAATAGCTGATGATTAACAAATCAATGTGCTCTAGTGGTGTCATTAAACAAACCAAACTGTAACTTTATGTCCAGCTTGTGTTTGTATAGAGGTCAGATGTTTTTATGTAGATGTGCCTGATCTCACAGGAGTGGTCAGATCAACACACAGTTTCATTCAACTATCTGTCCTGTCATTCAGGCTGTCTACAGACATAAATTGTCCATTAAGTCCAGGTGGTCTTTGTATAGAAAACAGATATGTGTATTTGTATGTGTATATGTGAAACAATTGCAGTAGTCTTTGCATAATGTTGTAGTTCTGTTGCATTGGTGTAGCCCGGGTTTTATAACCGGGTGGGTGCAACTACAAAGCCTATCGTATAAATATTAAAAGGTAGTGGGGAACAAAAGAGGTGCTCTGTGGTAGAGTATGACTGGGAATGATTCAAATAATGTTCAATGATCTCTCCTCAGTACAAAAACTACATGTGTATCAGCTGCTGTCTTCACTTTGAACAGTTAGGGGTGGGTTTTAGCTCAGTCTGCTGATCGCTCGCTTGAGGTGCTTGCATCACAGGATCAAACCACCTCAATAGATCCATTCAACTGATTGGGTTTTTTCCTCATTCCAACCAATCAACCACAACTGGTCAAAGGCCGTGGTATGTGCTTTCTTGTCTGTGGGAAAGTGCATATAAAAGATCCTTTTCTGCATACAAAAAATGTAGCGGGTTTCCTCTGATGACTACGAGTCAGAAATACCAAATGTTTCACATCCATTAGCCGATGATTAATTAATCAGTGTGCTCTAGTGGTGTATTAAACAAAACAAACTTTGAACAGTTATTTTGTAATGCTTAATAAAGACTGACCAGTGGAAATAGTTTGTGACTTGATGTGTAACATGACTAAAACAAAGGAATGTTTTATTTATGATTTGTTCTACACATTTTGATTGCATTTATATGGCATCAGATGTTATACATCATAATATAAATGATAGTCTGAAAGTTGCATATATATATGTCAGTTAAAACTACATGTGTGTGTGTGTCTCTCTCTCTCTCTCTCTCTCTCTCTCTCTCTCTCTCTCTCTCTCTATATATATATATATATATATATATATATATATATATACACACAGTCAAACCTGTCTTAAGCGGCCACACAAGGGAGTAGATAAACGTGGCCACTTAAAACAGGTGGCTGCTGAATACAGGTTGCCACATATATAGTCTTTAAAACATTTGGGGTTTTTTCTTGTTTTACCATCTGTACTGCTAATCAACAGATGTGTGCTTCACAATTGACTATAAATCAACTTTTGACATGTCATGTCCTTCAGAAATAATGCAAATAGAATGTATTAAATTAACCGTTCTCAACCAGTTTGTTTTCTTTTTCCATTTAATTATTGAATTCCTACTTCATGCGGTGTATTGTCATGGTAATTGAATCTACAAATGTCAAGCGTAACCTGCCCAGAGGCAATCAGATGCATGCCAGAGTCATACTTTCTTAATTGATACACAGTAGGGATGTCAGGACTGAATGGGCACTAGCTAGTATTCCTCAAGGTGTGAAGATTGGCTACTTGCTGCACCTTATCGCTGTTGTTAAAATATCCCTTTTATATAATAGTAAAACTTTATTGTGGCCGCTTAATACAGGTATTTTAGAGATTTGGGATCCGATTTAGGTGGCCGCTGACCGCGTTAGACAGGTGACCGCTTATTACAGGTGCATTTACATTATAAATCGTTTAGGAGGAAAAAAGTGGCCGCTTAAGGCAGGTGGCCGCTAGGACAGGTTTGACACTGTGTGTATATATATACATGTAGTTTGTAATTGACAGTAAACATAATATTCACAATAGAATGACAGATCGAAAGGAAGAATGGCAATTTAATGAGTTTATTCATGTATGTTTGATGAAAGAATTGCAAATAGATTGCTGATAAAAATTTGTTATTTTAATACTTTATATTTATTTACTGATACATTTGGAATTTGATACCAGCAGGAACTGAACCTGATCTTTTTTCCCTGAAAGATTTTCTAATGAAAGGTGATTGCTGGGTTTAGCCATAAATAAGCTGGTTTAGTTTTGAGTGTAACTCAAGATGGTACAGTTTGCATTCGGCCCACCGTTCATCTATCTGTGTACACAAATAGCGAATCACTGCTTGTCTTGCTGCGATGTCCGGCACACGGGAACAATTCCACAGAATCTGTCAAACAATTCTGTTGAAGCCATCGTCAAATCTTCTTCATTATCCCGGGATTGCGAGGTGTGACTCGGACAATGGTGCTGTGCAGCGTGCCAGAAAAGGCCTGCTTGGTTACAGCAGCGTGCTGTTTGTGATATGGAGCCACCAACAACGATGATGTTGACACAGACACCGCGTGATTAGGACTTTAGCGTAGGTCTGTGGACTCTGCCCGTGGGACAAGTGTTACAGTCAAACACAAGCAACTGTCACTTACTCTAGGAAAATATTATGTCAGGAAGACTTTTTACTAAGCAGCTAGGAATGGGGAAGACGGTTTACAGATTTCCATTTGCTAAACAACTGGGAAAGAAGATTTGTTTACAGATTTCCACTTAACTAAACATCTAGGGTGGAAGAAGATTTGTTTACAGATTTCCACTAACTAAACATCTAGGGTGGAAGAAGATTTGTTTACAGATTTCCACTAACTAAACATCTAGGGTGGAAGAAGATTTGTTTACAGATTTCCACTAACTAAACATCTAGGGTGGAAGAAGATTTGTTTACAGATTTCCATTTTCTAAACAACTAGGAAAGAAGAAGACTTCTTTTTTTTACAGATTTTCACTTACTAAACATCTAGGGAGGAAGAAGATTTTTGCATATTTTTATATATTAAACAACTAGGAAAGGGGAAGACTATTTAGAGACTTTTGCACACTAAAAAAATGTAACGTAAGACTGTTTGGTGGTTGTTGTTTTTTACAGATTTCCAAATAATGCTGGTAAACAACTTTTACTCACTCAGTGGAAAAAATATGTCATGAACACTTTTATAGACAGACTTTCTACTGTTGTTGTATTATACAACTGTGTAGCACCAACACTTTTATAGACAGACTTTCTACTGTTGTTGTATTATACAATTGTGTAGCACCAACACTTTTATAGACAGACTTTCTACTGTTGTTGTATTATACAACTGTGTAGCACCAACACTTTTATAGACAGACTTTCTATTGTTGTTGTATTATACAACTGTGTAGCACCAACACTTTTATAGATAGACTTTCTACTGTTGTTGTATTATACAACTGTGTAGCACCAATACTTTTATAGACAGACTTTCTACTGTTGTTGTAGTATACAATTGTGTAGCACCAACACTTTTATAGACAGAATTTCTACTGTTGTATTATACAATTGTGTAGCACCAACACTTTTATAGACAGAATTTCTACTGTTGTTGTATTATACAATTGTGTAGTACCAACACTTTTATAGACAGACTTTCTACTGTTGTTGTATTATACAATTGTGTAGTACCAACACTTTTGTAGACAGACTTTCTACTGTTGTTGTATTATACAATTGTGTAGCACCAATACTTTTATAGACAGACTTTCTACTGTTGCTGTATTATACAATTGTGTAGCACCAACACTTTTGTAGACAGACTTTCTACTGTTGTTGTATTATACAATTGTGTAGCACCAACACTTTTATAGACAGACTTTCTACTGTTGTTGTATTATACAATTGTGTAGTACCAACACTTTTGTAGACAGACTTTCTACTGTTGTTGTATTATACAATTGTGTAGCACCAATACTTTTATAGACAGACTTTCTACTGTTGTTGTATTATACAATTGTGTAGCACCAACACTTTTATAGACAGAATTTCTACTGTTGTTGTATTATACAATTGTGTAGTACCAACACTTTTGTAGACAGACTTTCTACTGTTGTTGTATTATACAATTGTGTAGCACCAAAAGGAAATACATGTTGTTACTTTGAAGACTTTTTTTCCCCCAGATTTTTACACAAAATTGTTTATTACTTAAAGAAAACATTATGTAGGTCAGAAAAAATTGTTTTCAGATTTCCATTATGAAAGGAATTATTATTGTTATGTCAAGGAGAATTTTAAAGAAAGAAATGTTTTATTTAACAACACACTCAACACATTTTATTTACAGTTATTTGGCATCAAATATATGGTTAATGACCACACAGATGAGAGAGGAAACCCGCTGTTGCCACTGGCTGGAAAAAGAAATAGCCCAATTAAAAGAATTTTAATGTCCACATGCTATTAAACAGCTATGAAAGAGAAAAGAAGATTCACAGAGTTTTAGATGTAAACAACTATTAAGGAGACAGTCCCTAGTTTGGTTAATTTACAAATTTGTAACAAATTTGGATACAACAGAGTGAAACAAGAGTGTGATGTTGAAATACCCTTAAAAATAGACTAAAATGTGACACCATAACCATTAGTTAAAATATTGGTAATATTTGATTTCAGTGATCATAAACAGCTCTAATAGTGAAAACTATGCCTTAGTGTTTAAAAACTAGCGTCTGTTCCTTTAATAAATCATTAGTGAAATAATGCATTTGCAGTTATGCACCTTTGATGTTCTCTCTTTATCTCTGCAGGCTGTGGCTTCAACGTGGACAACTGCAACCCAACCATGTGTATCAACGACCTGGTACAACAGCACAACATCCACCACGGCACCACACTGGACCTGTGTAGTGTGGAACAGCTTATCGGCCGCACCGTGACCATCATCGAACAGCTCATTGACCAGTTTCAGGAGGAAGGCCATGAAGCGTTCTGTCGGCTGTATTACGATAAGTGGCTGCACAGGTAAATAACAAGTCATTAACGAGTGGGAAGATGAAGTGTTCTGTTGGCTGTATTACGACAAGTGGCTGCACAGGTAAATAACAAGTCATTAACGAGTGGGAAGATGAAGCGTTCTGTCGGCTGTATTACGACAAGTGGCTGCACAGGTAAATAACAAGTCATTAACGAGTGGGAAGATGAAGCGTTCTGTCGGCTGTTCTGTCAGCTGTATTACGATAAGTGGCTGCACAGGTAAATAACAAGTCATTAACGAGTGGGATGATGAAGCGTTCTGTCGGCTGTATTACGACAAGTGGCTGCACAGGTAAATAACAAGTCATTAACGAGTGGGAAGATGAAGTGTTCTGTCGGCTGTTCTGTCAGCTGTATTACGATAAGTGGCTGCACAGGTAAATAACAAGTCATTAACGAGTGGGATGATGAAGCGTTCTGTCGGCTGTATTACGACAAGTGGCTGCACAGGTAAATAACAAGTCATTAACGAGTGGGATGATGAAGCGTTCTGTCGGCTGTATTACGACAAGTGGCTGTATAGGTAAATAAGTCATTAACGAGTGGGATGGAGAAGCGTTCTGTCGGCTGTATTACGACAAGTGGCTGCACAAGTAAATAACAAGTCATTAACGAGTGGGATGATGAAGCTTTCTGTCGGCTGTATTACGACAAGTGGCTGCACAGGTAAATAACAAGTCATTAACGAGTGGGATGATGAAGCGTTCTGTCGGCTGTCTTACAACAAGTGGCTGCACAGGTAAATAACAAGTCATTAACGAGTGGGAAGATGAAGTGTTCTGTCGGCTGTATTACGACAAGTGGCAGCACAGGTAAATAACAAGTCATTAACGAGTGGGAAGATGAAGCGTTCTGTCGGCTGTATTACGACAAGTGGCTGAATAGGTAAATAACAAGTCATTAACGAGTGGAATGTAGCTCACTGGTAGAGTGCTCAACTAGGTTAAAATAAAAAGTTTGTTTTGTTTAACAACACCACAAGAGCACATTGATTTATTAATCATCGGCTATTGGATGTCAAACATTTGGTAATTTTTATATATAGTCTCAGAAAGGAAACACGCTACATTTTTACATTAGTAGCAAGGGATTTTTTATGTGCACCATCCCACAGTGACGGTAGCACATACCAGTCGTGGTGCACGGGCTAGAACAAGACAAAGCCCAATGGGTCCACTGATGAGGATTGATCCTATACGAACTGTGTATTAGGTGAGTGCTTTACCACTGGGCTACGTCCTGCCCTCCTTGTTCAAAAATTACAGAAATGTTATTGCCTAATGAAGCAATGTTTTATCACAACAAACCCTGTCTCATTTATCACTAATGGCAGGACTGGTAGCGTTAACTGTGGAATGAAAAGTTGGGTCAGATACTATTTGGTGTACTGCTGCCTGTAAGATCATTTGCTCATGATGTACTGGGTTGGGTTTTTTTTGTCTGGATCTTGGTATGTGCTGTCCTGTCTATGCTAAAGTGCATACAAAAGATCATTTCAGTAGCCTATGTGACAGGTTTCATCTTTTCTTTCTCTACCAAGTGTTGAAATAACCAATCAGACACCAAATAGTTGTAGTTTAAAATGTGCTGAGGTGTCATTAAACAAGAATTTCTTTCCTCTTCAATGTTATTCTTGAGTTGCAAAGAATTGTGTCCGGTGTTTTGATCTTCTGAGATCAGACGCTATGTTCAGTTTTGTTGGCGTGACACTGTTTTAAATTTACTTGAAAGCTCGAACCTCAAACACAAGGAAGCTCACCACATTAACAAAATGGCCTTGCGACAAGTCGAGAGCTTGTTAATTGTCGAAAAGCTAACAAACTAAAAAGCAATCCTTTTTTTTGTGTGGAAAACAGTCTCGTTTAGCAACCATAGCTCGCTATGGAAACAACATGGATACCACATATACAAAAAACAAATTTACATCTACACTGAAGCAAAGGCTTCAAAGGCTTCTCCAGTCTGTCCAGGTGCAGATCCGGAGGAGGGGAGACGGGGTGTGCACACAAACACACACGCACAGAAATTTCAAAGTCATTATTTATGTTTAATAGAGACATTGTAGATTTTGAATTGAATACTGTGGGTGTCCTTTGTAAAATTATTTTTGGCTAAAATTGCGTTCCGCAATGATTTTAATTGTAAATTAATAAAAATTATTTCAAGTTCTGCTTGTTTCTAATTTACCCCTCTCCCCAATCCCCCTTAGAGAAAGTCACAGGAGAAGTCAGAGGTTATGCTTGGAATGGATATTGTTTACCTTCCCCCTAGAAAAATCCTATAGTTGCTCCTTTGTATTTTTGTGCTATCTACAAGTACCCTGCACTCTAGAAAAAATATATAGCCTTCCATGTGTGTCTGTATGTTCACCCTACCTACCCTACCCCCCTAACAAAATCACATAGCTGTCCCTGTGTGTCTGTATGTTCGCCCTACCTACCCTACCCCCTAGAAAAATCATATAGTCGCCCCTGTGTGTCTGTATGTTTGCCCTACCTTCCCTACGAGGTAGAAAAATATAGTTACCACTTTGTGTCTGTATGTTTGCCCTAGTTTGCCCCTGTGTATGTTTGCCCTAACCCTTAAAAAAAATCATATAGTCACCCCTGTGTGTCTGCATGTTCGCCCTACGTTCTCTACCCCTAGAAAAATCATATAGTCACCCCTGTGTGTCTGCATGTTCGCCCTACCTTCTCTACCCCTAGAAAAATCATATAGTTGCCCCTGTGTGTCTGCATGTTCGCCCTACCTTCTCTACCTCCTAGAAAAATCATATAGTTGCCCCTGTGTGTCTGCATGTTCGCCCTACCTTCTCTACCCCTAGAAAAATCATATAGTTGCCCCTGTGTGTAATGTTCGCCCTACCTTCTCTACCTCCTAGAAAAATTGCCCCTGTGTGTCTGCATGTTCGCCCTACCTTCTCTACCCCTAGAAAAATCATATAGTCACCCCTGTGTGTCTGCATGTTCGCCCTACCTTCTCTACCCCTAGAAAAATCATATAGTTGCCCCTGTGTGTCTGCATGTTCGCCCTACCTTCTCTACCCCTAGAAAAATCATATAGTTGCCCCTGTGTGTCTGCATGTTCGCCCTACCTTCTCTACCCCTAGAAAAATCATATAGTTGCCCCTGTGTGTCTGCATGTTCGCCCTACCTTCTCTACCTCCTAGAAAAATCATATAGTCACCCCTGTGTGTCTGCATGTTCGCCCTACCTTCTCTACCTCCTAGAAAAATCATATAGTTGCCCCTGTGTGTCTGCATGTTCGCCCTACCTTCTCTACCCCTAGAAAAATCATATAGTCGCCCCTGTGTGTCTGCATGTTCGCCCTACCTTCTCTACCCCTAGAAAAATCATATAGTCGCCCCTGTGTGTCTGCATGTTCGCCCTACCTTCTCTACCCCTAGAAAAATCATATAGTTGCCCCTGTGTGTCTGCATGTTCGCCCTACCTTCTCTACCTCCTAGAAAAATCATATAGTTGCCCCTGTGTGTCTGCATGTTCGCCCTACCTTCTCTACCTCCTAGAAAAATCATATAGTTGCCCCTGTGTGTCTGCATGTTCGCCCTACCTTCTCTACCCCTAGAAAAATCATATAGTCACCCCTGTGTGTCTGCATGTTCGCCCTACCTTCTCTACCCCTAGAAAAATCATATAGTTGCCCCTGTGTGTCTGCATGTTCGCCCTACCTTCTCTACCCCTGGAAAAATCATATAGTTGCCCCTGTGTGTCTGCATGTTCGCCCTACCTTCTCTACCCCTAGAAAAATCATATAGTTGCCCCTGTGTGTCTGCATGTTCGCCCTACCTTCTCTACCCCTAGAAAAATCATATAGTCACCCCTGTGTGTCTGCATGTTCGCCCTACCTTCTCTACCCCTAGAAAAATCATATAGTCACCCCTGTGTGTCTGCATGTTCGCCCTACCTTCTCTACCCCTAGAAAAATCATATAGTTGCCCCTGTGTGTCTGCATGTTCGCCCTACCATTCCTACCTCCTAGAAAAATCATATAGTTGCCCCTGTGTGTCTGCATGTTCGCCCTACCATTCCTACCCCCTAGAAAAACCATACAGTTGCCCCTGTGTGTCTGCATGTTCGTCCTACCTTCCCTACCCCCTAGAAAAATCATACAGTTGCCCCTGTGTGTCTGCATGTTCGCCCTACCTTCTCTACCCCTAGAAAAATCATATAGTTGCCCCTGTGTGTCTGCATGTTCGCCCTACCTTCTCTACCCCTAGAAAAATCATATAGTTGCCCCTGTGTGTCTGCATGTTCGCCCTACCTTCTCTACCCCTAGAAAAATCATACAGTTGCCCCTGTGTGTCTGCATGTTTTCCCTACGTTCCCTACCCCCTAGAAAAATCATTCAGTTGGGACTGTGTCTGCATGTTCGCCCTATCTTACCTATCCCCTAGAAAATTCATAGTTGCCACTATGTGTATGTATGTTCGCCCTACCTTCCCTACCCACTAGAAAAATTGTACAGTTGACACTATGTGTCTGTATGTTTGCTCTATCTTACCTATCCCTTAGAAAATTCATAGTTGCCACTATGTGTATGTATGTTCGCCCTACCTTCCCTACCCACTAGAAAAATTGTACAGTTGACACTATGTGTCTGTATGTTTGCTCTATGTTCCCTACCCCTAGAAGAAGCTTACGGCCACCCCTGTGTAAGTTGGTCCTACCTACCCTACCCCCCCAAACAAATCATATAGTCGCCCATACGTATGTTCGCACTACCTTCCGTACCCTCTAGAAAAATTGTATAGTCACCCGTGTATGTTCTGACTACCCCCTTGAAAAAAATCATATATTCACCCCTGTGTGTCTGTATGTTCACCCTATCTTCCCTACCCTTAAAAAAAATCATATAGTCGCCCCTGTGCATGTTCTTCCTACCCCCTAAAGGAAATCATATAGTCGCCCCTGTGTGTCTGTATGTTCACCCTACCTACACTACCCCCTAGAAAAATCCTCCAGTCGCCACTATGTATGTTCGCCCTACCTTTCTATCGTCACTGTTTGCTTTCTGCAGCGAGCGTTGTATCATCCATTGATTGTGGAAAGTAAACACGAGTTACCCGCGTTCTGACAGTGTGCGTAACGTCGATACATGCCGTGGCTCCGCACTGTCTGCGTGGACAACTCGGTGCTGTATAAATTACACGTATGTTTATTCGCCTCCTTGTTACAGTAATTCACCCATTGTGATGGACTCCGTGTGTCACAGTACAAAGGGTTATGATCGCCGTCCTCTTCCAATAGCAGCAGACTCTTCTCAACAATTAAAATTTAAATACATTTTAAGCGTACACCAGTTGGTTTGTTCTCACTGCGTGGTGGGATAAAATTAGATGGGGTATGTCCACATCCGGGTGTTCGTTTGTTTGTGTTTGAAGAAATAAAGTTGAGATAATGCCAGTACTTATATTATTGTTAGGTATGTTACAGAGGTGTGGCTTTTATAGGATTTACCTTTCTTCTTTTTTAATGTCATTTAAGGGTTGTTTTTTTATTATACGCCCATCTTTGACACATTGTACTATGGTATGACATTGTTTGTCTGTCCATAAACTTGTTTTTTCCGGAGCACATCTTCATTATCAATTCATATAGGATCATCAAACCTTGCTTCAAGTACAACTGGGGATGACAGTGTGTCACTGACCATAACTAGGTCACCATGACCTACTTTTCACACACTACTGCGTATTAAAGGAAATCCTTTTAAGCTTTGTGGTTGTTTTTGGTGGGGATTTGTTTTTAGTTTTTTTATTCTTTATGCATGATGCAATTTTAATTTGAACCATTATGTGTTCTGAAGGTAACCATTGCAAACTTCTGAAAATAACTTCGATCAGTTTAAATTTAAGGTAATTAATTAGGTTACATCAGTTTAATTCAAGTAAATGAACAGTCAGTCACATGTACAAATGTAGGTCATAATAAAATAATCATAGATTTTTTATCGAAAACAATAAAAGCCCACTCTCTTCTTTATTGTTCAAAGAAAGTTTTTTTTCTTTGAATGTATATGATGCTTAATGTGTGGTATTTTCAGTGTCTGAAATATGAAGTGATATATTTTCACCCCATAACTATTTCAGGCATTCACAAAATGCAGGAATAATAATTGTTTTCATTTATCAGTTTTGTAATTTATTAAAACGATCAGTCATATGATCAGTTATTCTTGATGAACTCATGTTTTTTCCCATTCCAACCAGTGCCCCACAACTCGTAATGTCAAAACCATATGTATTGTCCTACCTATGGGATCCCATGGTGATTTCTTAGTTGGAGTTGCCTATTGTGGCTCAACCAAATGTGAAAACACTAGTAACAGTGTAGCTGATACAAAATATTTTGATGCCATTATTGTATAAGATTCTGTAAAATGTCTAAAAATACCAACTAGAAGTTACATAGGAACTGTTATGGGTATGGTGCTATGAAATTGAATGCAACCACAATGCTCTGTCAGAAACAAAAAAATGGGTTAAGTTTAGGGTTAGGGTTAAGAAAATCATACAGTAATGAGAGTAATTAATTTTGTCAAAAGGTTAACTTAAAAAAAAATCTGCCAAAATGTTTGGGATATGGCGCCATACCCATTTTACGCTCGGCTAAAACCCTGCATCTTGTGAAGTCTGCAAGCATGACACATAGGATATGATAGGAGATTTCACTCGATTAGATATAAAATCTATTTAACAAAAAACATGAATTATATTCAGTATCTTGATTTGATTATTGTTTCAGTGGTGTGAAGGTTCGTCTGGAGAGTGAGGACAATTTGGAGGTGACCGTCTGCGGACTGGACAGCTTTGGCTTCCTCATGGTACAGACAGCAGACGGACAGACAATCAGTGTCCAGCCAGACGGAAACACATTCGACATGATGCACAACCTCATTCTCATCAAGAAAAGATAACTCCATTATAGTCAACATGATGTACAACCTCATTCTGATCAAGAGAAGATAACTCCATTATAGTCAACATAATGCACCTCATTCTATCAAGAGAAGATAACTTCATTATAGTCAACATGATGCACAACCTCACTCTGATCAAGAGAAGATAACTCCATTATAGTCCAGTCTGATGGGAACATGTTTAGCATGATGCGTAGCCTCATGCTGATCAAGAGAAGATAACTCCGTTATAGACCAATCTGAGAGGAACATGTTTAGCATGATGCACAACCTCATTCTGATCAAGAGAAGATAACTCCATGGTACTTTGGAGCTACACTCGGTATATAGGTTCTGTTACATGTCCCTGCTTAAAATCGCACTACACAAAAATCGCAAACATTTCCTATATCACTTACATGCAGGGTTAGTCATACTTTGACATGTCGCATGCATTATGTAGAATTTACTTTAATCAAAAGAAGGTTATATTAGGACACCCAACCAAAACCATGTTTTACATTACGTAGAATCTCATTTGAATCCAGAGATAATAGCTCTCGTGGAAGTACAGCCGTGTAAAATTAAAGTTTTAGTTCATCAAGAGAGAAGAACTGAGGTAGCCCATCTTTGCAGAATTAACTAGAGGTTTGACAAAGTGGTGGCGGTTGCCACCCCACACTCTAAAATTATAACCGTTCTTTAAAATGTTTGTTTTTTTGCTTCTGTTTGTGTTTCTGGGTGGGTGGTTTTTTTTACCCAAATGGGACATTAAAAATATTTAACCCTACTTGTGATATTTGCTTTAAACATTTTTTTATTTTTGTTATGTTTTTGTTTTTATGAAGACACTTACATACTCACACAATTCATGAATTCAAATCTTATATGGAGATGAGTAAAGCTCATGTTCATAATCCATTGAAGTGTTGAACTGATCTGAATTGTCACCCTTCTTTTTGATTCACTATGATGTATTCTTGAAACCAAGTATTGAAATTTAGACCAGCCAAATGATCAAATCATGACACTGTTTAACTCTTATACACCAAGAAAACACCAAATAAACAAAACAAGAAACAAAAAAAAAAAAGAGTTTTGATCCAGATGTACTTTACATTGTTTTAGATGACCATGTGTCTTTATGTACCAACTTGTGTATATAGTATTAGTTTAAGTTGCAAAGTGTCAAATATCATGCAAATAGGTAAACACGTGCAGTAGGTTTGAATCTTGCCAATATTCACTTTTTGTTTTTGATACAATACTGGTGTGTTTAGAGAAACATTTGTCATTTTCTATGCTGTTTTTCTTTGTACAAAGTATTAGTACATTTTTGTATAATATGCAGAATACGTAAAATGAAATAAAGAATACAAGATCTTAATGTGTGATTAGATTTTTAATGATAAATTCAAAAGGAAGACTTATTTGCATGTTCTAGAAATGAAGGTTATGTATGTGAAATGGCATATTGTTTCTGGTCTTGTTTGGTAGAATGCTTGCGAGATAGACCTACTTGATGTACCCATTAAACTGAAAAGAAAACTGTTAGCATATTCTAGTACATCCAAGGCTTAAAATTGATTTTGTAGAGTGGGAAGCAATGTTTGTTTCTCAGATTGCAAGACTGAAGTAGTGGTGAAACTGGTGGTTCTGACCCACTTTCTCCCATTGAATTAATATGGGAGAGGTGTCACCCCTTAGCGTCAACACACACAACCCCCCCCCCCCCCCCCCGAAGAGGGAATGGTAACGTCACAGCCCAGATGAATTTTGATTGGCTTATTAATGGTGACACACGTGGATTTTCATTGACTTACCAGTGGCCAGATTTCCAAAATGGCCGCCTGATCCCACACCCAACAACATGTTTAGTAATTGGAGTTATTAATAGACAACAGAAGACAATAATATTTTTATTATTTATTTCCCCATGTGCATCGTGAATGGATCACAAGTTATGGGGTCCTGCGTCAACCCTTACTACTATATATTGGTATAACTTGATGCATGCTCTTATATTGTATATTATTTGCAAGTGTTCAACATCAGATGCCTGCACCCATGAATTGAATTTCTTGGGCCAGTTTAACCACTTGCCATAGCACCACGTCATCGTTTTGAGAATCTTCTCCAATTTCCAGAGATTGTTTTCTTTTACATCAACATTTTGGAGTTGAGACTGATAGAAGGTGCCCTGGATTTAATCGCCATCGTAATCCTTCACTCGATTTGCATCACAACAATTCTGGGTTTTTCCCTCAAACAAACAAAGATTTTGTTTAAAGACACCACATATAATCATCGGCTACTGGGTATCGAAAAATAGGCAATTTAGATAGTCTTACAGGAAACCCGCTATATATATTTCCATTAGCAGCTTGGAATATTTTTAATGCACTTTCCGATAGGCAGGACAGCACATACTACGACCTTTAGTATACCAGCAGTGGGTCACTGGATGGGACGGGGGAAATCTCTGTCAGAGAATGTGTCCATTGGAGTTCGACCTTACGACCAAAGCACCTCTGGCGACCGTTTTACCGACTGAGCAAGATCCCGCTCCTTAAAGAAAAGAAACTTGCTTAAGTTTGAAAAATATATATATATTTTTTGTTCGCTCTCGGTATTTTGAAGGTGGTCAATCTGCCTAATTTTATAATCAGCATCAAACGAGTCCGTCAATTCAAAGCAGACGTAAAACAGAGGATCTGCATTCTTTAAATTAGTTTAATGTTCAAACATTTCAACATTTTCCATACTGTAATAAATCATCGCTTATCAGATGTGTTAAATACAAATCCGTATTTCCTACGTAATCCATTAACTCGCTATAATCTGGCCACACGCTCAGAGTTCACGTACACGATTCTGTGAACAAGTCCTCCAATTCCAGCCTTTCACTTTGATCCAAACAGCAAACGTCAGACTAATTGTTGTGAAAGCATCCAAAAAGGTCAGCGACCATCCACTGCAGTTGAAACTGCTGATGGGGAGCGGAATGCAAAGTTTGACTGTTAAAATACATTCGGCTGACTTTGATCAGTGTAATGGAATCCCCACAAAGCAAACGGAAGGGCGTTATAAGCGACAGATATAGAGCACGCAGTCGTGGTAGTAAGAAACCAGATACAGCGATAGGTAATGGCGTCAATACCACGTGACCGCTGAAGATCGGGTGGATCAATGCTGGCTGTTTACCATTCACCCGACTAGGAATTGAACAAGATGGACAAAACCCATTATAAACAGAGGACGACAAACACTAGTGTCGGTCTTCTTCGTGGATTAGATGGTCGGTATAAATACATCTCGCAGTGCAAAAAGAGATTGCTCTAAAATGTGAAATAAGACAGAAGTGGATTTAGAAATAAAAATGTACAGATAATTAAAATGGACTTGGGTGTGGGGCAAATAAATGGGCGGAAGAAAAGTGATTTGTCTAATCATTGGTTACTAGTTTATTCCAAAATAAGTTGATCAGTTACATATTCGTAAATTATGTTCACTGTTCATTTTAAGGGAATATATAAGATCGTCAATTTAAATTATTAAAGAAATATTTTAAACCAATAAACATAAAGTTATTCTGTACAATGCATGAGAGTGTTTCAATGATAGACGATCTTAAACATGCACTCTATGACATTTTAAATTAGCATTTTCGATTTTTTTTTTTTTTTTTTTAATACTGAGGTTCACAAAATTAAGAATGTTTGAGGCTCAGCAATCTCCATAAGCGGCAATGAGCGACGTTTTAGTCACCAATTATTTAGTACAATTATCTTTTCAAGGTTCTATGTCTTTAAAATCACGTCACAAAAAAAAAAAAACACAAACTTAAATTCAGGTATAGATAACGTCCCAGGAACATTTCAATGTCTTTTTCTTCAATTGTGAATTCAGTATGGCATTCGCAACATCCGTAAATTAGAGAAAAGGGTGCTCCCTGAATACATGGACAGCCCTGTCAATCAAAGGGTGCTCCCTGAATACAAGAATAGCCCTGTCAATCAAAGGTGCTCCCTGAATACAGGGATAGTCTTGTCAATCAAAGGGTGCTCCCTGAATACGAGGATAGCCCTGTCAATCAAAGGGTGCTCCCTGAATACAAGGATAGCCCTGTCAATCAAAGGGTGCTCCCTGAATACAAGGATAGCCCTGTCAATCAAAGGGTGCTCCCTGAATACAAGGACAGCCCTGTCAATCAAAGGGTGCTCCCTGAATACAAGGACAGCCCTGTCAGTCAAGACGTACTCAGAACTGCATGTACATGCTATATCGTTGACATGTGGCTTAGAATATCCTGTGATGATTGCATGACAGCACAACTTTATAAATGTCCGACGATCTCCGTCTTGTGTTGGACGAATGTTAGTCCTATCAAGTAGGGCGGGACGTAGCCCAATGGCAAAGCGCTAGTTTTATGCGCGGTCGGTCTACGATCGATCCCCGTCGATGGACCTATTGGGTTATTTCTCGTTCCAGCCAGTGCACCACAACTGGTGTATTAAAGGCTGTGGTGTGTGCTATCCTACCTGTGGGGTGGTGCATATAAAAGATCCCTTGCTACTAATGGGAAAATGTAGCGGGTTTGCTCTCTAAGACCATAAAAATACCAAATGGTTGACATCCAACAGCCGATGATCAACCAAAAAATGTGCTTTAGTGCTGTCGTTAAACAAAACAAACAAAAATACCAAATGGTTGACATCCAACAGCCGATGATCAACAAACAAATGGTTGACATCCAATAGCCGATGATCAACAAACAAATGGTTGACATCCAACAGCCGATGATCAACAAACAAATGGTTGACATCCAACAGCCGATGATCAACAAACAAATGTGCTTTAGTGCTGTCGTTAAACAAAACAAACAAAATTTTGGTCTGAGCCATCACTAAGAAGACATTTTTCTTCAAACCTGCATTTTAGTTTCAGGTTTTCCTCTACAGCATCTAGAGCCAAGTTCACAAAACATCGTAAATTTACGTCTGCGACAAGCAGTTAAACCGGTCATACGTTTGGAATCTATTTCACACAGAAAATGACATCATTACGGAAGATAAAGCATTTTATTGACAAAAGAAAACAAAATATGTATATTTAAATTATAGTTGGTTTATTGTTAATAGTAACAAGAACTGTGGTTTAGTCGTGGATTTACGTTTACGTGCAAAACTAGGCTTACGATGTTTTGTGAAGTTGGGCCCTGGAGCTTTTGCTCAAGTGAAATAACTTCTTATTCTGACTCGTGCTGATTGAAGAGTTCACGACCGAGGGTTCGCAGCCCGGTACCGGCTCCCACCCAAAGCGAGTTCTTAAGGGCTCAGTGGGTACACTACACCTTCTTCTCTCTCCCTAACCACTAACCAACTAACAACTAACCCACTGTCCTGGACAGACAGCCCAGATAGCTGAGGTGTGTGCCCAGGACAGCGTGATTGAACCTTAATTGAATAAAAGCACGAAAATACGTTTAAATGAAATAAATGAAGAGTTCACAAACACGCCCTTGTATGTTTTCACCTCCGTCTGAGAGTTTTTGTCAAATTTAGCAAGATCTGTCAGCATGCTCCTTTGACTTTGACTAGATGTTAGGTGCCACATTTTCTATTGCTGTACTTCCAGGGTGTGTTGATACGCTGCTTATATCAGTTTTATTAGTAAACGTTAACATTATCGGCAATAGGAATTGATTTGGTCTATTAGAACCTCCAGGGTTTCCGTCAACAGCTCTGTGCCCAGGTGACCAGTTTTAGTACATAATCACGTATCTCACTTCGCTCTTCTTCTTCTGTTTTTCGTGTATTCAGTTGAAATAAATCCAACGTTTTAATCTATTCTTGGTCCACGTCTCGAACGGAATAGGAATGTTCACGCATACAGCGGTAGACAAATGAGAGGTGGCTATGTTATAAAACAAGGGTGTTTTGAAAACAAAAGGTATTTGATTGGCTTTAATAATGCATGGGTGGCACTGGTCAAAGGCAGACAATAAACAAACTAATTAACACGGGCTATACACATAGCAGGCTAAACGATTTGGCCGCTGTTAATGTGTATTGCTCTATAGATCTACATTTTACTTGTGTAAACTATCTAAAACTCATGATACCGAATTAACAACAATATCTTTGTGATCAGTTGGTTTTATTTAAAAATCGTACTCTACTTCCAAACTTGTCTTTTTTAATACGTTGCATTCTTTAAAATAGACCCCCACGCCTACAAAAACAACCCCACATTTATAATTGTTACTGTGAGAATGTTACCTAATTTTCCGTACTTACGTTCTCTCTTTTAATCTGCTAATTTGACATAACATGCTACAAATGTGTTACGACTGGATGTTATGTCAAGTGATGTGCCTAATGGTTGGCCAAGAACACCAATACCAAACTCTCACGTACACCACCCACCAAACATTCTGACCACCCCTGGACTATTCGTAAGCTGTAAGATATTATAAACATTTGTAAAATTAAAACATACGTTGCCCATTTTTTAATTAAAAACAGTTCTTTATACTTTATTTTTAAGTGAATAGTAACAGAAAGTTGTACTTTAACTGGACGGAATTAATAATTTCTAAGTTAGGACTCGTGTCCTAATGGTCTATTCAACTCACACCAAGTTTCATCTCATTCCTCGTTTCGTTCATTTTGCTTTCTTAAAGACGTTTTTATCCTCCGGTGTCGGCTAATGACTATATGTGACACAAATTAGAGTAGATTATCGCCTTAATTCTAAGCAAAATGCCCAAATAATGAACATGATTTGCGTTCTTCCTTGGCGCGATATCCTAGTAATGCTTTAAAAGCAAGAAAGCTCCGATGACAATGACGACTTCCGCAAACCGGAAGTAATAAAGAGAGGTTGAGCACAAAACGAATATGACGCCAGCGCTCCCATAACGCGCGCGACCCAGCATCTCTTTTTGACAGCGCATTTCCGGTCTGGCGGGGACTCGATCAGAAATCTGCATAAAGGTCTTTAGAGGGCTTCCTGGCAGTTGTTTAGATACTACAAACTTCTTTAGGGTCAATTAGTGATAGTGGAGCGTGAAGTAGGTGATAGCAATATAGGACGGGTCGGCGCGGTGTTTATCTCGTCCTGTTATTGGATTAAATCTTTTTCTTGTTTAATTAAATCAAAACACAGTGAAGAAATATCAGACGCCACTAATAACGAAATAATTAGAATATTATGAGGCCAAGTCATAACATAAGTTGACCTTTTGAAGAATGATCGGTCACAATCAAAGAGATCAGCTATTTATTACCTCCCTTGCCATTGTCACCGGGAGAAATGAATAACACTTCCTGTTTTAGCAGTCTCTTGTCTCGGCGAGATGTAAAGTGTCGAAATGTATATTAACTCGGAAAATAATTTCCACGCTTTATTAGTTTAACTTATTAATATTTCCACGATCCTGCTGGAGGGGTTGGAAGGAAATCCTAGAGCAAACCTAAGCACGACCAATGTACTTTTAATTTTCAAACTGTCCGCACACGACTGCTTTTTAGCACAATAAATTCCAATCATAATTAATTGTGAAATGAAATAATAATCAGCTATTTTAGGTTGTTTGGGTTTGGTTTTTTTATATATAATTATTATTTTGTCCCTACCCCCACCCCCACCCCACCCTCAAATCCCACCCACAAATCGTGTGCGGTGAAGACAAATTTAGAATTTTAGACACTTTAAAGGCCTCGTTGATTCGGATATTATATTATATAAACTCTGCTACAGTAAACTTTCATATTATCGATTTTTTGTTTAAGTTACCAACTTTTGCAAATCTGACGAGTCTGTAATCAAATTACGCGGAAGAAAAAAAGTGTAGATATCTCAGACACTTTAAAGATTTTACGTTATTTTTCTTTCTTTAGAAAATTATCGTTCCAGCCAGTGCACCATGACTGGTATATCAAAGGTCGTGGTATGTGCTACCCTGTCTTTGGAGTGGTGCATATAAACTATCCCTTGCTACTAATGGAAAAAAATGTAACGGGTTTCCTCTCTGAGACTATATCATGTCAAAATTACCAAATGTTTAACATCCAATAGCCGATGATTAATAAATCAATGTGCTCTAGTGGTGTCGTTAAACAAAACAATTTTTTTTCTTT
Organism: Gigantopelta aegis; assembly: GCF_016097555.1. Taxonomy (NCBI): domain Eukaryota; kingdom Metazoa; phylum Mollusca; class Gastropoda; order Neomphalida; family Peltospiridae; genus Gigantopelta; species Gigantopelta aegis. Next base: position 4,365,454 of record NC_054702.1, on the reverse strand, counting down.
AGAAGACTGTACTCAGGTTTATTTTGAGCAAAATTATTTTGGCTTTTATAATAACATTAGTCCGTGTTCTTTTCATTTAAAAAAACAAACAAACAAGATTGCTATATTCATTGTAACTTCCATCTGGTGATGTAACTCGTCTCCGCTGCTAGTAGCAGGGTGAAAATTGTGACGAGGATTCCTCGTCGATTAGCACAAGGGTGAGCTGATTCTGGTTAGCAAATTGGATCAATTAGACAGAATCTGCCGGCTTTGATGTTGGAGGTCTGATCGAAGAGTTCGCGGCTCAGTGATGACTCAACGTACAGAATTTACACTACAGCGTTCAGCAAACAGGCGGAGGAGTCGAACGAGAAATCTCTTCTAGCAGATACTAGC
>NC_054702.1:4140076-4360076 GCF_016097555.1 Gigantopelta aegis | reverse complement strand
ATACAATTAACAACACAGACTCACTGGAACAAAAATTAATATTTGGGAGACTGACTGATGGGGAAAAGCTGTTACGTCCTGAAACGCTTAAATAGTGGGGCGACTGGCTGATGGGGCAATGCTGTTACGTCCTGAAACGCTTAAATAGTGGGGCCACTGACTGATGGGGCAATGCTGTTACGTCCTGAAACGCTTAAATAGTGGGGAGACTGACTGATGGGGCAATGCTGTTACGTCCTGAAACGCTTAAATAGTGGGGAGGTATATGGTCTATTCGATCTTTCTTACGTTTGTTGTTGTTGTTATTGAAAACATGATGTCTTGAAATGCAGTTCATTGCATTCTACTAGTCAAAAACGCATGACAAATGCATGTAAATGTAACATTTTGAAATGCTACGATGAATAGTTTTATTTGGAATAATACTTACTTAATTAATTAAAAAGCATTACAACGCTGTGTTATTAACGGTGACACGGTTTTGGTCTGAATATCATTTTCGTATTTTTAAGAGACAGACGTTGTCAAATATAACATATGGGATTTGGCCTTCCCATTTTTTAACACTATTGCAAAATATGTAGGTATTTGCGAGTGGCAATACAAGTCTAAAATGTCTATTATTATTGGTAGACTAGTAAGAGTTTCTGAGTGCGGCCATTCAGAAGGTCCGTTTTTTAGACCCTATAGTAGAAATTCAAATAGACCGTTTTCCTGTTTTTTAAATACTAGTGTCGTTGTGTGGGTCCCCACCCTTCGGATTTACCACAACAGGTACTAATACTTTTGAGTCAGACTTCCCCCATATATTTAGACATCTTGCCTTGTCTGCAATTCACTGGGATTTCGCTAATCACCTCTGGTGCTTTCTGTATCTAGCGTTCAACCTTTAGCTCCGTAGTACCTAAAAATCATGGCTGTACTTGTAACATAAAAAGTTTCTTTGGAAATAAAATCCATTCCAAATACGCCAAGAAAAAGTCGTCAGTAATTTTATTTTCTGAAATTGCTAATTTTGAGGATATTTGAAAATTGTTTTAATTCTGGAGGTCGAGCGGAAATTCCGTCCATTGATAAAAGTCGAAAGCACACTTCGCTAAGATGGCGGCCGCAGGAAGTATCTTCTGCACAAGAGGCGGGAAATTGCGTTTTCGTGTTTTCAGGACATTAAATCTAAATTATCTCGTTACGCTGCCAGAATGATGGGCAGACGTCTTTTCTGCGCAATTTGAAAGGATTTCGTCAGCCAAATAATGTCTGTGAAGACGGGCGAAGGGGAAGATTTCCGGGTCCTTAGTAACAATCCGGCAATTCTCCCAACTGAAAGCCCAACTCATCAGTTGCAATGCAAATCGTTTCGAGAATATAAAGTACTGTTTTATTTCATTCCATAGAACATTTCAAAATAGCGTCCGCGGGGTGGATGAATATTCCACAATCACTATATAACTATATCTTTTTACGTTGATTTATGGAAAACGTCATTGAACATTTATAAATCCAGCTCTCAATTTAAAGTTGGGTCTAATTAAAAGACAACTAATAATAGATTGCCACCCGTGTACAGTGTGGCTAACACTACTAACATACAGTCATTGTGACACTGGGTCACGGAGATGACAGGCTTTCTATCCGCTATCGTCACTGTAACATCATTGTACCCACACATTATCGCCAGTGTACTCATCCGCGTTATCGCCAATGTACCACATGCTATCGCCAATGTATTCACCTGCTGTCGTCAGTATGTCATCGCTATCGCGAGTGTACCCACATATTATTGTCAAAGTACCCATCCGCTATCGCCAGTTTACCACGCGCTATCGACAGTGTACTCACACACACTATCGTCGGGGTACCATTCGCTATCGCCAGTGTATCCATAAACACTATCGCCGGTGTACTTAACACACTATTACCTGTGTGCCACCTGCTATCACTAGAATTTTAGTTTAGAAGTCATTTATGTCTGGCTACAGATGTCCCAGGTGTTTTAGTTGTTGTTGTTGTTTTGGGGTTGTTGTTTTTTGTTTTTTGTGGGGGGTTGTGTGTTTGGTTGTTTTGTTTGTGGGGGTTTTTTTGTGTTGTTTTTTTGTTTGTCTGCATTGCCCCTCCACTGACTATTTTATGATAGGTGCGGCCTTTGTCAGTGCACCCACCCTTCCAGATATGTCACTTGCCCTGACCAGTGCACCCACCCTTCCAGATATGTTACTTGCTCTGGCCAGTGCACCCACCCTTCCAGATATGTCACTTGCCCTGACCAGTGCACCCACCCTTCCAGATATGTTACTTGCCCTGGCCAGTGCACCCACCCTTCCAGATATGTTACTTGCCCTGGCCAGTGCACCCACCCTTCCAGATATGTTACTTGCCCTGGCCAGTGCACCCACCCTTCCAGATATGTTACTTGCACTGGCCAGTGCACCCACTCTTCCAGATATGTTACTTGCCCTGGCCAGTGCACCCACCCTTCCAGATATGTTACTTGCATTGGCCAGTGCACCCACCCTTCCAGATATGTTACTTTACCTGACCTAGACAGGTGTTAGCAATTTAGAAGGAAATTAGCCCATTTGTCAAAATAAATGAAATATTAAAAGCGCCAAGTGACCGGTAAAGAATGTCGTGTTTGCTGATCGACATTCGCTGATATGGGGGGCCTGTGCAGATCACCTTAATCTCCCCCCTCTGTCAACCACACAACAAATCTCGTGACCTGGGTCAAGCCGTCAATGAATTTTAGGGATTTGTACCCGCTTATCAGGGCACTTCGCACCGGGAGTAAAGCCAATTGCTTGACTAAATAATATCATGAGATTTATAGTTAAATTATCTACATTGATACCGTAAAGTCTTACTGCTTACCCTATCAGTTCTACAGTGCATAACAAGTATTCAGTATTTATACATTTATAAAGTAAAAAATCTCATTCTTAATTCGTTTATTAGTATTAATTTGTATTATTATTTAAAATGGGTTTTTAATTTTTTATTTTCATTTATTTATTTATTTATAATATTTATTTACAAGTTTAGTTTATTTGTTTGTTTTTATTCTTCTTTTTCTTTCTTTTTTCTTTCTTTATTTTTCGTTTAGTTATTGTGTATGATGATTATTATTTGTTAGTGTGGGTGTGTGTCAGGTGTTGGGTATGAAGGTGTACACATATTGACGTCTGGTTAGGGAAATTGGTTAAGCTGACCAGATTAACTTTGCCTATCCTCGGTCAGATTAGTCACCTCCGCCTGGTCGGAAACAGTAGACCTGTGGAAATAACAGTAGTTAAAGGGGCTCTATCGAAGTTGCATAATGGCGCTTTTTCACCCAAAATATTTTTGTTAATGTTTCTTTTGAAAAGCAAACATTACATGCTTAACCGCATGTTGTCACTGTTTTTATGTACAATTGCTTTTTTGTTGGTGTTGTTGTTGTTGTTGCCGCTGCTGCTGCTGCTGATGATGATGATGATGTTTTTGTTGTTTGCTTTGTTGGTTTTGGGGGTGTTTTTTAATTTTACTTTAAAAAAAATATATAATAATTAATGTACAAACAGGTCAATACTTGAATAGCAGCTACGCCCTAAAAGTTCGTAATAAGTAAAAATATACATAACACAGGACATAGACTTGATATGATCTGGTAACACGTTTTTTAAAACGTTGCCTTTAATTTGGGAGAAAATAATTGGCCCCTATCATTAATTGGTTTGTGTGAGGGTTTTTTAAAATCGTGTTTCTTGTGTGTGTGTGTGTGTGTGTGTGTGTGTGTGTGTGTGTGTGTGTGTGTGTGTGTGTGTGTGTGTTGTTGTTGTTGTTGTTGTTAGTGGTGGTGGGTTTTTTTCTTTCTTTCTTTTTTTCCCTGTTATTTTGTTTTTATTGTTAGGGTATTTTTATTGGTATTATTGCCACTATTATAATTGGTAATAAAGTGTGGATGGGACGGTGTATGCGTTTCTTGTTCTGTTTTTCCTAAATCACCCTGGGTTGAACAATAAGTAAAGAAACGACCTGTAAACGTGTGTAAAACCTATGTATTTAATAGACACGAGTTATTGAGTACATTTACACACACACATACATAATAAACAGATCAATATCCCTTCTTTGGCATTATGCAAATGACGTACAAGACAATGGTGAAAATGGCGTAATTAACAATGATGACGTAATGTGTTGCCGCCAGTCGGGGACTAGTCCACAGAATGCACGTGCCATCCACAAATACTTCTAGATATGTGGAACGGTCCAAGGCACAACCTATTTATATCTCTGGGGGAAATATTTCTCTAACTTTCAATGTGCCCATTTGTTGAAAGTTACAAATCAAATACATTATAATTTATAATAGCACCGTTGGTACGCTATTGAAGTATTAGTAATTTGCTTATTTCAATCACATTGTCACTTTCCACGTTCTTGAGTAAATTACATTTGTTTTCCTTCAGTTTTATAAGTTGGGGGTTTTTTTAACGAAATTTGAACGCTTTAATAAGCGCGAGACAAGATTATGAATGCAATCAACAACACACATCTAAAAAGTTTGGTTTTCCCTGATTTTAAGAAATCATATCAACATATAACTCTTTTTTTCTTCATGTTGATGACCTACTTAAAATACTGCTGTCACCCTGTATTATCAATTCATTATTGCGTCACACATGACGACATATTATGTCAGTAGTGTTGTCAGTGCACATAGCCATTGGCCATATGATATTGTTGTGGTTCTACTATGACGCTCGTGTAACCAGCCTGAGGCATGACGGGATACTGACGTTGCGCCTGCAGTGCGGCGGTCTGGTACATCGTTGCCGGCGTGTAGCTGTCGTAGCTGCACGCGGCCGCTGCTTTTAGACACTGCTGGGTGTAGTCCTGTGCCGCGTGCAGCGATTTCTCCTGTAAAAGCCGCATGTTAATCAGTTTATCGCCACTGGCGGCGTGCGGCGCAACCGCAGAGTTACTGCTGTTCACTATATTTGATTGGCTGCTTTCCGTCCTCGAATTGGCGGTCTTTTTACTGTCCGACTGCACCGTGGCCGTGGTCGACTGTGCAGCTTTAATGAAACCCGTGTTATACTCTCCGCCACCCGAGTTGACGGTGGTGTTCCGAGAATCACTCGCCGAGTAGGAGTGGTTCGGCTGTCTCCGGATGATCACCGACTGCTGAACCGGGGCAGGTTCGCGTTGAGCGGGGGACAGAGTTTGTAACGGACCGTTCGATTGGTCCTGAGGTTTGTAGAGCGTCTGTAACGGGCCGTTCGTTTGGTCCTTAGGTTTATAAGCGTCCTCTTTGGCCAGCTGATTGTTTGCATCCATAATAGAATCGTATTTCGCACTTTGCCGATCAGTCCTGTGCGACTGCGAACTCGGGTGTCGCTTCTCGTACTCCTCACTTCCGACATCCACTTCCGAGGCAGACGATTCTGACCTGTTGCTGTAGGGGGCGTTGTAGTGCGCCGCGTTGAACGACGCGTCACGTGAACTGCTACGTGAACACTGTCCGGGAGATCGATAGTCGTAGGGCTGTGACGCGCTCTGACAGCTCTCCCGGCTTGACTCGTTAGGCGCGAGTCGTGACGCCGCCTGCAAAGCGGTCTGTGACGCCATTATGCCCGGATAGTCGGACGGGTCACGTGCTGGGTAGTAACGCTCCTCGTAACCGCGGTACGGATTCCGGTCGTCAATGTAACGCTGGTGCGCCTGGTACGGGTACACACAGGCCGCGGCGTCACGGTAGACGGAAACACCCGAGTGTGCGTAGGGCGCAGAGTAAAGAGCACTGTAGCGGTCGATGCCCTCGTGCGGGTACACCATCCCGTAACCCTGCAGGGGCACCGTCACATCCGGGACACACTCGTACGCTGCTGTTCGTTCAGAATAATCGTTGGCGAATTCCTGGGTCTCAGGCAGCTGTGGGTAGGGTGACCTCCGAGACTTTGTTCTCGAGGGTCGTGTTTTCCCGCCACTACGAGATCGATCCGCCATTTGTGAGTAGGGAGACGGATCTTTTGACAAAGTTTGTTCCAGCTGTATTTGGTAATCTTTGGCCTCCACGTCGCTGAAAGGGAAGAGAGGAAAATCAATGGCACTCATCATCAGTAGATATTTGTTATCGCTCAGCGACATGAGCACTCATTAATTCTTGTTATCCTTGAATTGGCGCGATCAAATAAGATATAACCATTCCCCCCTTCATGTTTTTCTTCCAGCGTCATTCAGTTTGTTTAAGTGGAAACAGAAACCCTTTCTTCGACCACAATTCCTGTCGCCAGGCCTTTGTACTTTTTCTACAAGAGTTTTAATGATCGCCCGTCTTGACTTGTGACAAGATAACGTTTCGTTTTCTAATGCAGGAAACATTTATTGAAAATTAACCCATACATGTACATGGTTTTGGTAAAATAGCTCGTGTTTTCTAGTCCATTCCTTTCATATCCAAGCATTCCCCCAGATATAAACTGGATAGCGCTTGACGACTCTCGAGCTAGATCTGGGTTAATATTTAATTAAAGATTTTAGCAAAGCAGTGTAATAGATACTATAATTCAACAATTTTTTATACCAAAGTTACACATTTAAATCGAATGTTAAAATGTATCTTATCTATATGCATGATCATGTTTAACTGATTTCATTTATAATATGACAGGTCATGATAGAAGATGAATCATAATCACATTTGTATAGATATATACCGAACAGGGTCATGTTCAGTGTATCTATGATGTAAAAAATGTAGTTAAGATTCAACTTTATTTAATTAACCATGATGGTATGTGTTTTATTACACCTACCTGAGTGCATGGCTGACACTAACCATATAGTGAGGTCAAAATGATCTATTGACACGCGTACCTAAGTACATAGTTGACACTAACCATAGTGAGGTAAAAATGATCTATTAACACGCCTACCGGAGTACAGTTTACATTGACTACACAGTGAGGTCAAAATGACCTATTAAAATGCCTACCTGCGTACATAGTTGACACTGACTATACATACACTGTGGTCGAGATGACCTATTAACACAGCTACCTAAGTACATAGTTGACACTGATTATACAGTGATGTCGAAATTACCTATTAATAGACCTACCCGAGTACATAGTTGACACTGACTATATAGTGAGGTTAAAATTAACTATTACTACACCTACCTGAGTACATAGTTGACACTGACTATACAGTGAGGTCTTGATGACCGGCTGTTATGGACAATGGTCGCATAACTTTGCATCCACACCCATCCACCATCTTTGGCCAGAAACCGGTAGTACTTCGTGGTGACCTGACCTTTCAGCAGCACTGAAAGTAACAGACATGCAATGTTAGAGATCGTATAGCCATGCATTCAGTATTATATGTAAGTATAGGCAGCTCAATCTGGTGAAAATAAGCTGACAGTTAGTGAACTTCATCGGCTTTATAACTTCCTCACCAGTGTTAACGAAAACTGGACCTCTCTTTTTTAGGAACCATAGTACTACCCGGACTTTCATGGAGTCGGGAGGCACAACTATTCTCGTAGACTTGTATTCCGTTGACGCCAGCTACAGTTTACAGTGAAGTGGTCTGGCTATAATTATTACAGACTGATAACATGGTTTACAAATGTGATGAGGAACACATCTGCTTACTTGAATAAACAATTCCTTAGTTTGAAACATAATGAACATCTTAGGTGTGTATCATCATTAATATAAAAAATAAACCAAAACAAAGACTTCTCTAACTAATTATATATTTAATTTTGTTTAAAAATGAATATCTACATACAAATATCGAAAGTGAAATTAGTAGATATTTAAAGGTCATTTGAAGAAATATGTGAAATGGGCGTGTTATTGTACACGGTGACATCACCTTAAAATTAGGACTTGGAACTGGTTAAACTAATGATATATGAGGCTTAAAATCACTTGATGGCTAGTTATAGTTTGGAGCTGGTGAAATGATCGTCCGTGTAAAGACCACGTGGCTAAAATGCAGGTTGTAGAATTGGTGAAATGGGTGTGTTCACGTAACATCAAGTTAGGGTTTGGATCTGGTGAAATGCTGGTGCATGTGGCCACAGATTAAGGTTATAAGTAGGTCACAGGTGTGTCAGTGACAAGAAGGCAGGGAACAAAGGTTGTCTTGTTGCGTGAAACTAAAGTATCCCGTCAACCACTGCCCACCATGTGACGACGTGCGACTCTAGAGTGTGGAGGAAAACAAGATCTCAACACTGCGCAGGGCCGGATCCAGAAAACATTTGGGGAATTTAAAGGGACTGTCCTGCGTTTGCAGCTATTGTAAGATCTTTCGGACTTCACAGAGACTTTTAGGCGACTACAATTACATATTAAACATATTTTCTTGTTTAGAATACCAGTGTCTGTATATCCAATGTGTTAGCAGTCATTGCTGATTTCATTTTCCCTCGTAATATATATTTTTCATAAGTAGGAATTATTGGAGGTAAAATCTGGTTTGCGCTACACACATTAGAACGACAACAGATACCGATATATTAAAGAGAACCATATCTTTAACATGTAATTTTAGTAGTCAACCAGGATATGTTAGTCGAAAACATATTGCAATGGCAGCAAACACTGGATCGTCCAGAGGACACGTATACCAACTCGTGAAAAGGGAAACCCAATTTTAGAAAAAGAAGAAATAAACAGAAGAAAAAGAGAAAAACAAATAGGCACTTGAATTTATTTAGGGTGAGGGTCACATGGTCTCCCACACTCCCCCAACCCCCAGCCCACCCTCACCCCATTGGCTTTGCTTCTGTTGATCCGGGTCCACTGTGCTAACTGCACACAGCTGTTTGTTCTGTGACTGACTGACTGTTTACATTATTTTACCCTACGTCCTGCCCGTGTTTGTTACATTACCCACAACTACAGTACAGTACTCGCATCAATATTATGTCGTTACATCTGCATCCAGTCAATACGGGAAACAACGTTTAAAAATGTTTTAATGATTTGTTTTTATCCAAGATGACATTGGTACTAGTATATTGAAATGATTTAATGATTTTTAATTAAGATGACGCTGGTATATTAAAATGTTTTAATGATTTTTATTTAAGATGACGCTGGTATATTGAAATGTTTCAATGATTTTTATTTAAGATGACTTTGGTATATTAAAAGTGTTTTAATGAATTTTATTTAACATGTTAGATTTTAGTTGGTATATTGAAATGTGGGTGTTTGGGATTGTCTTTCATTTTTTAAAGGGACAAGATAGAATTGTTTTTAAAAATGATTTACTGTCCAGGTACACACTGAAAATACTTGATGTAAAATAAACGTGTTTAATATAATATGCTGTGCCTTATGTATGATCCTACAGGTAGTACTAAACCAAATAACTTCCTGCTGGGTTAAAGTTCGAGGTGCACCCAAATTTTGATAGAGAATTGAACACCACAAGTCCTGTGATTGGTAATAAATGTCAGTGCGTTGGTTGTAAAAACAAAAAAGTTTCATCTGGGCAAAACAATTTATGCAATTTTGTTTCATCTAGTACCAGTTTCAAGTAGCCTTGTGCTTAAAACATGTATGGGGTACCTGTAAAAAAAAGTACTCGAAATTTATGCGGAACTAGGGTAGTCGTAGACGCTACCCGTTATCTCAGAAATGAGCATCTTGACCCCCAAGTTTTCCTGATTCACTTTAAGGGTGAGGGGTCGTAGTATTTATATCCGTGGTGTTTATGTCGATTGATACGCTGCAGGTAGGAGTTTTAGCCACATATGTTACTATTGTCGTCTATGGTATTGATTTAGTAGTATTCACCCTATAGGTATTTTATACTTTGTTTTTTATGATTCTGTGTTTTATATATAATCTTAGGTTTTATATATGATCGTGTTTTTTATACATAGTCATGTGTTTTATATCTGGTTATATGTTTGATGTTCTGAGGCACTGGTTGTGACAAGAGAAGAAAAGTGATATAATGAATCCACCAAGAGGGTTCGATCCTACGATCCAAGCATCCCAGGTGAGTGCTAAACCGACTGAGCTCGATCCTGTTCAGAGCACAACATGTTCATTTCATTTTGATTTATCCTTATGTTTATGCTTATGTCCAATTAAGATTCAATCACTCAGCTATTTGGGCTGTCTGTCCGGGCAGTGTGTTAGTGGTTAGTGAGAGAGAAGTCGATGTAGTGGCCTTAAACTCAGTCTTATAGTTTGGAACAGGTACCGGGATGCGAACCCAATACCACCGATGACGGTGTATAACCTGAGCTAATTTGTATATGTTAACACCACTTGTTGTACCTGAATTACATGTAGCTAAATCATTAGTGTATCTCACATGTGCAAACGTGTCAGCATAAATTATTTTTGTATATCCTTAAAACGTGATAGTATCAGTCGTGTAGACAATAAAATATTTAAACAAACTTGGTATGCAGGTGTTATTTCACTGATTTCGTCAATATATACTAGTATATATTTATTTACCAAGACAGCTACAGCTGTCAGACACTAACACAACATGCACGCACGATCCTTACAATAAATATTACGTAAGTTGGGTACTAAACAGATGGAACTATGTTGACATATTATATTCTCTTAGAATGTTCACCTTGAATATCAATCAATAGTATGCGTCATGTTTGAAAATGACGCCATATAGAAAATTAAAACGACATCCGCTGAATTCGGGGGGTGTTTGCATTGTCAACAGGTATTTCGTGTCATAAATCTTTACATAGGTTTTACTTAAATTAATTTTAATTGATTTTTCTTATATCCGATTAACTTTCTACAGTTTTGTTGTTACATGTCTCGTAGTGTTAAACTGACGTTTACACTTTCTTGTAGTGTTAAACTGATGTTACACTTTCTTGTAGTGTTAAACTGATGTTACACTTTCTTGTAGTGTTAACAAGGAGGGCAGCTTTCTCATGAAGAGTGTAAAACTGATGTCACAGTTCGTGATAGTGTTAGTCTAGTGTGTTTCTAGTCTGTCGTAGTGTTAAACTGATGTCACAGTTCGTGATAGTGTTAGTCTAGTGTGTTTCTAGTTTGTCGTAGTGTTAAACTGATGTCACAGTTCGTGATAGTGTTAGTCTAGTGTGTTTCTAGTCTGTCGTAGTGTTAAACTGATGTCACAGTTCGTGGTAGTGTTAGTCTAGTGTTTTTCTAGTCTGTCGTAGTGTTAAACTGATGTCCCAGTTTGTGATAGTGTTAGTCTAGTGGGATTTGTTTTTAGTTTGTCATAAAGTGTTAAACTGATGTCACTGTTCGTGGTAGTGTTAGTCTAGTGTTTTTCTAGTTTGTCGTAGAGTGTTAAACTGATGTCACAGTTCGTGATAGTGTTAGTCTAGTGTTTTTCTAGTCTGTCGTAGAGTGTTAAATTGATGTCACAGTTCGTGGTAGTGTTAGTCTAGTGTTTTTCTAGTCTGTCGTAGAGTGTTAAACTGATGTCACAGTTCGTGGTAGTGTTAGTCTAGTGTTTTTCTAGTCTGTCGTAGAGTGTTAAACTGATGTCACAGTTCGTGGTAGTGTTAGTCTAGTGTTTTTCTAGTCTGTCGTAGAGTGTTAAACTGATGTCACTGTTTGTGATAGTGTTTGTCTAGTGTTTTTCTAGTCTGTCGTAGAGTGTTAAACTGATGTCACTGTTTGTGATAGTGTTAGTCTAGTGTTTTTCTAGTCTGTCGAAGAGTGTTAAACTGATGTCACTGTTTGTGATAGTGTTAGTCTAGTGGGTGTTTTTTAGTTTGTCATAGAGTGTTAAATTGATGTCACAGTTTGTGATAGTGTTAGTCTAGTGTTTTTCTAGTCTGTCGTAGAGTGTTAAACTCATGTTTGTTGTGGTGATCTACAATAATCCGTGTATTGGCCCTCGGGGAGGTTAATCTTTGTAACTCTGGAATGTCTCTCTCCTCGCTGTTGATTAATACGGTTATTGTGCTATCTACAGTTTTATTAAAGATAGTTGAGGATCTCGTCGATTGGGTACAACTGCCTGGGTAGTTCGCGTCTTCCTAGCGACGAAGACTCGACTAAACATCGTATGCGCTGTATTGGCTGGTGTGGAGGAGTGCGGCCGGATCGACAGTTTGTCATAAATGTCCCTGGCTCGTCTGCATTCTCCGGCAGGACACAATGGGAACAACACCCGGTAAAACTTTACACAGCCAAATGCTCGTAATCTCCCGCGGAATGTACGCTATTTGAATATGCTACAAGATAAGCTTGCATCGATTTCCATGTTCAGTGTGTATTTGGACATTGTGTGTGTTTATGTCGAGTCCCATTGCATTGATTTCATGTATGAACAACCAGACATTCATTTGATAATCTATATTCCGGTATACATCCACTATAGTTGACTTCTATCCCACTAGCAGCTGGACATAGCTGAGGGCAGGAACGGCGGAGAAGGGGGGCCAGGGGGCTAGTGGGGCTCTAGCCCTTCCAATAATTTTGAATAAAAAATATCATTGATAGTAAATCTTATGGCAGAGATGAATTTCACTTTTAGAAATGCAGGAAAATGCATTTTAGGACACCTAGTTTTCGAACTTTTACGGGAGAGCATACCCCGAACCCCTTAGAAACTTTGCGTTACGCCCTCGATCTCCGTCAGCCCCCCCCCCCCCCCCCCCACACACACAAATGTATACTCCTCCTTCCGCCGTGCCTGTAGGGGTGTACCCAGGACATTGTACTTGAACTTTAGTGGATATGAGCACCAAGCTAATTGAAATTCATTGAATTAGAAATGATATATAACAGTTTGGGAAATTTAAACAAAATGTATTCTAACATTAATTTGTGACTTTTTCCGAGAGTTTTAATATTTTTTGTAACAATTTTGGATATCATGGGAAAGCATATAAATATATTATAATAGTCATTGCACGACTAAACTAAACGATGCATTCGTACAAAGTACTATGACTTGGATATCATGGGAAAGCATATAAATATATTATAATAGTCATTGCACGACTAAACTAAACGATGCATTCGTACAAAGTACTATGACTTGGATATCATGGGAAAGCATATAAATATATTATAATAGTCATTGCACGACTAAACTAAACGATGCATTCGTACAAAGTACTATGACTTGGATATCATGGGAAAGCATATAAATATATTATAATAGTCATTGCACGACTAAACTAAACGATGCATTCGTACAAAGTACTATGACTTGGATATCATGGGAAAGCATATAAATATATTATAATAGTCATTGCACGACTAAACTAAACGATGCATTCGTACAAAGTACTATGACTTGGTTATTTAGGACGATATGTATCCTGAAGTGTGACTGAAAATGACTTATTTTATCTGAAAGATGTTGTCAGAGCAATACATACATCGCATGTGTACCAAGTAGCAACGTAAAGACAGAACAGATATTTATACAGCAGTATTACTGTCGTTATTGTAACCATTACAGAATGGATGAATGAATGAATGAATGAATGGATGGATGAATGAATGTTTAACGACACCCAACACGCACAATACGTCGGCTATGGGTGTCAAACTAAGGTAAACGCAACAATGAAGTGATGGACATCAATATAACAATTCTAGAGGTATATTAAAACATAGTGTAAAACAAACTGTGAAAAATGTAACTATTACAGATTGTGAAAATTCCATTAACGTGTTCACTATCATTTCTTTTAATTCAAGATACAGTTCTATATATCTTATATAATATATAACAGGTTTCTTTTCATTTTTAGAACAATTATCCTTTTTCCGTATACATTACGCCAAGTTAAATTTATTGACGAAAATATGTTCGGTTATTTAAAAACGGACTATAACTCGACTGTTTTTTAATTCACTATTTCTCTCCACTGAAAGTAGCGGTCATTGAGCGATGATTTCCACATTTCGCTCTGTGGCTCGCAAACACGAACCAAAGTGCAAATTGATTTATTTTGTCGGATAACAGCCTTGACTTTGTGATGTGTTTCCCTAGTGGGCATCGTTGTTTTAATGTGATCAGAGGTAAATATAGCGGGGTCTATTCTTACATTTCCCAAACGATCAGCTAGCACTGGTGGAAGCGGTTAAAATGATGTCTCATGTCATTACTTCGATCTAACAATAAATATACTGTAACTGTGACTGTAACTGTCAAAACTTGTGTACATGGAATGCAACTAACCCGGTGTTAATGTATTTAAAAAAACGAAAATTCATTCTGAGCCGAGGGGGTTCGATCCACAACCACCACCCCACCCTGGACACGCGTCTGTAGACTGGCTGAAATACGAATGGCGAGTACACTCATACAAATGGTGCAGGGAGGGTGGATGTTAATGAGAATGTCGAGTACACTCATACAAATGGTGCAGGGAGGGTGGATGTTAATGAGAATGGCGAGTACACTCATACAAATGGTGCAGGGAGGGTGGATGTTAATGAGAATGGCGAGTACACTCATACAAATGGTGCAGGGAGGGTGGATGTTAATGAGAATGGCGAGTACACTCATACAAATGGTGCGGGAGGGTGGGTGTTAATGAGAATGGCGAGTACACTCATACAAATGGTGCGGGAGGGTGGGTGTTAATGAGAATGGCGAGTACACTCATACAAATGGTGCGGGAGGGTGGGTGTTAATGAGAATGGCGAGTACACTCATACAAGAATGGAGAGTACACTCATACAAATGGTGCAGGGAGGGTGGGTGTCAATGAGAATGGCGAGTACACTCATACAAATGGTGCAGGGAGGGGTTGGTTGCAATGAGAATGGCGGGTACGTGGATGGTGTAGGGAGGGGTTGGTTGCAATAAGAACGGCGGGTACACTCACGTGTGTGGTGCGCGAATCTCATGTGGAGAATATCACAGGCGTGTATGTAGTGGTAGAGAGTTTTCTCTATCAGATCCTGGGGCTCGTACCCCGTTAAAGCTGCCACCCTGAAACACAAGAACACACCACAGTTATTAGTGTTATCACAGTAACACGAAATAAAAGAAACACATCAAATTTAGTGTTATAATTAAAGCTGCCATATAGAAATACAACAGTACACACCATAGCTGTTAGTATTGTATTATGTTGTGTATCGTGTGGTGTACTCAACTGTACTGTACTGTAGTGTTTTGCGCTGTACTGTAGTGTTCTGCGCTACACTGTAGTGTTCTGCACTGTACTGTAGTGTTCTGCACTATACTGTAGTGTTCTGCGCTGTACTGTAGTGTTCTGCACTATACTGTAGTGTTCTGCACTATACTGTAGTGTTCTGCGCTGTACTGTAGTGTTCTGCACTATACTGTAGTGTTCTGCACTGTACTGTAGTGTTCTGTCTTGTACTGTAGTGTTCTATACTGTCCTGTACTGTACTGCAATGTACTATACTGTAGTGTTCTATACTGTACTGTACTGCAATGTAGGCTACTGTACGGTAGTGTTCTATACTGTACTGTACTGCAATGTACTGTACTGTAGTGTTCTATACTGTACTGTACTGCAATGTAGGCTACTGTACTGTACTGTTCTGTACTGTACTGTACTGTACTGCAATGTACTATACTGTAATGTTCATATACTGTACTGTACTGCAATGTACTGTACTGTAGTGTTCTATACTGCACTGTACTGCAATATAGGCTACTGTACGGTAGTGTTCTATACTGTACTGTACTGCAATGTAGGCTACTGTACTGTAGTGTTCTATACTGTACTGTACTGCAATGTACTGTACTGTAGTGTTCTATACTGTACTGTACTGCAATGTACTGTACTGTAGTGTTCTATACTGTACCATACTGCAATGTACTGTACTGTAGTGTTCTATACTGTACTGTACTGTACTGCAATGTACTGTACTGTAGTGTTCTATACTGTACTACAATGTACTGTACTGTAGTGTTCTATACTGTACTGTACTGCAATGTAGGCTACTGTACTGTAGTGTTCTATACTGTACTGTAATGTACTGTACTGTAGTTTTCTATACTGTACTGTACTGCAATGTACTGTACTGTAGTGTTCTATACTGTACCATACTGCAATGTACTGTACTGTAGTGTTCTATACTGTACTGTACTGCAATGTAGGCTACTGTACTGTAGTGTTCTATACTGTACTGTACTGCAGTGTACTGTACTGTTGTGTTCTATACTGTACTGTACTGCAATGTACTGTACTGTAGTGTTCTATACTGTACTGTACTGCAATGTACTGTACTGTACTGCTCTACTCTACTCTACTCTACTCTACTCTACTCTATTGTACTTTGATTTTCATTAACTGAATATATATTATTTTCACCTTGTTCTGTAGTTCTATGGACAAACTATTTCTATATTCTATGTTATTTATATTGTCCTATAAACCAACTGAGTATTATTTTTCTCTATGTTTACCATTGTACTCAATACTAACTACAAATAGTATCGTCTTGTTCTGTATTATACCCTAACTTGACAAGATGTTATAATTTGTTTTGTATTGAACTATAAACTAATTGGAATTTGTTTTTGTCTGTTTGCTATTATACTAAATACTCACTAGATATTTGTTCTGGGTTGTGTAATTTGTTCCAAATTGCAAGATGTTCTTTTATTCTGTTTGTATTGTACTATAAACTAATTATTTTTGTCTATGTTTACTGTTGTACTACATACTGACTAGACATCATTGTGTCTTGCGCTCTGATTGTACTCTAAATTGTGCAGATATTGTATTTTTGTCGGCCGATTCCACATCGATCATCTGCCTACTGTTTCAACAATACCCAATGTTTGCCAAGTCGCCTGTCACGAGATGTACTTACCGCAAAGAACCGCTGCCGACCTGTGTGTACCATCGATACGACAAACACGTCATTTCGACCAGGCGATCAAAGATGACTTTGTCTATCGATCTCGACATCAGTTTCGAGATGGAAGATACGCCGCCAATGACGTTCTGATAAGTGTATGTGTTGGGGTGTGTGTGTGTTGTGTGTGTGTTGTGTGTGTCGTGTGTGTGTGTGTGTGTGTGTGAGAGAGAGAGAGAGAGAGAGAGAGAGAGAGAGAGAGAGAGAGAGAGAGAGAGAGAGAGAGAAGGCGGGACAGAGAGGGGGCGAACGTGGGGAAGAGACAGTGAGAAAACATTAAGGATTATAATTTGTATTATAAACAGCGTTCTTTTTATTTTCCAGTTTTCCAGTTTTCTCTATACTTATGTGTGGACTTTAAAGTCGCATTGCAGCTAAACTACTAACTATATACACTGTGTATGTTCATCTTCGACTTATTGCCTCGTTGTCAAAATTCCATTATATTTCAAAATGTATATAACAAGTAGTATATAACAACAACGCAGCTGGATGAATTAGCTATCTATTCCCTACTACTTGAAGTATTTTTCGGGATAAATATTTGGGGGGTTATTTAGTGGGTTAACTGCCGTGCGATTTCGCCTTGTGAAAAAATACCCTGGACTTCTATTGGCGGACTCTACGTCACGTGACAGACGAGTGGCCCTCACCTTGCATCGAGGAAGATGAGTTTGAGATCGAGGCTGGCTCGGAACATGAACATGTTGCTGAACATCTTGATCTCCGTGATGGCGCTGGGGGGCAGGGAGTGGCCCACGGCGACGAGGCCGACGTTCTGGTAGCAGCCGTCGTACGGCGAGATGTCCATCGTGTACTGCTTGATCTTCAGGTAACCGCTGCAGTGGATCACCTGGCCCAACGATAATCACAAGCTGATCAATACAGGCGTAAGGGGTTAAAGGGCAAAACAGTATCAAAGAGAAATGGTGTGTTATACTGAAACAGTATGCTATAGAGAAGTGGTGTCATAGAGCAAAACAGTATCAAAGAGTGTGTTATACTGAAACAGTATGCTATAGAGAAGTGGTGTCACAGAGCAAAACAGTATCAACCAGAAATGGTGTGTTATACAGAAATAGTATGCTATAGAGAAGTGGTGTCACAGAGCAAAACAGTATCAAAGAGTGTGATATACTGAAACAGTATGCTATAGAGAAGTGGTGTCACAGAGCAAAACAGTATCAACCAGAAATGGTGTGTTATACAGAAATAGTATGCTATAGAGAAGTGGTGTCACAGAGCAAAACAGTATCAAAGAGCGTGTTATACTGAAACAGTATGCTATAGAGAAGTGGTGTCACAGAGCAAAACAGTATCAAACAGAAATGGTGTTATACAGAAATAGTATGCTGTAGTGAAATGGTGTCATAGAGAAAATTAGTATCAAAGATAAATTATGTTATACAAAAACAGTATATTATAGAGAAATGGTTTCATAGAGCAAAATAAGTATCAAAGAGAAATGGTGTGTAATACAGAAACAGTATGTTATATAGAAATGGTTTCATAGAGCAAAGGTATGAAAGCAAAATGGTGTGTAGCACAAAAACAGTATACCATAGACAAATGGTATCACAGAGCAAAACAAGTATCAACGTGAAATTGTGTGTTATACAAAAACAAAATACTATAGAGAAATGGTGTCATAGAGCAAAACAGTATCAAAGAAAAATAGTGTCATAGAGAACCTGTATGCTATAGAGAAATGGAAGTAGAAAATACAAGAGAGAAAACAGTAGTGCCTTACAGAGAATCAAAGTGCTACAATAAACAATGTACAGTAGTGAAATAATAATTAAATACCACTTATTTTAAAATATATCAAGAAAACAACATTGAAACAATTTGTACAGTTTAAAGGGTTAACGTTTTTTTTTTCAAACATACAAACATTAAAAAAAAAAAAAAAAAATTGAAAGTTATAGAGAACTACTGCTAACATATTATGTTTATAATATTAGAAAACTTCCGCATTGTGTATTTTTTTATGAATTAATTGTGTTCGTTTTTATTTTTGTTTTATCTTTTGAAAAATAAGGAAGTTGGGAATTACGCAAATAGAGCTTTAACACACCGAAACACAAACTACCCCGTCGGCCATTACGTTGGGTGAATGACTGGATAAAAGGAAGGTATCCGTGACAATTCATTATTATTTCATCTGTACTTGAGATATAACCGGGAGGTCAGGTCGCTATCAAAGAATCACAATTTAAGTAATGAGCAAACGCAGCTCGCTTCTGCCTCTTCACACTGACTTGTGACCTCGCCGATTCTCGTGGACTAGTCACGTGGCACGGTGGGTGTGACGTTACCATAGCATTGGGGATAACTTCTTCCCACATAAAAACGTGGTTTTGCATTGTGCAATATAATTACTCCAGGCATCCATTTCATCAATTTAACATGCTAAATGAATTCAGATTGTTGCAGATAAATACGCACATACGTACATACACATACAGACAGAAGGACGGACGGACGAAAGAACAGGAATACGTTCAGCCAACATTGGTCTTTACGGTATACAATGAAACGAACGCCCACTTTGGGAAGCAGTGAGTATATTTTACAAACGTTTAGCGAATAACGACTAACTAAACGTAGACCAGGTTACGAAACAACGTATTACTTACTTTGTATCCACCCGACGTGAGACCAGCGTTTCGTTTGGCAAGAACACACTTCATCCTTAGAAAGAATGTTCTCTCCATTTCAATATCTGACAAAACACAGGAAACACAAAGTTAAACAGCAACACATCTCACTTCAGTTCATAACATTATGTAGGTAGTATCTTTAAAATGACGTCTCTTTACTACGTCAAACTGTAGATGACTTGTCAGAGGAGATGTGGTCTCTTAATTGAGTTGGTCGATTGAATAGGTTTGGGTACATATCAGAACAAGTCATTCTCATGTTATATTGTCAACTCAAGCATTCGTCATAAATAATCTACCTGATACAAAATGTATTACCATATCGTAATATAAAAGAAAACACTAGAAATGTGTGTGTATTTCGTAATATATAGGAGTGATATGTGTGGTATAGTATACCTTGCAATATATAGGAGTGATACGAGTGGTATAATATACCTTGTAATATACGGGTGTGATACGGGTGGTATAATATACCTTGTAATATACGGGTGTGATACGAGTCGTATAATATGCCTTATAATATATGGGTTTGATACGGGTGGTATAATATACCTTGTACTATACGGGTGTGATACGGGTGGTATAATATACCTTGTAATATACGTGTGTGATACGGGTGGTATAATATGCATGTGTACTTGTAATGTGGGTATGATACGGGTGGTATACCTTGAATATACAGGTATGATACAGGTGGTATAATATACCTTGTAATATGTGGGTGTGATACGGGTGGTGGACGGTGAGTACGGCGGTCATCTCGTCGTGATCTGCCGGGTGGATGTACTCGTAAATACTGTTACCCGTCAACTCCACCTGCAACACAGTCAATGATATTACGATGAAAACAGCAATAGTACATTTTAAAATAGAACTGTTATAAAACTTACTAACACATTCTAGCTCATATATAGTTACACAAGGTAGAGTAAGAAATATATTTTACACAGTTGTAACAGTTAACTTACGTTATGTCCTTCGTTTACATCCCAGGACGCTACGTCCATCCTAACATGTCTGTAAGAGGACTGCCACTCACAAGAGTGGGGTTTTTAATAATCAAAACGTGCACAATACAGAGCTCACTGGATACTGAAACAGTGTGAAGACATGCACACATGAATCACTGTCAAAACAGTGATGATACCACATCTGCCGTGTTAAGGCAAGAGGCTATTAGTGATAATCAGGCACAAAATATTGTCAGATTATCAGAAACATCTTCCTGAAATGCAAATTGTGAAAACAAAATCATTCATTCAACTGCTTAATACATTCTTTACCAGATAGATAAAAGGCACAAAAGGAGATTTTATCAGAATTATTAATTCACCTATTGCTGCCTTTTTACCATAGCAGGACAAGAGTGTTCACGAAAGGTGGGGATATACAAATATTCATTTCAATATATGTGTTTCAGTCTCGAGTTTAAAACCAACAATGCGAGCCTACCTGAGACAAACCAAGATGGACAGACGCCGTTTCAGAGATGTACATGATCTTCCCATCTGGAGCAACCACGAAGATGAAGCCGTCCAGAGTCTGAAAACAAAATATCGTCATGACAATGCAAATATCGTCATGGAAACACACAAAAAAACATCGTCATGGCAACAAAAAACATCGTCATGGCAAAACAAAAAACATCGTCGTCACACCAAGCGTATCTCTATTGGACAAAAAGTTCTGTACTGTTTCTATTATAGTATATTAATATACAAAGCAATGAAAAATGTTATCATGACAACAGCAGCATTTCCACTCAGAACAGGTTATATATATTTTTTAATCTAATTCCGTGCTTAACCTTTTTCCGTTTTAATGACCAAAAAGTCCTATACGGTTCTTGTTGTTTCAAATATACTATCTGAAATTATTTTAAGCATATTGATTTTGTTATGAGTTTAAAGAAAGTGATATCATCATGAATGAAAGAGTTTGATAAATGTAGGCAATATAACTGAAGAGCCGCTGCAAGATTTCCTAATATTTTACTATTGACGTATTATTTAAGTTATTTAACAATGCATTACTGACTTGAGAAAGATTTGACCGTTGAAATGTGTAGCTATTTAACAATAATTATATTACTGACTTGAGAAATATTTTACCGTTGATATGTGTAGTTATTTAACAATACATTACTGACTTGAGAAATATTTTACCGTTGATATGTGTAGTTATTTAACAATGCATTACTGACTTGAGAAATATTTTACCGTTGAAATGTGTAGTTATTAACAATACATTACTGATTTGAGAAAGATTTTACCGTTGAAATGTGAAGTTATTTAACAAGACATTACTGACTAGAGTTAACCAACTGTCTTCTTGAGTTTCTTGAAACAACAAGAAAAGCGTCAAAGTTATGCTCTTGATTGTGATACACGAGCCATCCGACAGTAATATATTACAACCTAGTCCATGTTTCACTTTGATACATCCAATTGTAATACTTATTATCACTGCTATATTCAGTTGTAATTATTATCACTGATATCAATTATTTGCAGATTTATTACAATTTGTCCTTGCTCTTATACACTGTAAATAACAATTCATTCCACATTTGTCTATATTTGACACATAATTTTGAGTCAAAACTACATCATTTCTTATTGTGTTTTCTTTTCATCTTTGTTTCTTTCATTCATTAATATTTTAATTGTTCTTAAACATTTGCAAATAGTAGCATACAATATCTTATAATTCCGTCAAATACTAATATAACGATTGGTGTTAGTTACTAAAGTGGGGACATTGGTATGTCTCGGCAAACTTTTCAGTAGATCATGGCCGGAATCATACTTCTGTCACTCTTTAAAACAAATGTCATCATTAAATAATATTATTTTTTGCGAGTATTTGAACAAACATCCTCTTTTAATTTGTAAATATATTTTCTAATGGCAGAGTTCAGGGGTGGGTTTTTAAATAGTATTACGCTATCACACTTATGTCACGTTCTTCTTTGTAATCATTTATTTATTTCATTTACTGGCACCAAATTATACACGATCAAATGTTGTATGATCAATTCAAGTAAGTCGATGTTTGATAGATTTTTGAAAATAATTATGTTTCACATCTGTGACCGTCGCGACAGCGTGTGCGGATTAACGACACGGCTGCGGTTCATATAGACGATTTGCCAGTCGGTGTGTGTGGCCGAAACAAGAGGATACAACATACAACCTACTCCCCTCCAACCCCAATCAGACTGCAAAATGCAAATTAGGATACAAAAATAAAAGACCATTAAGAAGATAACTAGTTTTGATTTTGTAGACTTGATTTCCGTTCTCACTGCTCCTGATCCCGAAAAGAAAACGAAATAGTATTTTAGTTTATGTTTAAGAACAGGTATGTGATATGTGCGTAAAACATATTATATAGGAAGTTGTATCACATTACATTGAATCTGATTTGATCTGGTTTCGATTCATTTCAATTCATTCCATTGTGCTGCATATCGTTGCATTGCATTGCATTGCACTGACCTGCTTTCCCCTGTGTTGTGTTGCCTTGCATTGCAATGCAATGCACTGCACTGCATTACATTACATTACATTACATTACATTACATTACAGTACATTACACTACAGTATTATTATTTATTAATAACTATAAATAAATAAAAGAGTAATGTTTTAAGTGAAAACATCCAGCATTGCTCTGATAACAGTATATAGAAACATAAAGAAAATTCTCTTCTTAATCGTTTAAGGAGTTTTAGACTTTTATGAACTACTCGGTTGCCGCTTCCCTTCCCCAAACAAAAAATCCTAGCCACGGCCCTTATGTAGTGTATTGTCACAACTAGTTACGACTGACATTGGGAAAACTATCCAGATTATGTGATCAACATCATGGACTGTCAAATGCCATGAACATCGGTGTAGTGTGGTTCAAATCCCACCAATATACACTAATTCTATTTGAATTCTACCGTTGCAGTAAACAAAGACACCTTTCGGACCATGGCCACACGTTAACGGTCTCATTTCTGCTCTGAAGTCATATCAAGAAACAGAACTAACTCTATTGCTATGAACAGCATATCAGTCTGAACGACAAAACTGTTATCCAAAACCAAACCCGTACTTCTGCATAATGCAGTGTCGAATGAGTATTTGACAAAATAGTGGTTGATTCCGTGAATCTCTATCTAGTGTCTAGTCCATAGATATGATATCTTTAACTGGACAATACATTAATACTAGCCTAGCTGTCACTAGGGGCAGTATCTGAACATTACTATGATCTGTTAGTTTCACTGTCAGCTGTAGATGTCACTACAAGTTGTAAATGTGACTAGTAGTTGTAACTGTTAGTGGTAGTTTTAACTGATCCTCTAGTAGTAACTGTCATTAATAGCTATAACTGTCACTAGACGCTGTATCTGCCACTAGTAGTTGTATTATTGTTATTAGTTGTAACTGTCACTAATGGTTGTATTTGTTACTAACAATTACAGCTGTTACTAGCAGATATAGTTATGACTAGCACATATAGCTGTCAATAGTAGGTGTAGTGGTAACTAGTAGGTGTAGCTGTAACTAGTAGGTGTAGCTGTAACTAGTAGCTGTATCTGTATCGTCATTATCGGTTGTAACTGTCACTAAAGGCTGAAACTGTTATTAATAACTGTACCTGTCACTTGTAGCTATAACTGTTACTATTAATTGTAATCGGCAGCAATAGCCGTAGCTATCACCAACAGCTGCAACTGCCGTGTGTAGCTCTATCTTTCATTGTCAGTTTTAAATGTCAACAGCAGTACATGTCACTATTTGTTGTAATTCACAGTGAGCGACTAATACGAAATTGCTGTATGTGTCACTATTAGCTGTATATGTCACTGATAGCTGTAGCTGTTACTATTAGCTGTGGTTCTGTGTTCTTTGTATGGCGGGGTTTTTTTAACGTTCAATAAAGAATGAGTTGGCATTGGTCGTGTTGAAAGTGGCGGAGGACGTGACGGCTGGAAGAGGGGGTGCTCTTCAGGCTCGACGCAAGGAGAGAATCATTTAGGAAGAGCTCTTCACTGGCGAGAAATCCCACTTTACTTCCTGGCCGATTACTAGCCTAGTTTAATCGATTTTCAAGAGACCGGTGTCGAAGAACAAATAACCAACACAAATCTCATGAATAGATAATTTGAAATGTCAGTAATTCGCCATTGTACGAGCACGAGTTATGCCAGGTCACGCGCGCGCGAGGCTGGAGAGCAGACGATAAACCAGCGTGACGTATTGTGTTCCCATCTCGTTCACGTGCGACCCTGGGTCATTAGAGGAGTCCGTATAGGGAACGACGATGATAAATGTTATCGAAAAGACGGGGGGAGAAGACACTGATTCCCCCTTGTAATGTCTTCGTTTAAACCATCCAGGTTGGTATTGCGACACGGTGTGGACGGGAATTCGGCTTTAATCCGACATTTTGATTGACAGGTATTACACAAGACTAAAACTATCGAGACACCCAGCAGTCTCGACATCTCCCGGGCGATCTCCTCGCTTCACAAAAGCCGATAGTCTTCATCACCATAGCCGTGTAGGTTTTGCGCCGCTGGCTTAAAAAATACGAAACCCCGGTTTGATTGTGACATTGCGCTACGTGCTCTCGCATATGATTTGTGTTTTAATGTAACAGTTTATTGTTAATTGCAACTCAAACTTGCCAGTCACTTGAAAAGAGGGATTGTCCAGCGAGGCTACACTTCATCAAAATCATTTAAAGCGCCATTACTGTGTCAGGGGGTTAATATAAAACTTGTAACCGTCTATGGAGCTAATAAAATTAACAGTAATATATGAGCGATTTTGCTAATATTTGTCTTGTGAATGGAACATCGCCCGCCGCGGGTTGTTTGTTCAAACACGCGTGAAATGACTCTTTGTTACGGTTAATTAATTTTGCAGTATGACGTTGTTATGACATCAAAAACTGGTGTTTGATTTGTAGATGCATATGAATAAATGGCTGTTCCTTATCACGTGTAGTGTATCTGTGTTCATATTACGTAAGCTGTGAACATTCCAACATGTTTCCCTTTACACGGATGTCTTATAATCGTTTTGGTCGTGAAAAATGACGATTATACCGTATATATTACAATAACATATTTCTGGCCTGTGGCGTAACCCATTCTCTAATTCTTTGTTATTGTTCGGGGGGGGGGGGGGGGGGGGGGGGGGGGTCCGTTAAATTTAGTGTTACATTTTGTATATCAGAGGTCGTGGTATGTGTGCCCTGTCTGTGGGAATGTGCGTGTTATAAAAGCGTCCTGTAATGTTTTTCCTCTGACGACTACGTGTGAGACTTTCCAAACGTGTCACATCCAGCAGCCGATGATTAATAAATCAATGTGCTCTTGTGGTGTCGTTAACAAATTTAATTGTGGCATTGTAGTTAAGCCATTGGTATTAAAGCTGGTTAAATACAAAGTTCGCATCCGGAACAGGCATCGACAAAGAGAGAGTTTTAATGGCTCATGTTGGGATGTGTAAGATCACTACACCAACATCTCGCTTACTAACCAACAACTATTAACCCGCTGTCCTCGACAGACAGCCCGGATAGTTGAGGTGTGTACTCGGGTTAGCGTGCTTTGAGTAAATTGTATAATATATGCACCAAAATCAAGTTAAAATTAAAAAAATTAATATATTTAGAAAAAACATAAGACAGACAAATCATAATACTAATACTAATACGATTGTAATATTTGACGAAATAAAAATAATAATAGTAGTCAGGTCAAAGCATTGTCTCCAGATCCTACACAGTTTTCAGTGACAGAAACGCACTGGGTTTGAAAGAAAAAATAAAATATGTTTAAATGATTCCACCATCGCTTGTTAAAGTTCTTACAAGTTAAAACTACAGTGCAATGTGCAATAGGACAAACATCGTATTTACTATTTGTATATGCATGCGTGCAATAACGTAATGTTCTATTTTTAGAAGTTTTTTACCTGCAGTAAATGAGATCCAAGTTCCTTCTCCAGGGGAGTTCTAGGGGGCGACCTCTGACCCCAGGCCTCACCCAGACCTACAATATAACAAAACAAGACAATGGATAATAATATCAATAACACAGTATAAAATTAAATTTGAAAAAATAACAGAAATAAATTATTACAACAGAAATAATATTGAAACAAATAGAAAGAAAATATTGCATAACAGTGAAAATAACATATAAGAAAATATAAACAAGATATTGTAATAGCAAACAAAATTCGAATATTGTAAGAGAATGAAAAGAAAATATTATTAAAAAATATATATCGTAAGATAATAATAACAATTATAAAAATAAATAGAGGATATTGCACGGTCAAATATGATTTATATCTCATCGAGTGAAGTTTGCAATCATATCTCACGAGTCGCGCTTGTGTGACGAGTGTGATATGATTGCAAACTTCACGAGATGAAATATAAATCATATTTGACCAAAAAACATGAAAGATTCTATTTATTATATAACTTTTGGCAATTTACCTTTATTTTTAAAATGCCAGCAGCAAAATAGTTCCGGCTTTCTTACAGTGAGGATAACACTTTCTACAGTGACGATAACACATTTTAGAGTGAAATAGTGAACTTTTCACTCTAAAATGTGTTATCGTCGCTGAGTGACTGATAACACTTTTATTTCACTGATATTTTAAGATATTTCACTAAATGTTATACAATAAAATATCAGTAAAAAACGAAATATAAGTAGATTGAGGCAATAGAAATAACAGTATATATAGTTTAATTCAAATATGTTTCTGTTTCTTTTTGTTTTGTTTTTTCTTCTTTTGTTTTCGTTTTGTTCTACGATATATTTCTGTGATATAAAGATTTTATTTATTTTATTACATTCTGTTGTAAATGTTAATATAATTTGAGTACTATTTTAACGATAGTTATTGTCAGTCCAACTTATGAAGATATTTGTGAATTGAGTGAGGTTTTAAGTGCCTGTTTGACTTATGTTGTTTCTTGTTATTGTTGTGGGTGGAGGGGGGTCTCAAATTCAAAATGGTACATTTTTACTGGGCGAAAAGGCTTAGGTTAAGATTGGTCTTGCTTTGCAAAGCAATAATTAGTAGGCCTTATAGCGTTTGACAATCTGCCACTATTTCGTAGCTAGGCTGTAAAGATTACATGTATTTATTTACTTATTATTTATTTATTTATTATATAACATTTAGTGAAATATCTTAAAATATCAGTGAAATAAAAATATTATCAGTCACTCAGTGACAATAACACATTTTAGATTGACAATTTCACTATTTCACTCTAAAATGTGTTATCGTCACTGTAGAAAATGATATCTTCACTGTAAGAACTATTTTGTTGCTGGCATTTTAAAAATAAAGGTAAATTGCCCAAAGTTCTATAATAAATAGAAAATTTCATGTTTTTTGTCAAATATGATTGATATCTCATCTCGTGAAGTTTGTTATCATATCACACTCGTCGCGCAAGCACAACTCGTGAGATATAATTGCAAACTTCATTCAGTGAGATAAAAATCATATCTGTCAAAAACATGAAATATCCTCTATTTATTTATTTATTTATTTACATGTAATTATTTGTTTATTGCATTCTTTATTTATTTTTAATTATTATTTTTAATTATTATAATGATTATTATTATTATTATTATTTATTATTATTATTATTATTATTATTATTATTTATGTCTAAGTTCAAAGAAATTCCTGTAGTTAAGTGTAGATTTATATGACGTCTATGATATGTAGATTGACATACTATTTCTAAGTTTCTTGCCGTATCTGAATCACACCAAAGATACGCCTCTGAGCGTGTTCTACTTTCTGTATGAAAATACGTTTAAGTGTATTCGCCAGTGTTTCCCAGTGTTTCAATTACAAACACAAACAATGATATGACTAGCGATACACGATTATGCCCCGTCACTAACACCGCTCTCTAGAGCTGTAAGTTAAAAATGTTATCTCTAAAACATAACGTTGTTTTCGGGAGATGTACGGATTTATTGCCCCGCTGTACGCTCGGATAAGACTCGGATTAAGCGAGTTCGAGTTACACAAACTGATACAGCTGTAAAGAGATAGCACGTAAACAAAGTGTTATCACTCTAATATTACACTGTCGTTCGCATAACGGCCAGTCGTTGTGAAACGTCAAATACGAGGAATTATAATATATACCAACATAAATATATAGTTTAAGGTTAAAAAGTTAGTTACATTGACTTCGCTAATTTTTATGTAAAATGTAATCATAAAAAAAAAATATAATAATAATTATAATTAATATTTAAAAATATATATTATTATTGCTTGTAAACATGTATATGTACTTTCAAATATAAATCATAAATATAATTACAGATAATACTAAAAGTGTATTTGTGCCCAGCTATTTTTTCTGAACAGTACTGTTATTTCAAAGTTATTATTATTATTATTATTATTATTATTATTATTATTATTATTACTTTTATATAAATATTTTCAAATGAAAAACATAATTTTAATTTTAAATTATACTACAAGTGTATGTTTTGTGCGAAACTATTTGGCTTGAACATTAGTAAAATATGACGGTAGGGGGCGCAGAACATATTTGATTCTGTATACTTCAGTTTTTTGTGCGTGTATGCGTGCTTGCGGGCGAGCATATCTATGAACATGCCCGCTCTACGTTTTAACAATAAAATGAGGCATACATCCCTGGAATAACTTGGCTTGGCGACTCACTTTTACGCTTACTGGTTGAACACTAAGTGACTCTTTGGAAATATACAAAATTAAATTTCCATCTTTGTAACCCAACTGCTGCAGTAACCGTCCCAAAGCAAAGTTCAGTAACTTCTTTGCACATAAATCTTAAGACACGACAAATGGCGCACGAGTTTACAGTTATAGGTTTACTTTTGAATGCTGTGCAATTTGTAAAAAGGTAAACATTTAGCACAACGTAAAATTATTGAAGGAGATATTTATAATTCTAAATGTTTGGGGAAACATAAATTTCTAGTTTTCGTAAAATTGTTTTACACTTTTTGTTAACTATTTCCATTATTGTGGCAATAATATATTTTGGTCATTCGTTTCATTGACATCAAAAAGTACAATATTTTTGGCGCCTAAAACAAAAACATTGAAGCCAAACGTTTACACTATCGATAAATCATATGCATGTCGAAATGCACACGCTGAATGAACTGTCATTTGTTTATCTAACTTTTGGACTTTTTACTGGGATTTTTTCTTTTGATAGCAGGATGAATAAAATAACTGCTCAGACCTACTTGGAAATACTTTTCGAAAACGTTTCGCGGCATTCGTAATTTTAACCTTCTTACGATAAAACCAATATCTTAAGGCAGTATGGACCTTGGTTTTTTCATTTAGCTATATAGTACAGGCCTAAGGAATAAAATAACCTTGTTTCTGATCACAGCGCTGAAGAGTGACCGGAAACAGTAACCAGCGAGGAGAGGAGAGAACGTCATTAATTATGAATCGGTTTGGTTATTTGATAACGTGTCCGCCATTATCCTCTTTGCTCACACCAAGGTTTTGATTGGATCAGCGCAAATACCAGATCCGGTTTCAGCCCAATTTGACTACAATCAAGTGGAATGAACCAACTAGCTGCCGATCATAACGGGATCAGTTTCCAAGACGTTAAACAACCCCTCACGTTCATCATAATCTTTAAAAAATATATTATATCAACTTTACTGTGTATAACACTATAATAATACAACACATTCCTATCAGACAAAATCGGTCGTTTTGTGTCATTACATATTACAGACATTTCTCCCATCAAAAGCAGTCTAAAATATTCTGAGACACAATTAAGAGAAGAGTCTCGTAGAGAGAGAGAGAGAGAGAGAGAGAGAGAGAGAGAGAGAGAGAGAGAGAGAGAGAGAGAGAGAGACAGAGACAGAGACAGAGACACAGAGAGAGACACAGAGACAGCGAGAGACAGAAACAGAGACAGAGAGATAGACAGACAGAGGGAGGAGGAAAAGAAGACGAGACAGACAAGCATCTTCAGGTTTGGTAACCATGGCAATGATACCATCAAAGACAAAAGAAAAAAGAAATCACCGCTATTTTAGCTACAATAAAAAATATAAATAAATCCATTAAAAACGCTTTAATATGTAAATTCTCCATTTTCAAATTGTAGTACAGCATGTGAAATTGTATTACAGCATACTAAATTTTATCAATGCTTGCGGAATATTGTCACAGCATATGGAATTTTATCACAGCATGCGATATTACATTATTGCACTATCGTCGGAGCATGCTAACCATTTATCTAAACATGAGAAATCGTATCACAATATGCGTACGGTGTTTCAATGACAGAAATAGTTTTCATGATAGCAGTTACGTTCTTCAAGACAAGGAACAATTTGTCAACCAGCATCATACGACGGCCATATTAGGTAGAATAAGTGACAGGCCGTTATTACAGACGACTTGTGAATGTGATAGTTTCAGAACATGAGATATTATGTTGAGAAAACATTCCTGTTACGTGATATCTTTGGTATCAGTTATTAACAAATATTTATGTTTCTCCTAAAGCTTATGCCATTTTTACTCCATCCCTCTTTGATATTGTATCAGTTTTTATTCTTTATATCCTTTCCCTGGAGTTGCCTTGACAATTTGTATTTTTGTTACACATGTCCATCTGATGGCATCAAATTGTGGCTATGGAAATAAATAAAGGTTTTTTTTCTTCTGTTCTGGTAAAATCTTCAAAGATGTTATTTGTAACTTCTTTGTATCTCAAGCTGCAGAAGTGTAAGTTGCAGAAGGACAAATTATCGGAGGTGAAAATCAAAACTATGAAATTATTTAACTTGGTTCTTATGTGTAAACTACGTGTGGAAGATAGCATCACTATGCGGCCATGTTGACTGCTTTATAAGAGATGATACATTTCGTACAGACCAGAAAATCTTATCTTCCTGTTATCCTTCACGGCCGTCATCAACGCGGACCCCTCCTCTAGAAATCTTTTGATAGCTTCTAGCAAGCCGTGCATGTACCACGGAATACGAAACTTCGTCTTAGTCAACTTTATCTCTTCAGTTTGATGAAAGATGGTGCACGTTTGAATGAGCCACCCTTATAACCGGTTTTCGAGTTATCTGAAGTCTTCCAGGGTTATCGTTTGGTTCATCCGTTTAACGTCTGCTATTCGCATTTGTTCGTCTGGCTTTCCTTTTCTGCGCGGGAATGCTGTCACTTCACTTCTGGAAGTGCCATGTTAAATGTTTTAAACACTGATGACAGTTTGTTTATTTTAAGAAAAATTAGTTTATTATTCTTTATTCCAATAACACAATTATTCTCCAACTTCATAAAAAATAGTTTTAGTTCAATAAGGTAGGCATCACACTGGACACCAATTCAGAGACCCATAACTAATGCATTAAACTCTCGCAACTTTACGATCTCCAGTGCGATACGATGTTGAGAGTTTTGTGAATTAGGTCTCTGGATAACAACGGGAAAGGGTTTTTTTAAGTACAAAACTATTTTATCAGACATCATGACTTGTATAGTTGAACATACGTCGTCGTACAAAACGACAGAACCAGACTATATATATAAACAATACTCAGCTATCTTCAATATGTCTAAAAATACCACCAGAAGAGGGTAGTCCAACACAATGAATGGAAGAGGAAAATGTAAATTAAATTTTAAAAATAAATAAATCATTAAATTAATTAAAATTAAAATTAAAATTAAAATTAAAAATAAAATTAAAAAAAAAAATTAAATTAAATTAAATTAAATTAAATTAAATTAAATTAATAAATAAATAAATAAATAATTTGTAAAAATATTTTTTAATATTTGTATTCATCTTTCTATTTACTATTTGTTTATTATTGTTATTGTCAACGTTAATTGTTATTTTTTAATAATTTCATTTATTATATTTTTAATTTATCTAGTTATGTCTTTATTATGGATGTTGTTAATATTAACAATAACATTAATGTTGCGTTTTTCTCTCTCTTTTTGTCACTATCTCTCTTTCCCTCCTCCCCTCTCCCCCCCCCCTCTCTCTCTCTCTCTCTCTCTCTCTCTCTCTCTCTCTCTCTCTCTCTCTAACCTCTCTTTGTCACTATCTCCCCCCTCTTTTTTTCTCTCTTTCCATTTGTGTGTGTCTCTCTCCCCTCTCTGTCTATCTATCTCTGTTATAAATTCGAATGTTTCGACATAATTAACTATTTGTTAGTTAATAATTTCATTTCAAAAGAGGATTTGCTTGTTACGCATATTTAACCAGGCAGATATTAATCATTGTCCCTCGTGATACACAAATTCAAATGAAGGAATTCTGCTAATTGTTCACCTGTATACACAATTAAATGACAGCACGTATTACTTAGAGTAGTCGTACATCAACAAGAGGACGAAATGTTTATTTGAAGAAGTGAAACAACCATTAGTCGATAGAGTTATTTTATTTTGTTCTGTGTTTTAGCTACACCTTTCACTACCAGAGTCCATGTAAGCCAGCCTCCAGTAAGCAGGTTTGTGCGATCATAAATTAACAAATATTTTCAAATTTGAACATTCTCTGTGACTGTCGGCGTACATTACCTGTCGGGTTGGTAATGTTTGATCAGCAGTTCGGTGATAAAAGCCCCCGCGCCGTCCTTTCTCATTGAAGGCCTATCACGTTCCACAAATGTGTTTATTCGCGGCCAGCTCACAAACTTTTGCTATTACAAGAATTCCGCTGGGTTTGACCCCTCTATGGCAAAAGACAATAAAGTGAATTTGCAGACCAACCCGTATCTGTCCGCACCACCCAGTCCTGTGTTCCTCTTCAATCGGAACGAAGCATAATTCCGGTCCGGGTTTTTTGGGTGTTTGTGAGAAAAATATCTGTTAAAAATAATTCCTTGTATTCAAAGAATTACACCAGAGTAAACAACGTAATCTGATGTTTGTCTTATAAGTGACACTACGAACGATGAGATATTTAAACAATTTTAATGTTGCCTTCTACAAGCGTCGTGTTTTATTTCTAGAGCACAAAGGTAGACTTCTGATCCATCGATAGATAAAAGTGACACTATGATTGAATGTTTACTGACGGTGTACTGTATCCTACAACTATACGACGAGGGAATGACAGAAAAAATGTATATCCAATATAAACAATAATTTTCGAAACAAAGAGGTTGGTTGTGATTGGTTTTGATAAACACGTTTTTTTAAATTATTTTTACATATCGTGGAAAAGCATATTTAAAAAAATTAATAGTGATTGGAAAATCAAATTGCAGGTCAAAATATATCTAAATAATTTCAACCTTAGAATGCATCATCACGGAAACACTTTTTAAAAATATCTACGCAAACGTGTTTAGTTAATACATTTAATTTTAGAGTAATGTCAATTGTTGCAATTATTATTTTTACATCCATGGATAACCACTGCATATTCCAAATTAGTTTGTGTTACGTTAACAATTCACATACTGTTTCATTGGTCGTATATATATATATATATATATATGCACAACCACAAATAACGTAACTAATTAAGCAAACACCCAGTTGAAAGTAGTCTATCACGATAAACCTTGGTTTATTTTCCTTTAAAATAGCTTAAAATATTAATACGTATGATAAAAATTCCCGAAAGCTGATTTTAATAGATGTTCTACAAAATGAGGTGCTTCTAATGATACAAAAATAAACACACCCAGACCAAGACACTTGTAATTTTCACAATTGGATCCTTATAATACGGCACAAAGCAAGCATGACTGCAAATCGATTCATTAATAACATGGTGGTAACATCATTTCATCATTAATTTTGTGTAGATTTGTGGAAATGTAATCATGATTGCAATCATGATTGCTAGACAATATATTCGCAACTGTAATCGATTACTTTCAAAACTTCTTGTAATAGTACTCGTAATCGTAATTGTGACATTCTAAAGTAATCGTAATCGTAATCGATTACTTTTGTCAAGTAATTGCCCCATCTCTGACATATATATATACGTATATGTATATACAGACAATAATATTACATAAAAAGGAATGCTTTTAACAGCAAATTCGTAGCTGGAGGGGCGGAATTTTCAGAAAAACACAAGAAGTGTCCTGTTTATATTAAAGATTTCCTTATTGTTCAGCTGAAAAAGATCCTATATTAATGTGTCTTGAATCTTTTTACTGCAAACCCACCACCACCACCACCATCACCACCACCCATCTTAATCATTTTAGACTAGGTATGGTTTTGATATGGTTTTGATATATATATATATATATATATATATATATATATATATATATATATATATATATATATATATATATATATATATCTAGATAGATAGATAGATATATACATATGTGTATATATGTGTGTGTGTGTGTGTGTGTGTGTGTGTGTGTGTGTGTGTGTGTGTGTGTGTGTGTGTGTGTGATAAATAAAATGTTTAGTTTGCTTTCATTCTGTTACTGTCCTCCCCCTTAATCATTCTAGACTAAAAATGGCTTTGCTGAAGATATATGTAAATGTTTTTTTTTTTTATATTTAATTTGGTTATTTAACGTTAGAATCGTTAAAACTGTTGTCCATGGCTATTCACCGCAGACAGCTAGTAGACACTTTAAATAAATTTCCGACAAATACATGTATCGTGTTTGAGTTTGTCAAACGTGGATGCAGTGTCTCCATATAGGGCGTCAACCAATTATTTTAGCAAAATGTGTTTTGTGGCGTCCGGATGACGCCCAAGTAATGGCGTCCTGTTTGCACAAACTCGCTGGTAGTGAATTGAGCAAAATTAAAACTTTTACAAGTTACCTAATGAAGCCATAGCGCAGCAATGGGGGTACACTGGGTGGCGCGTCTTGGCGCGTGCGTTGTGGTGTATTTGTCTAGTTCAGTCTCCCGCGAAGCTAGTACCACGCAGACGTATGCTCACGTGTAATAATAGGATATCTTGTTAGACATGTACGCACATTTCATAACGTCGCAAAGCTGGCCACTGACAGTTCATTTGTGACAGACAAATTATGTATCTACGTCTGATCTTGTATACAAACAACCATAACACAATGATGTCAAATAATTAATAATTAAATGATGTAAAAAAAAAAAAATAATAATAATAATAATAAATAAATAAAATGTTAACAAGGCACTCCTATGGAGTTTTGAAAGGATAAAATTATTTTTAAAAAAAACAACTATTAAATTATTCTCATATTTGTCAATAAATTAAAATAATTACACTGAATATTAAGTAAGATAATTTTGAATGAATTAATAACAATAATCACTTTAAACTCTGAGTGAGCTAGTAGCATACTCACTTTGAGTAGTGAATAGATTAGTTTTGAGTGAATAAATTACAATAATCGCTTTTGTATGCAGTTCAATACTATTTCTGACAGAGTGAATTCTGTGAAACAACTGCTAAGTTCAAGAAGTGCATTCGTTTTGTAACTTCCATACAAAAACATCAACACGGGTTGACCATATTGTTTTATTTGTTATCCACCCTTAAGCCAGGGCACCGCCTCGTTCTGCTGTTAAATATACAAGTGGCAGCATATCACTTCAAACCAATTGGTTATTTAAATATTTCATCTCCTTGTAATATTAAAACAATATTTGAAAATGCATTTCGGCATTTGTTTTAATGGGGAAACTATTTCCTAAACTTGACTATATTATATATAACAAGTACCGACACGCCAAATAATGTGGTGCATTTACGGTGAATAAATTTGAATAATAACTTTGAATACTGAACAAGGTCATTGTGAATTAATACGTTATTGTAGTAAATCCGCTTTGAATAGTGAATGAGTTTTAAATGCATTACAATAATCACATTCAGTAGAGATAGCTAAATATGAATTAATAAATTACAGCAGTAAAGTCGCTTTGAGTTTTAGGTGAATTGGTTTTAAATAAATACATTTCAATAATTAGTTCAAATACTGAGTTAGCTGGTTGTGAATGGAGAAATCATAATAATCACTTTGCGTAAAGCTGTTATGAATTACACTATTACACCAATCAATTAGAATATGTATTGCAGCGTTTAAACTTGGTTTACAATTGACATTTAGTGTCGATGACATACAGCAGTGTTTTAATTGACATATTGATTTAATTACTGGCCCAAGACGGTCCAACTGAACACACTGCTCTAAAATCCAATTAATAGCCAAGACTTTGCGACATTCCTTAGGCGGCGTAATTTCCAAATAGCTTTGAGGCAGTTTGTCACAATTAATGGGTAGTTCAGGCCCGGAGAGGCGTTTGTAAAGCCGGCTATGATTGGCTAACTTGACGGAACATTTCGCACCTCCCCGGTGGAGCAGAAAGATAGCTGAATTAGGCCAATTTGTCGTCTGCGAACAGGAATAATGAGCGAGCGAAAGAAATGTCCAGCGATCGGTGAAATTTGGCGTCCAGTCGTATTTTGTCTATTTGTCACTTGATTTGGACAATCTCAGAATATAGAAATGTGGTGTTACATGTAAAATGTATTTGTTTTATATGTCCATAACAAGAACGTCTGTTTAATGACACTCTAGCGTTTTTTAAACTACGGCTAATAGGTGTCTAAGCAATGACAATAGTGAAACCTGGGATAGGTTGTGAGAGAAGAAGACTCCAGCTGCTACCGCCACATAGGCTACTGTTAGATAGCAGCAAGGCTTCTTTTATGTGCAGTTCACTAGACAAGATGTTGAAAACATACGAGTCCAGGGGCTCTCCCCCACTCCACCAGTATTCCCCCAAATTAAAGGTATATAAAGATATATTCATCATGGAGGTCGATCCTACAGCCATTAGCACCTTGTGCTAGTACGCTACTATTGAACTATGTCTTCTATTTATTTTAAAATGAAACACGTTATGAAGTGCAATTTGCCAATCGCACACATGTACATTGTTGTATGGTATAAAGTGAAATTTGCCAATCGCACGCATGTACATTGTTGTATGGTATGAAGTGAAATTTGCCAATCGCACGCATGTACATTGTCGTATGGTATAAAGTGAAATTTGCCAATCGCACGCATGTACATTGTTGTATGGTATAAAGTGAAATTTGCCAATCGCACGCATGTACATTGTTGTATGGTATAAAGTGAAATTTGCCAATCGCACGCATGTACATTGTTGTATGGTATAAAGTGAAATTTGCCAATCGCACGCATGTACATTGTTGTATGGTATGAAGTGAAATTTGCCAATCGCACGCATGTACATTGTTGTATGGTATGAAGTGAAATTTGCCAATCGCATGAATGTACATTGTTGTATGGTATAAAGTGAAATTTGCCAATCGCATACATGTGTACATTCTTGTATCAAGTCAAATTTACCAATAACGTGCATTATTGTACGTTACAAAGGTGGGGGGTTTTATCGGACATCAATATATATAATATGGATGATGAAAAGTTCTAGGATTTGACACTAAGTTTTGAAAGTGTTTTGTTTTACTGTATTTTAAACTATATTGCTAAGCATTACTAAAAACTAAGTTTGCCAACTCAAATGGGAAAGTACTTCTCAACCCCATCCCTACACCACCAATCTGCGACAGCTGACTATAACAAGAAGGAATAGTTTATCCTTGAAGCCGACTTCAGAATTTGTCATACCCTGATTGCGTCGATAGCACACGAACGTTGATCTTTAATTCACCATACCTGCACAGATATAAAATAAATCTCGCAGGTGATTAACATCAGCCTAGGCTAGAATCTCTCATCTGTTCCGTCTGGCTAACGACCATTGGTTCATCTCTAACCGAAACGAGCAGCGTTTAGTCCGCCAACGAACGCCTTGAGGCGGGAAATGGCGCGTGCTGATTCGCGCCTTATCACGTTCGTATCGGTGTAGACGACTGGTCATAAAATCGTGATTGACATAGACTGGTAATATACTTGAGTTAGACCGGTGCAAGTTCACGGGTTTAAGTCCATCCGCTGTTAACAAGACGGCAATAAAACCGACTTCGAGATAAACGAGTAATTAATCACACGAAATAACGAGAAACTAATTATAATGATTTAAAACAAACATAATCATGACAAAATCATGGATTTTAATTGTTTTAGAGGACTAGACAAGAGGATATTGATATGAGAATGGTTAATAAAAATACACGAAAGTATGCGTTAATGACAAAATAGCTAATACACGTTGATTTATTGATGATGGAATAAGAAGGTGGCTTTGGATTAGCTGTAACATATTCAGCCAGGTAAATTACAGATACTCCCATATAATAATGCTGTAAGTGTATTAAAAACAACAACGAAGAAATCTTTTGTGCGAACATAAATATACATTAATAAAAATAAAAAAAATTTGATTAATCAATGAATATGTTAAAACAAATCGTAAGTTATACCAAGTGCAATCAAAGAGCATTCAAAGTCAAATTGAATTGTCATTAAACTTTCTTCGATCTTCTAATATTATCTTGTTCATATGCCAGACTGCAGGATACTAATTATGATGGAATCTTAACTATATCCTGTAATCGCTTGTATTACGGGAGGGATATGTAAATTGGAAAACTTGTGTATAATGCTTTAGTTTTTAAAAGCAACAAAATATGTTTTAATCGAGTAAATCCATGTAAAGGACAGGCGTCATTTTACACATCCCAAATATCCCGACTTAAGGACATACAATAGTTGTGATAGCCCCAACGTGGGAAATGCCTCTGGCAATTAACGTAACTATTACATAGTGAAGAACAAATTTATTTATGTAAATGACGGCCATTGTGAAATGTTGACAATACACCAGTCCGGTATACGCCGTGATTACCCAGCTAACAAGAGCGACCAGGGAGTCAAAATAGCTCATTGTTTATAGTTAAACACGCCGCCGAAAATGCATATGTCAATATACATGGATATAACAAATAATTATAAATATTATGGCGATTATTTATAATTATTCAAAGGCACTGTGAAATAATTTCTAGGATGTTCAGTAAAGGTCAAGAAGGTGTGTATATTTCGGAATTCATCTCACCTAGCACAGAAATAAGGGCTGGGTGGATGGGGGACTTTGTCTCAGTCGGTCACAGATGTCATACCATTGACCATCATAAAGACACTGATATCAGTGTTCTACCATTGTAACATGTTTCCAACTAACAGAGATTTTTAATGATTAAAGTTCCACCTTAAATATATTTTCTTGTCAGTATCTTCAATGTGTTTTCCTTTATCCTGATTTTTATATTGGTTCACATTTTACTTTATATCCCAGTACTAGTACATATTTTGTTTTTGTACGTACGAAAATATTGAGAGTTAAACATCTAGCTCGGTTTACTATAAACATTAGGACGAACAGGAAACACATTGAATATACAGACACTGGTGTTCTAAAGAAGAATATATATATCTAGCAGGTAACTGTAGTCGTTATTCGGGTGCCATTACTCGAAACATATTACTATGGCAACAAACAGTCTCTTTAACCGTTTAATCGTTAAGGTTAAAAGACATGTAAGTTTGACTTGAATACGTCTACAAAATGTGTTACTTCCAGAGTATTCAAGACCACATTATCGTTTGAATATATAGATCTCATAAAATGCGTAATATTTTAGTCGTTTCCTAACAATTAATCATATTTTTTATCTATTGAAACTGGGAGATGGTAATATATAAAATGAAACGACACGTTATACCCTCTATATTACTTCAGTTAAGCTGACAAATTTCACTATATTTTTCAAATTTCATATTTTGACAAATATTTCCTCTCAAACACCATCCAATGGAAACAATTCTGTATTTCTCCAAAAGTGTTAATTTTTTTAATTAATTATACTGAGCGTATAGAATTACTACGCTATATATTATATTTTCCACCATATTGAATTATACTG
The DNA here is from genome assembly GCF_016097555.1 of Gigantopelta aegis. Taxonomy (NCBI): domain Eukaryota; kingdom Metazoa; phylum Mollusca; class Gastropoda; order Neomphalida; family Peltospiridae; genus Gigantopelta; species Gigantopelta aegis. The sequence goes on along the minus strand of NC_054702.1, from coordinate 4,319,583 downwards.
TTTTTAATTTGTCATGTTTTTAAATCACCTCTATGCATCGCCGCGTTAAACCATGATCAGAAGCCGATTTAACATTTTAACATATGGATGACGTGGTAACGAAAAATGTGTTGATTTTATGATATAATTATAGGAAATGTGTGGATTATGTGATATAATGATATTACGGGAAATGTTTGGATTTTCTAATATAATGATATGGTAAGAATGCGTTCTTTCTAGTGACCTTGATATGTTCACCAAAGCGACGACGGCCGCGTGTGACACAGTTTACGTCTCTGTTTTACGAAGTCTTCGTCACCAGCCTCTTGTGTCCGTCACAAGGACTTGAAAGTTTATAATTCGCTAATCACTATGACAACAAGTATCGCCAGGGCCCGCCTCGGGGGGCCACGCCGCGCCTTTATGCATTAATGGTTTGCTAATATTTTCCTGAAGGCCAAATTACCGCTGTTGAAGAGTTTTCTTAGAACCATGGCCGACAGCGAGAGGAACTTTGGGAATTTATTTTGCCGGGTGAAGATATCCATTGATTGATGTCATCGGATAAAACATTTTTGCTTTAAACGTTATTATGTGTTATAGTACAAGAATCCTTGTAAAGTACACGTGCGCTAACTATAACGAAACAAACTATAGCTAAACGTTTTTAGATACTCTGTGATTGTCCAGAGCCGTGATTAGCAGGGGAGAGTTCTCCACATAAAAGTACGAAAATATCCCTTTTTAACTTAGAAGTGACCTTTTGTCTAGCAGGAGCAGACAATTCAATCCCACCCACTCACCCGCCTGTTTTCAATACTAGATGTGGCCCTGTACACACACAGTTAGAATTCATATTTGTGCTAGCAAACAGTAGTTTAGTAGGAGTTACTGCGGTGGTAGAGGTACAAATAGCAGTAGTAGTAAAACAGTAGTAGTAGTAGTAGTAGTAGTAGTAGTAGTAGTAGTAGTAGTAGTAGTAGTAGCAATAATAATAATAATAATAGTAGTAGTAATAGTAGTAGTAGTAGTACTTGTAGTACTAGTAGTAGTGGTGGTGGTGATGTAGTGTAATAGTAGTAGTGGTGGTGGTGGTGGTGGTGGTGGTGGTGTAGTAGTGGTGTATGTGCAGCAGTAGTAGTAGTAGTGGTGGTGGTGGTGGTGGTGGTAGTAGGGTGGTTGTAGTAGCAGTAGCAGTAGAAGTAGCAGCATTAACATGTAAAGTAACAATTGTATAGTAGCAGTAATTATAATAACAGTGGTAACCATAACTGTTGTAGTAGTGTTCATTTAATGTTTTTAGATGTAGTAGTAGTCGTAGTAGTAGTAGTAGCTGCAATATTGATTGTAGTATATAGTTGTCGTGACAGTGGTGGTAGAGGTAAAGGTAGTAACAGAAACAGGGTCCTAATTCACTTAACTCTCGCAACTTTGCGATCTCGCAGTGCGATGCTAAAAGACTTGCAAAGAGGATGCTTTGTTGTTTAGCAGAGCCCAAGAGACCTTTGTGAATTAGGCTCCATGTTAATATGTTGTCTACTAAAATGAAAACAATGTCATGTAAAAACGTCCACCACCCACGATTGTATGTAAACCGCGTGAACCGACATCACAAATACGATGTCCTCAAGTCAACCCGTTTTAACGTTCTATTCAACCCACAGAAAAAAGGAAGCCACTGTTAACCATACAAGTGATAGACTCCTCAGACTAGCTTTGCAAACACGCCCTCGTATGAAGGTACATTTGTTGACTGATATGGGACGGACAAATGGCTTTTAGACTGTTTAGAGCTACCGGACGACCTGAACGGGTCTAATTATTACAATATTTCCTCCAGGTAAGTGCTGACTTTAGTTTACTCGAGATAGGCTTCAGTGCCTCTGTTTGTTTTGCACTCAGAAGCCTTCTACCGGCCCAAGAACAAACATCACCAAAATAAAGTAACCTCTGGAAAAAAGTCCATCATTGAGAAGAAAAATGAAAAAAAGAGAATCCTTTGACCTGAATATTGACATTCATTTAAAATCAGTGCACTGTTTGATGAGTGTGTTGTGTTTTCTATTTGTCATATACGACGTACCATGTCGAACAATTCGGAAACATGATGGCGGGTAAAAAGAGCGACCGTGTTTCGTGTTTACCAGGGGGTAATAAGTCAAAGCTTGGACGAAAGACCCTTCCATAATTAATATTTAGTTTCTATTATGAGAGTTAAGTACCAGGGGGAGTCACTCTTAAACAAGCTGAAAGTAAACACGCCATGTATTGTACTAACAGTGAGTCTAGAATGTATATATTTGTGATCAGGAAATTGGAATTGTTTTCTCTTTCAACGAAGATTAAAGCTGGAATCTCTCCATACTGTATTATAAAATCGGTTACTGGTGGAAAATACAAACACAACTACACTTTTAATAAACTTGTGCCTAGACGGTTATTGTCTGCTGCCTGAACATAAAATAAGTCTTTCGCTTTGTAAAAATTAAATTATTGCAATGGTTCCCCAATTCTGAGTGTAAAAAAATGGAGACTGTTGCATGTTTATACATACAAGATTAGCGATATGTCCAAGGGTAATAATGAACGACACGCTGTGGTAAGAAAATAAAAACAGGTGGTCTATTCTAAATGGTTTAATATTAAAAAGAATTCTCGATATTGCAGCTTTAAGGATTTTAACAACAGTGCATAGTTACCAGAACAATATTCTCTTATTGCACCGCTACTTGTCTAGTGCCCCTCAAATGAACTACAGAATAACTGCTGCCTGCTATATCTAGTACCTCTACACTCGAGATCCACCATTAAAAAAGCAACTATCCAAGTATAAGTCATGTTTTCAATCATTTCCATAATCTTGTAGGAAAAAAGGCGTATACAAAATGTCTTGCATTACACAAACTTACTAGTACACAAAGTATTGTGTTATAGTCATCAAATGATGTATGTAACGCCTTGTTTACTTTGTATCATATTATCAGTTTTCAAGTCAGCTTTATTCAATGTTTCATTGTATTAATATGACTATTTCGGTGTGTTGATGTCTGAATATGAATACGTCTTTAGGATTGTTATAATATGGATTATTCGTTCTGTCATCTACAATGTTAACCTGCACGTTGAATAAATTAGGTTCAAGTACATTTAAACAGGTTTTCAGTCTTCTCAGTTTGCCCGATATGACCTCACCAATCCAGGTTACAGAAAGGGTTACGGAATTAAGCGGCTGACGGATATCGAACAATACATTACTGTTTCTCATATATAGGAGAGAAAAAACATGTTATTCGTCCAGCATGCTTAATTTTCTCTTCTTTATTGAAAAATGTTCTCATGTGTATTTTCAACTGTGCTTTTTTTACGAATTGATGTATTTCGTAGTGTCAAAATAAACGACTGGCTACCCGTGGACAATTTGCACTCGCATACCTATGTCAACGTCTTGACCCACTAGCCACGGACTCGTGAACGACAAGCATTCATACATCTTGAAGTTTATCTCGTTGCAATTTTCCATGTTTCAGATTCAATTGACTGTAAAGTCGCATAATGCGAAAACCAGCTTGTTGGCCGCTCTGTAATCTCCAATAATTAGATTTGACATTGGACACCACTGATAGGACGTCAAATTAGCCCATGAGCGCGCCACACAACAAATCAGTGAACTTATAAACAGACCCTCCGAGGGATTAGGCAGTCCCGCCATGACACGCATTGTTGGCGTCCACTGGAAGCCGTACAGAAGAGCTGACTCTCTGTCCCCCTGACAGGTTGATAAGAGATTCCCACCTCGTCGACACGCCTCACTGCACAGAGTCACGCGGATGAAATCTTCAACAAGAATGAAAGGTCTTGTATATTTCGTGCTCAATTTCTCTTGATGAATGCTCACAAATCATATCAATTTTCGGGAAATGAGTTTTTGATGAGGTCCGCTATACCATTTGCTCGTAACATAATTCATATCTCTTTCAAACGGTGTCAATCGTCATATGGGTGTCAAAGTGTAAGGTGGTCCGAATATGTGTTGCCACCATCCCCAGTTGAAAGGCGAACTAATATCTGGCACACATACGTACACACATATACACACACGTTTCGCCACACCAGTTTCTGACGTTTTACAATGCTATAAATGAATGTACTTGTATCCACGACCACCGCCATAACCACCACATTAACATCCACCCTTTGCACCCATCAAAACCAATTGTGTACAGATCTGTTGAGTTGTATTTCTTATTTATAATATTACTATTTTGGGCCAATATTGTATATAGATGTGCACGTGAGCACATCATCTTGAAATTTTGTTTACAATACTAATGTCTATTAAGTCTTAAAAGTTGTGCTACTCAGAAAATGTTACATTAAAAAACTCGGGAGGTGTCCACTATATCGGTAGTTTCGACGATGCTTACTTCAACAATAACCTGTGCGACTAAATCTTTTCTGCACAAGGCAGAGTTCAAATGATGTTTTAGCAAGGTAGTGTTTGGAATACGAATTCAATTTGGTATATAGGGCTGCCACTTCTCAGAACGAATTTAATTCAATTTGGTATATAGGAGGACTGCCACTTCTCAGAACGAATTTAATTCAATTTGGTATATAGGAGGACTGCCACTGTCAAAACCTATTTTGTCAAGTCATAGTTCTTTAACCTTAATAAACTACAAACTTTGTACAATTTACAAACCAAACTCATAGGAACCGAAGGCGTGTGTCCCACTCTATATAAATAAACATTAAAATCTGGCTTCTGACACACACACACACACACACACACACACACACACACACACACACACACCACCCCCACACCCCATACTCGAGACTGGGTCACCCGCTCTGGAGATTGTGCCCCTCCCCCTCTACCACCACCAGTACTCCAGATATCGTTACTACGGGTCTGCAAACAGACATCCCGACTAACGGAAAAACCGATTAACATACTGACTGTAATCCTAATAACATGCATTTATAATAAAGTCGCAAACTTCTGTAAAACCGCACTATAGTGCATTACTTTCTTCTCTTCAATATGAGCTTTAAATGCAAATAGTCTGTTGCGCCACGACAAATAGATCGGCGGTTTACATCCGCGGTGCCTCAGCGTGCTAACAATGCCATGCCACCAACGACGCAATGCGGTGCACGCGACGCGAAAACATTTCTCCATATTTTGTACACACTGTCTACATCATTTATAAACTAATTTAAAAAGTGTATACATGTAAATCAACTCGGGGCCCGAGTAGATCCCGTGCAGTGAGATTTACATCTTATTTCACTCCGCCAGCACAGCACTTTGTGTCCTAGTGGCGAATCGTTACACAAGTTAATAACGTGTCACCTCTCAGTACAGAAGATTTATGAAGCGTGAATTTTAATTTCAATAGATATGTTGTTGGAAGAGACGATATCAGTAGACCACACTAAACTATCAACATGTGTCAGGAGAAAAGCCGATTGAAAAGAAATTCTGAAAACGAAATTTGCATGGCGAACATTTATTTTTAAATGATAATCAAAATCACAAAATAAAATAAACTTTTTTACAAATTGGGAATTTGTTCTGTTATTTTATCATAATAAAGTGTATAGTTAAAAACATAATATATACTAGTATATATCGTGTGTGTGTCTGTCTGTCTGTGTGTCTGTATGTGTGTCTGTGTCTGTCTGTGTCTGTGTTTGTGTGTTTGGCTGTGTGTATGTGTTTGAGAGAGTGTGTGTGTGTGTGTGTGTGTGTGTGTGTGTGTGTGTGTGTGTCACCAGCAGTAGCGTTAGAAAACAGCTAGTGAACGTAATAGCAAATATTGGTATAGAAACCATTAAAACAAATACTAAGTACATTTATCACTAAGAGTACAAGGAAAACAAGATTCGCTCTCGATAACGAAAATTAGTTTAGAGACCTAGATATTTGGTGATTTTTAGTGTATCCAAAAGTTCAGATGTTTTATATTATTGTTTGTTTTGTTGTTGTTGTTTTTTGTTGTTGTTGTTGTTGTTTTGTTGTTTATTTCTGGTGTTGGTTTTTTCTGAGTTTTTTTGTTTTTTGGGGGAGTTTATTTTGCGTGATATCTAGCTAAGAGAACTCGCTGACGTCCGTCTTGCTGAGAATGGCGGAAAGTAACGAGTCTTAGCTGTGGGAATGTTCGCGTTATTCTGAAAACTACGGCTTTTTTCCTGCCGATTATTGATTTTGTAAGACGACAAATGTTAATAAAATATTAGCTTTGACAAGCTGACTCTATTCCGCCAGGGGGCGGGAGTAGAGTGCACAAATATTGCAGTTTCCTACCTATAATTCTCAGATTTTCTTTCAAATATGCTTTATGTTATATCGTGATAAAATATTAGTAGCTTAATGTACAACAGTTCCTAATTAATATAAATGTATGCAAATAGATTGTCTCTTTCCAGATTAAAACGTAATTATCTTTTCATGAGACGACTTTCCAAATAATATTTCTTTCTGTTTTTGTTTGTTTGTTTTTTATATTTCTTTCTTGTTTCTAGCTGTGGTCTTGGTGGTTTTGTTGTTGTTTGCAGTTGGGGGTGTTTTTTTTTTTGGGGGGGGGGGTTGTGGGTTTTTTTGGTGTAGTCTCTTTCTTTCTTTTTTGGAGGAGGGATTATTATTATTATTATTATTATTATTATTATTATATTGTTGTTGTTGTAGTAGTTGTTGTTGTTGTTATTTAAAGAATTCAAGATGTTCTGTTATTATGTGGTAGTTACAGTCCTGTGATGTCTCAATTGTATCCAGCATTTTTGTGACACTATTTAAAACTGCTGAGTGATAAAAAAAAAAATTAAGTAGAAATAATTCAGAAAATAAAAATAAACCTTAATCGTCCATTATATTTAACAATGTCAATGAAAATGTCTGCTTTGCTATTTGTAGTAACACAACCACAAACTTGCTGTATTCGCACACTATTCCATTTTGATGTGCATTATTATCTTTCAAAAATCACATTAACACGTTTAAAACTTTTATTTTTATCAGCCATGAAACCACTGCTGGTATTTAACTGAGGGTTCGTTCGTGTCACTCTAAGCACGTGCATAAACGATGGTACATGCGCAGTCAGTCGGAAACAAGTGCCACGCAACTGGGATTCATAACTGTGCCGCGCAATAAGATGGAATCTTGTGGGAGTTCAGTCGTGAAATCAACGTTGATGGTCCGTGAAATTTGTCAACACTTTATCATGTTTTGATTGGTAATTACTAATTATGGACTGTCTCACACTCATTGTAGGCCGCGACTTTCACGCCGTAATAGCTTTTTTCCAGATGCACCACTGTTTGTACGAAGGAAATCATTTGCGGTTAATCTAAATTACTATAAACAGACGTGGCGTAACGCCAACACGAACCGTTCCGCATCAACGACCAAGGACCATTCTCTCTTACGCTTCAATTAATGACGTTGCGATAAGTGGATTCTCTCCCTTTATCAGCGTTGTCGTCTGCTTGTGATCGACCCCACGAGACTCTTCAATCAAATTACGTGGAGCATCTTTCACACGTCACAATCATTGTCTGATAAGTCACCCACAAAGTGATTTACGTCACGGGGTCGGCCGCTTTCTAAACGGTCATTCGGCGTCAATGTTGGACCCATTCACCGTCAGTTCCAGGAAGTAACATATTTTATTGGGGGTCTTTCTACTGATTGCTGCATGCTGTTGTTTATTTTGTTTGTTTAAAGGATATCTTCCTTCCCTTGTTGGGTTAGTGTGTTTTATGACATGGGAGGTTTCGTATGTTTCATTTAAAAAGGAAATGGCAGGTGTGGTAATCAAAGTAGATTTCTTTTCTTGATTTACCTTTGGGGGGGATTGAGGGGGTTGTTGGGAGGGTTTTTGCCTGGCATTGTGAGAAACCTCTGTCCAGTGTCTAAGACGTCGGATTTAATTCCACCAATCAGAACACTGCTGGCATTAATCTAAGAGAAGCATAACGCATTCAGAATGTCTCCGTACAAAACAAGATCAGGGCACAGTAATAGGAGATGTTATTTAGGTAGACGAAAAAAATACTTTAAACTAAAATAGGTAAGAAGGTATTTTTCTTGGGTACAACCAATGGTGTAGAGTGTGAGGGCCACGGGGATGATGCCCCCCCCCCCCCAATCAAATTTTATAAAATCATACATATATACATAGTGTGGGTTCCACCCCCACCCTCCATATAGGTTACATCCCCACCCCACCCCAATATAACTGCACCATTGCACGATTGCAATGCACGATACTGGTGTTTGATTGTTTCAAACAACCACGTTAAATTCCTATGCTACGTGGGCTTCCATACATAAAATATAATTTTAGCCTGTCGTCATGCACTGTTATACTCATAATTCAGGAATCTATATTTTAATTTTTATGACTCCTTTTATGTGTGTTATGACTTATGTATATGATATGTAAGTCCATTGTTTATATTATAGTACTGACAGTCTCTCATGATTGCTGTAAGGAATGGGTTATGTACCTTTGTATTGTATTTTAAATTACATTTTATTATTGTGTGAATATGTTGAAACCTAAATAAAACATGCACTGTGAATGATGATTTGGACGCGATACAGTAAGATGTTTTTTTCAGTCCGTCGATTCGGACGAATCTCTAACTATATGGTCGTGTCTTGATTGCAACACATTCCCGCATTATCTTTATTCATAAACCTTTTCTGGACATTGCTAAGTATTCAGATTTTAAAAATATATAAATAAAACTAACAACAAAACCCTCGCAACAATGAATTGACCAACAGTAAGTGGATGAGCGAGTTGTAAGTTGAGTCGGTGGTGACACTGGTTTGTCCACACCATGATAAGACCATCGCGTTCTGTTCCGTGCGGACACCTGCGAATACCTGACCCCCCGATGTTCACTTGTTATCACCTCGTTATTAGCATACTTATTGTTTAGTCGCAAGCCAACCCAGCAGCGAAACACAGGTGTCTTTTATTAACCGCGGAGGAACGTTACAGCTTACACAAATTTAAATAATCTTTTTGCATATTTACCATGTTTCCAGTAATGGATGCATAGGTATGCTGAACAAATACGACAGTCAAAAGTCAGATGATATGTGGGGACCAGGGGACTTGCCCTCCCCAAAATTTCTGGGGTTTTTTACAATTTCTTAAAGGCATACTGTCACAGATTTAAGGACCTTATTTCTCTAAAAATGGATAATAAATGAAAATTACATTAATTTTTGAAAACCGAATCTAGCTATCGCATCACTTTAATTGAACCATGATGGAGTGAAATCCATGTCAATCCTCTTGGCAATTTTAGTTTTTGAATTATGGACCATTGCCATAATTCAATTATTTTCACCAAATATCATTAATAAGTGAAGTATGGTGGTTACGTAGATGTTTGAATAAAGTACATTTAGGGGGAAATCAAATATATTTTTGTCAGGCCATTTAATAGGTCAGTGGTCTGTGACAATATGCCTTTAACTATTTTTTTAATTATTTACTGATGCCAAACCTTTATTGGGTCCAGGTGTCATTTTGCCTTTGGTCCCCTTCTCTAAAATATATCCTGCATTCGCCTTTGATTTACACATAGCATGCAATAATATTTCTTACCGGGAACAAAATATTTAATTGACATCTGTAATAGCTAATACATGTATAACAGTTTCTTGGTATATAAAAAAAATAATTCTCATTTGAGCAAATACATGTAAACATATAAAACGTAAAACCTAATGTATTTTAAAACGAAGTTCATAAACAAATTAACGCACCGAGCTCTTTATTCGTTGCTATTAAGTAAACTGCTAACTGCTTGTTTGAGCAATGATGACACTAATCAAGTCAACCACATTTCCTGTCTGTGTTCTGCTTTAGAGATCAGCTTCTGTTTCGTAAAGATTTGAAATCGCAAATAATTGTAAATTTGTAAATACATGTAGACATGAAGATGTTGTTTTGTTTTGTTTAACGAAGCCACTAGAGTATATTGATTTATTGCTCATTGGCTACTGGATGTCAAACATTTGGTAATTTGTAAATATAGTCCTAGCGAGGAAACCCTCTATATATTTTTTTCATTAGTAGCAAGGTATCCCAGATTAATGGGTGAATAATTATTTTGAAATATGTGGATGTGTGTTATATTTATATATTATTTTTTATAATTTCTATTTCGTTATTGATTGCTTTACATACAATTTTATGTATGTTATTTTATTATTATTTTCTATTTGTAGTCCATGTGAAGACCGTCCTAGTGCCATAGATGTGACCCGGATGTCCTGGATGACCTGTGACTGGTCCAGGTCTGGGGTACAGAGGGATGGTGTCTGTAATTGAAGCAGCTTTCAGATCACAGGGAGAGAAAACCTTTCATATTTCTCGACAAATCCTATTTCAGTGAGAAAGGAGAATAGATTAAATATTGTTTTCAAAGGCCGGGAGGAAGTGATCTGGTATGAGGGGAGAATGGGGTATTCAGACAGAGATAGCGGCGGAGATACATCGTAAAATAAACACGGGATACCTCTCACGACCCACCCATCGCTCTGTACTCACAATAGAAAACTGTTTTTAAAAAACGATATCATTAGAATATCAGTGCATTTATATACTTAAAGATTATCTCATTTCGTTTATGTTCTGACGTTTTCGGAAGCCGTTAAATTTAGAAACCATATGTGCCATACCTAGCTCGAGTGTTCTTTGACTGTACTCTCTTTATATGGGATGGGCGCGGGGCGGAGCCTAGCGATAAAGCACACGCCTGATGCGCGATCGGTCTAGGATCGGTCCCCGTCGGTGGGCCCATTGGGCTATTTCTCGTTCCAGACAGTGCAGCACGACTAGTAAATCAAAGTTTGTGGCATGCGCTATACTGTCTGCGGGGTGGTGCATATAAAAGATTCTTCTCCTGTACTATATGTCAGAATTACCAAATGTTTAACATTCAATAGCCGATGATTAATAGATCAGTGTGCTCTAGTGGTGTCGTTAAATTAAAAATATATAAATAAAAGAAAACGGCTAGAGCGCACTCTATGTAACAGGTCGTCAATGTTCAACAACCAAACGGTTGCCAAGTACTATGTATAAAATGCATGTAGTTTCCTAAATCTGATGTCACAGACTTTTGTTTTTTTCTCTTCGAGTTTATAGATTATTAAAATGTTTTTGTTAGTGACTAGTACAAACGCTGCAAGAAAAAACACGACTCCCCTATAGGAAACAGGATGACTGTGTTTATTTTGTTCGCGGGAAACAAATCGAAGTCTTGATAGGGCTGAAAACTGAGGATACTCCCTTTAAATTATCAGGATTAGCAATTCCAACGTCTTTCTGATCCTGCGAGTGGTTGTAAAAGTTCAAAATTAATTGAATGCGAAATACACAAAACTATGTACGCCGAATATTACTGTTAGTGGCTTTAACCGTTGAACTTGTGACAAAGGTCTAAACCGAAATATACTGTGACTGTAATTGTTTGAAATGAAATCGTGTGTATTTTACACCTAATTGTAACGTGATCGGGTAGGACCTGAGAACAGTGGAGTTGTCGTTGACGTCTCAGTGTGTTTGTCTTGTACAGATGTACACCGCCGAGGTCGTCATTGTCAGGAGGTGACGGTGTTGACAGAGGGGTCGTCGTCAACTCCACACCGGTCACCGCTTTGTGTTACGATGACAACCAGAGGGCGCTGTGTGCTCCCCATCGTTCGGGTTACAGTAACGTGAGAAAGTTTTCGGCTGGGTAGTCCAGGTGGGGATTTCCGATAACAGTGGGTGGAATTTAAAACACAACCACACCATAGAAATAGATAGTACAAGTGAAAGTTAACTCGCTTTACAGCAATCCGTAGGTTCGCGTTTCTGAATTGGCGGCTTCTAAAATGCGATGGTGGGGAGGGAGATGTCTTCAAATGCATCTAGTATTTGATCATAGTGTCGAAGAAGCTCGGCGAACCCATCTTTTGGTTGTTTTGTTTTTGTTTTTTATTGGTTTTTGGTGTTTTGTTTTGTAAAATTTTGATTCGTTTTCCCCATCTTATCCAGTACCCTACGAATTGGTATTTAAAATGTTGCGTTATGTTGAGTCCTGTTTGTAAGAAAATGTATATAAAACACCACTTGCTACTAGTACTTGCTACTAATGTAAACATTTAGCTGGGTTTTTTGGGGTGTTTTTTTTTTCGTTTTTTTCTTAAGACTAAATGTTAGAAAAAATAAATATGAACATCCAATAAGTAATTATCTAGAGGTATCGTTGCACAAATTTGTTTTTACTTTACTTACAAAATACGGCCACATCATAGAAACAGATCGAAAAGAAACTTGCGTCAAAGCAAACATGATACTTTCTGGAAAGAGTTGGGCCACCGGTCATACTGATGGAAGTGAATTATAATGATTCATATATAAAGTGTGTCTTGTTAAGAACAATTGTTAAACTGCATACTGGTTTCTTTGTTTTGTTTGTTTGTTTCTTGTTTGTTTGGGGTTTGTTTAGTTGTTTGGGAGGGGGAGGGGTTGTTTAAAATTTATTTCAAGAACTGTTGTATTTTTTTCATATTTTAAAAACTGTAATAACAGATATTGTTTATTTTAATAAATATTAAACTGTAAGGACATTTTCCGTTGTTACAGTTATATTATATATCACCCATGGAACCGTGCCGTGTGGTTTTAATGCCAGCTTTTTAGCCAAAGAACACAGTTTGTTTACTTTGTCAATCGTTACTATAATCTGCGTTTGTAACAATCAAAATGCAAAAAGAGTAATTTTCATGTTATTGAGTGCCCGTGATGCCAACTGTTTGGCTTTGTCTTATTCCGTCTCCAGTTAACAACTCAGATTATGTATATGAACACTGCGGCTCAGCAAATACGCCTCGAGACACAAGACCTGGGACGGCGGCTTCCATCCATTCTGGCTTCCGTGGTTTTTGGGAAAGCCCAAGTCATCGTGCCAATAGCTTCTGGACGTTGATTACAGCGCCATGATGTCGTAAGAATCTCATCTGAATATAGTCGTACCTGGCCTAAATATTTTAAAATTTTGAATGTTTTGATTGTCTCGTAGGCCGTTTGACCGGACGCTGTACTGTTTAACCTCTGTATACATATATTTATATTACATGATTTATGAACAGCATGTGACACTATAATAAAATGTTTCTTGTTCTTTTTCTTCCTAAAATAACTTGGGTGGGCAAAAGAAAAATAATCAGTCTTCAGTAATACAGGACTTTTTTTAAAGGAGGGGGCCATGATGAGGCACTAGATACAGATTCCTGGAATCAACGACTATTTTGACACGTGTCCAGTCGACTCTGAACTGTGCAAATACGGTCCTGATCATGTATTACAGTTTTTTTCTTCAGATAATTAAAAGGACACTTTTTCTTATGTTTTCTGGATGGACAACCGTTCCTTCAACTTAGTTCTGCAACGTTTTACACCATTCTCAACGTTTCCCGTGCAGAGTGCAGGAAACATTGTCAAAAGCTACTGGTGCGCCGCGAAAGGAAGAAATTATAGGGAACACCAGGCAATGTTGTTCGTGCAAGCACTCGACGGTTCGAGTGGCCGTGGCGGCTTTTCATATTTTTCTTCCCCTCGCCCGGGATCATGACACTAGTCTTAGAAACCACGCGGCAGTGTTAATATCCCGAGCACGATGATCGACTATAAATATGTAATTATTTAAATGGTGTGGATTCTTATGATTTGTTTTAGTTCACGGGGTAATTACAATTAGTCATAGATTAAGTTCTGAGACGCCGCGGTCGGGCGTTGTCACAATTGAAATCTAATTACGTACGACACTTAATATAAAGTTTGCACATCATTATTAATGTATTTATTCTCAGAAATACTGGATCACCGTCTCAGACCTCTTGACGGCCATTGTATCCCATGATTCACCACTTCACGTGCAACTCTTACAATGAGTTTGTCACTAACGTGTTTGAATAACACGTACTTTTATAACGCTCCCGGCAATGGTTCGAAATAAGACAAATGTCCCGGATAAAAATAGGAAAGGAATACGAACGTGGAATCTACTATCAAGACTAACTCTGACATTCGCCTAATTCGCCAACTGCCAATTTTAAAAGCAAATGGCGAATTTATATATTTAATTTAGCGAAATAAATGACTGGGTTTTTTTATTTGTAAAATAAGTGTACGTTTCAGTAAAATTTGAAGTTATATGGATAATTTAGCGAAATAACCTTCTCATCCAGTACTAGCGCTGACGGGGAGGGGGGGGGGGGGGGGGGGGGGTGTAATAAAATAAAAGATATTATGTGATTTTTCGTCATTCAAATGCAGAAATGTATTAATACAACATACAGTATTAACTACGAGACATTTAATATTTTACAGGAAGCGTTGTTGTTGTTGTATCTGTCAGTTTGTACAGTTTTCAGTCGATATTTCTAGTACTACGCCAACCATATAAAGTACGAAGAAATGTTATTTATTGATACACTATATATATTATAAATAGTATACAGTAAATTATCACATGGGTTTATGACATGGATATCATGGGTAAGTTATAGGATACAAACTGTTTAGAAGATTATTTATGTTTCTTTTGACTCGATTATTAAAATTCCAAACTACTGTGTTTAGGTTGGCCGTATCCAATCTCTTATACTGGTTCCAGATTGATGTTACGTCTACTGATATTTCTAATTTATTGCGCGATGCGTGTAGCCCCGTCAATTTCATCTCACTTAGAAATCTAGTGAAACTCAAACTTGAAATATGTGTTTAGCGAACTGTCTCAACTTTACAATAACAAAAACGAGAGATTGTTTTAAACATTATCGGACCACCTAAGTACTGTCATATTGATAAGATTAGTTTTATGCCATGACGAATGTCGTAATAATGATGTGAGGTTTCCAGAAAGGCTATGATATTTGTGTTGTGTGACGGCCGACACGGTGTGTGACAGTGTTAACAAACACTCGAGAGGCGAGTGGCAGTAGTTGAAGTTTGTTCACGCTGATAAACTGGTCGAGTTACGAGCGCTCGCAATCATACAGATAAGTCACTTTTCACATGATTAATTTATGCTGCGCGATCGACACTCTGTTAAGCCTGGGTCGTACCCAGCTGAAAATGAAATGGGGGGTGGGGGGCAATAATAATGTTTAAAAACCCTACAGCACTGTAATATAGATTTTTCTTTAGCTAAATTTTAAAAAGAAACCTTTTAAACTAAAACAAACACTTTTAACTTAAAAAACCCCCACACTTGTGAACTTATACGGACATTTTTAAACCAAACAGGTCACTTTAAACTAAAAAGGTAACTTTTAAACTAAAAATAACATCTTTAAACTAACAAGGGCGCTTTTAAACAAAAAGCAACACGATTACACTAAAAAGAACCTTTTCGTACTTTCAGGCATCAACTGACCCCCTCCCCCCTCCCAATAGGTGCCGCCCTGTAAGGTGACCTCCGTGTGAAATGAACAAGTTGACACATTTCAAGCTCTAGAACACTATACTAAATACACAGGTCCAAAACTTACAAACTCACAAATCGCCTTATTAAAGTATCATTGCCGCGGCTCATATCTACTGCTTGTGGATATATTTCAGTTTACATAGCTATGTGTTTACACAATAGAATATTCATACTGTAACGTACTTTATGTTTGTGAAACAAAAAAAAATATTCACTTGATAATGTTCGGTTGACGACTTGGGGAAATAAGTATTCATTATATTATTAATACACGGTTATTAGGCGTAAAGCAAATCCAGTCCTTCCAGCAACCCGACACTTACTAGAAAAGGGACACTATTTTTTCCAATATATATTTGGGCGAGGGGGGGGGGGGGGGGGGGGGGGGGGGTAGGGCTTTTATTAATATGTACTAAAAATTAAAAAGGTCAATCCGACCTACCCTACCAATTTTATTTCCGGCACGTTCCCAGAAATACATTTTGCATGCCTTATGTACCGGGATTATGAGAAATATTGGAACTCATATTTTGTGCAAATGTTAGCGACAGCACGAAGTTTTAATTTGCAAGGTAAAACGTAACAAAATTTAAGTTCATGGTTGTTGGCTTGATTGGTTGAGTTTTTTTAAGTAATAAAAAATATATAGTAGTATATAATTATATATTTCATACAAGAAATGTTATTTATGCAGTCAGTTGTATTTTGTTACAGTAGGTAATTAAATTTGATCTAACATGTTACAATACAATAAATATAGTACATTTTTTAAAAAACCGTAATATTTGCTTGAATTTACTAATTTAATTATGGATTTACTCATTTATTTATGTACTTATTTTATTATATAATTTGTTTTAGTTTTTGGTTTTGGTTTTTTATTGTAGTAAATGCATCACTCACGTCTTTTCATATGGCTAACCTACTTTAGATAAGCTCATTTTATAAAATAATTAATCAATGAACTGAGAAATATAGCAAAGAGGAAAAAAAGGAAGTTAGCATTTGTGTGATAATATTGGTGGGACTGTGTGGAGATGGTTTGTTTATTCTGGAGAAGCTGGACAAGACGTTTAAACTCGGCGGACGCCGTGCGGGCCGGATTGCGGGAATTAGGAGGAGAAAACAGCAAGTCACCTGGAAATCTCTCTACCAATACAGGTGTGAGGCGCTTAAAGATGCACTCTCGCTAATTTGGTTCTTCGTTGGGTAAAATCACATTTCATAAATCTTTCGATTTGTATTTGGAACCTGTCGCCAAAGAGTAGAATTTGGAATGAAATAACCTAGCCGCTCTAGGGTTGTTAATGGTTAGTGGTTAGTGATGTAGACGTCGATGTAGTGGCCTAGGCTGAGAACCCTTTCTCTGGATTGAGCAGGTACAAACACACGGACACGCGTACTAGCAATGTAATGGCAAACGTTGTAGCAAAGTAACGGACACTCGTACCATGCAACGTACACTCGTTCTAGCAGTATAACGGACACTCGTACCATGCAACGTACACTCATTCTAGCAGTGTAACGGACACTCGTGCCATGCAACGTACACACGTTCTAGCAGTGTAACGGACACTCGTAGCATGCAACGTACACACGTTCTGGCAGTGTAACGGACACTCGTAGCATGCAACGTACACACGTTCTAGCGGTGTAACGGACACTCGTACCATGCAACGTACACACGTTCTGGCAGTGTAACGGACACTCGTACCATGCAACGTACACACGTTCTAGCAGTGTAACGGACAATCGTAGCATGCAACGTACACACGTTCTAGCGGTGTAACGGACATTCGTACTATGCAACGTACACACGTTCTAGCAGTGTAACGGACACACATATAAGCTATGTAACGGACAAACATTCTAGCAATATAATGGACAAACATTCTAACAATGTAACGGACACACACACAGGAAGTGTAACGGACAAACGTACTAGCAATGCTACGGACAACCATACTAGCAAACATGTAACTTTCTAGCAATATGAAACAACTGTTGTAGCAAGATAACCGACAGGTGTACTAGCAACGTACTGGGCAAACGTATTAACAATGTAACGGACAGACGTACTAGCATTGAAAGTGACAAACAAGCAGTATAACGGACACACATGCAAGCAATGAACACGCTCTACAACGGACAAATGCTAGCAATGTACGGACTAAGCTATTAGCAATGTAACGGACACACGTTCTAGCAATGTAACGGACACACGTTCTAGCAATGTAACGGACACACGTTCTAGCAAAGTAACGGAAAATCTATTACCAATGTAACGGACATACGTTCAAGCAAAGTAACGGACACACGCACAAACAATTTAACGGACAAATCTATTAGCAAGGTAACGGATACACGTTCTAGCAATGTAACGGACACACGCACAGGCAATGTTACGGACACACGCATAAACAACGTAACGGACACACGTAAACTGTCTATCATGTAGATCGACTTCCCGCCCCCAGTCAGACAGAGAGACTTGAGCCCTCGTAACACCTGGTGTTGGACAATTTATTCTGTGAAGACATCTCGGTAACTGATACAGCGCCGTGCTAATTCCTATGCCAATAAAACAGTTCTGGTTGCGCTAACGTTACACTTGAGTAAATCAAAAACAAGCATCTCGGACCGTGGTCTTAAGGCCGCTTAACGCAGGATAGATCACAGTTAATGGGCGCTCGCCTACAGTGTGGTGGGTCGCAGGATCGCGCTCGTATTGGGGTAGTTTTTTGTTGTGTTTACGTTTGTTGTGGTTGTTTTTTGTGGGGGGGCTATTTGTTTGTTTGTTTGTTGTTGTTTTGTGGGGTTTTTGTTTTATAGGGTGTGTGTGTGCGGTTGTTTTGTTTTGTTTTGTTAGATGTTTTGGTTGGGTTTTTTTACTCGTTTTGTTTTTCTTGTGGGCTAGGGTTGTTTCTTGTTTTGTGTTGGTGGGGTTCGTTTGTTCGTTGTTGGGGGGGTTTCGGGGGTGTTGGGGGGTGTTGTTGTTTTGTTGATGTTGTTTGGGGGTTTGGGATGTTTCCTTGTGTGTTTGGGGGGAGGGGGGTGTTGTTGTTGTAGTTTTTGTTAGGACTTTAACTAATTCCACCCCAACGTGACATTGAGTTTTAACGGATCAGTCAGTGGGAACGTGTGAGGCCACTACGCCGACTTCTCACTAACCACGACCCTGGACACGAACACGGCCCATTTAGCGGAACTGTGTGCCAAGAATAACGGGCTTCAAACTTAATATAAAAATATTTTAAAAGAACAACCGAAAAAATTCGTAAAATTGTTCTGTGCAAGTTCCGTTGGTAATCCTAGCAATGATAATCACTTAATCAACAGTACCATAATCAGGGACGGCACAGTGAAAAAAATAGTGGTACGGCTCGTGGCTGCCAGACTCGCCTTTCAAATTACTGGTACATAAGGACATTTTCACAGATAATTATAGCAAATATAACACACACACACACACACACACACACACACACACGTGGTACGGCCATGCCGTACCTCTTTGAAAAGTGGTACGTCAGCGCCGCCCCTGATAATTTAATGTTTTGAGGACCTAACCCTACCCTGTATATTAATTCCCCAAGAACCACCATGTCAAAGTCAAAACATTTGTAACTTTTAACACTTGTTATTAGGCCACAAACATTGTATTGTTTAATCTAGAACATATGTATATGGTGTGTGTGTGTGTGTGTGTGTGTGTGTCACTGTGTGTATGTCACTATGTGTATGTCGCTATGTGTGTATTACCATACGTGTGTGCAGAATCTCAGTGAGTTAAGACTATAACCAACTCCTCATACTGCTCCTCATGCCTGTTCGTGTTGACATGCCGGGTGTAGAAATAGCCCCCAGATCGTGACTCGAGTTTGAGCGTGCTGCTGGAACGTGCTCCAGCCCGATCGTGGGTGCTGAATGAAATGGCGTGAAACTAATGTCGTTTTGCGACGTCTATATTCAGCCCGTAATAGCAACACAGCAGCCCGATTTCCTCCGAGATTACACCAAGTTCGCAGGGATTTGTGGGGGCAGCATTTGTTT
Organism: Gigantopelta aegis; assembly: GCF_016097555.1. Lineage (NCBI taxonomy): Eukaryota > Metazoa > Mollusca > Gastropoda > Neomphalida > Peltospiridae > Gigantopelta > Gigantopelta aegis. The sequence continues at coordinate 4,300,035 of NC_054702.1, read as the reverse complement.
GCTTGCCATTATTTTCATATGCTCAGTATCCAAATCGCTTGCTGTTCTTTTAGTAATACCTTTTAAGCTAGTCCCAAGATGCACTGCGCATAATATTATTTTGCAAACTGAATTTGTTTTTATAGTGGTATTCTGGTATAGCTGATTGATTTTTGGGTAGTAATAATGATAGTAATGACAATTATCGTCATCATTAATATCATTTTCATAACAGAAATTTAGAAATTGTTTAAATGGGGCATACGACCTCTGAGTACTCAATAAAGAAAACAGAGATTTGAAAGAAATATGAAAATTATATAAATTTAAAACTAAAATATCAGTATGACTCTGTATGACTCTTGTTTATATTTCTGTTATCTCAAAACTAGTTTATAATTTGTGGTGTCTCATAAATAAAACTAATATTAAAAATGAGTTGAAGGCTAAAATTCACACAAAATAGGGTCTATGTAATTAACACGACTGTTTCTAACACACAAAGTGTGAAAGTGCTCCCCCCATCTCAATTCGGCGATAAATCACGGCCCTGTTTTAAATTTTCCGCGGCATTTGTTTGGTCGTGGAACTTACAATTTTCTGTCACTTTTCTGAGTTAATTATGTATTTTGTAATACAGACAAATTGTATTCCTATCTTACAAACTAACCGCAAATTTGCCGTGGAAAATTCCTTGGATTCTATTTTTCCAAAGCATATTTTTGCTCAGGTAATTTTCTTCAATACTGCTATTTCATTCATGAATTAGTTTGAACGAATCATTCCTACACATTAAAATTTATGCATTCATCCTACAATTGAAAATTGTTTTTCTATGACTTCATCCTGTGCTAGAATATATTAATTACCGAATGGCTAAATATTATATTTTGAAAAAAGATGCTAAAATTCAAGAACAATTTAAAATATATGCGAATATTAATTGCGTTTTCTTTAATTTATTTAAAATTATACAGTTTGAATCCAATTAGCTTTTGTGTCTTATTAAAATATTTTAGACCCATTTTGACAGTTTATTTACCGAATAATTTACATATTTAATATATACATACATGCATTCAAATATTTCGCTTTGTTTTTGTTATTTAGTACATACAACTAACTATTAAGTCAGTCTGTATTTAGGGAACCACTATTATTTATTTAAATGTTACTTTTGTTATTTCTTCTGTCATCTGTAATGATTATTTTGACATCACTGCGTGAAGACGTGAAGAATAATGACGTTCTGCTATCTTCTGTAGTTAGCACAATCAGAACAAAATGCGTGCACGTGCACGGCGGGAATTACACGGTTGACGTCTGCTGAGAGAAGGGGATATAATCCAAACGACGTCTGCTACACTGCAAGTTCAATACGGGTCGTGCTAATCCGCACTGACGAGAGAGAAATATTTTATCAGTAAGAAAACGTCGACTGTTGAGAAAGTGGCTAAATCTGATTTGAGAATAACACACGTCTCAGTTTGGATAATGAAAACCCGATGATTCAACCTGCAAAATGTTTTCCATTTTTAAATTGATTATGCTTACGAGTCAAACAAATGTTCAAGACTATACAGAAAACAAACTTACATGTTTAGTTCATATGAACATGAAAATATCAAATATTTTATTTATTTATTTATTTTATTGTTAACAGTATGTTTTATTATTTTTACAGTGCGTGTCTGGCAAGTATATTTAATATAACGTACCGTATAACAGCATAATTTAAAGTTGCATTCAAATTAATCACTTTCGTGTTTCTTATTTATCATCATCAGTCATTTTCGTTTTTACTGTTGTTTTCAAACACTTATTCTCGGGGGTTTTCACTTTATTTGTTATTTTATTAAACGTCTTTCATTGTTTAAAAGTTATTTCTCAGTCATTAATTTAGTTATATTTAAAGTTGGATATGTCTATCATCTGTCTGTCATGTATGGTCATTTACAAAAATGGTTTATAACAATAATAATAATTATTATTATTATTATTTAGTAATACTACTATTATTATTATTATTATTATTATTATAACAATAACAATCATAATTAGAATTATTGTTGTTATTATTAATGTTTATTATTGTTATTATTATTGATTTTGTTGTTGGTATTATTATTATTATTGTTATTGTCATCCGTATTATTATTATTATTATTATTATTCACGTAGAAGCATCTATGATCAGAGATATGAATACACTGTATTAATGTATCGAGCGCGATGTGTTCGTTTGTTAGATAGGACTACATATCAGAGCTTGATTTGACAGCAGAAAAACATTAAACTTTTGAAGCGCAAGAGAATATATTTGATGGGGTTAATTTATCTGTGTATAACATTACATCCAGCCCGATAGATGTCCACATCTAAGCGTTGGGCAACCTGTTTAATTAACCCTTTCACAGCTAACACGTGTTCTCAGTGTGATAAAGATTAGAGTGGAAATTGCAGGTTGTGTGTTTGATTTGTAATGGGAAGTTGATATTTATTGCCGAGTTACACGAATCGTTTTTTCTCCAAACTGTCAGTTGTAAGCATTATGGGCCCGTAATAGTTATTCTTTATGGTGGAGATAATCAGAGCTGATTTCTTGCCGGACGCAAAAGCGCAAGTAACATCCTCGCCCCGGGCGTATTCTTCCCTCTCAGAGTTGCTTCACAATTAATTGTCCCCTGAGCTTGAAGCAATTATAACCACTCGTTCTGCGGGGCCCATGCTGGGAACCCGCGTTATCGAGACTCAGCCAACTTGTTGCGAGCTGTCGCCGAAAACGAGTCGGGTAAACGAGGCTTATTAACGAGACTTGCTGACCGCAAAGTCAGCCATTTGCAATGATCACTAATTTAGAAACGATGCAATTAATTATGGCGGAAAATGCATCAGAGCTTAAAACAACATATGATTGTTTGGATGTATACAATAATGTAGAAAAATATTCCGTTATTCACTGATGAAACCAATTAATTATTGCAGAAAAAAACTATGAACGCTTAAAACAGCATGATTTTTAGACGTATACATTAATATCATTATTGTACAAAAATATTACACTCTCACTGTGGGTGTTTTATATCATACAGGCCACTACAGAGACTAAAGGCAAAGACAAAAAACAAAGGAGAATGGTCAATAAAGACAATTATTTTAGGATCAGTTTGTACACGTTGTACAAACTGATCCTAAAATAATTGTATATAACACGGCATTTTTCTTAATTTTATTCAATTTTATTTTATTTTATTATAGCGGAAGTGTCTTGAGAATATTTCCAACATTTATTATAATACGTTTATTTATTTATACATCTATCTGTTTATTTGTTTATTTTACCTGCTTGTTATGATATAACATACCGTTAACCAGTTCACAAATTCAATGTGATACAAAGACACGAAAAGTAACATATATTTTTTTTAAACCTGGGACAATGGTAAAGACGACATTTGAGTTTTATTACTATTGCGGAATAGTAACTATTTACAATAGGTAATAATTTGATATCACAGAGTTCACGGAGGTATGAGTTCGAGAAAAATAAGTCGAATTTTATGTTCCGCGCGATGCCAATGATTAGTAAATCCATATATTTCAAAGTGATGGATAAAGAAAATGTTTGTAACGTATTTATTGTGATAGCTAGAGAAGACGACTTGAGACATATAACTTATATACATGTATAAGCAAATCTTTGAATAATAGAGAGAAAAACTGGGAAATGTATATACTAATTTTTAAAAATCAACATGCAGGAATATAATAAATAGTGAATATAGGTTTATAAAAATACACAATGTTTTTACCATAATGCGCAGAATAATAATGATAATCACTATTTATGATTGACACAGAAGTAGGTTATAAAAACACGTGGTTTCACCCAAGAAATGTGAACACGGTTAGATATACTGGACAACAAAAGAAACGCGAATATTACAATTGTGTTTTCTTTAATTCATTTTAAATTATTCAATTTGAAGCCCATTAGTTGTGTCTGTTAACATTATCAATAACTATCAATATTATCTATATTTGAAGTCCATTTTGTCAGTTTATTTACCGAATTAGTTTTACCGTGAATTTTTTCTTTTAATTTTCGCGTTTCTTTTGTTGTTTAATATAATTTTATATAGTAACAGAACTTGTATAGTCTGTGCACAGCTGTCATTTTCCACAGTATTGTACAACATAATCTTCTAATTCCCACAGCGAAGAGACGGCGTGGTAACCGCGCGGTGTGTCTCACTATCGTAAACAGTGTTGTAACACCAGTACAGACATCTTTCTCAACACTACAGTTATACTTACAGACACACGTGCTCAACAAATACACAACACTGCCACAATACCGTTGTATATTATAAATAAATTAACATAATTCCTACTACACTGTTATTATAATTTGCTCACACAACTACATTATATTTATTATAAATAAATTAACATAATCCTAATATACTGTCTTATTACTAGTACGTTTATTTTGTATTAAAAAATAAACTTAGCTCCTAACGTACTATCGCATTATATATAGTTAATCATCATCATAGCTCAGCGGTATTGCAAGTGTTTAATTTAAATAAATTATCTCACTCCTATTATACTGTATTGTACTACATGTTACATGTATATATAAATTCATATAATTCGTTTACTATTTTATTATAATTGACATAACTGTTTTTATATTATTTTATTCAAAGTAAACTTAACTCAGTACTTAAATACAATAAACTTTATACACTGTATTATATTCATAATTGATTATTATAAATAAAAGGTATTGGAAGTGTTTTATTATAAATAAATTAACAAAACGTATACAGTATTTTGCTATAAATTAATTTACTCGTAATATTTTATTATTATTATTATTATTATTATTATTACTAAGACAACTTGTATTATATGGTTTTATTATAAATAAACATTATTCCTAGAATACTAAATCGTATAATAAATTAACGTAGCTTCTACTGTAAATAATATTTCATTATAAATAAATATATTCCCTTCTATTTTACTCAAATTAATTAATGTATTAAACTGTTACAAGTCTGGTGGGTTTGTTCTACATTACATGATGTACACTTTTTAGATGTTATTCTCTTTTGTCAAAGTTCTGAACATAATTCCTTTACGAGGTGCTCAAGTTATTCTCTTGTATTCCTAATTAATAATATGTTTTTAATTTCCATTAGGCCTCAGTGGTCGTACATTAATACAATATTTATCTATGAGTCACAACTGGGTTTTTCACTATTTACAAAATTCATATAAAATGTTTCTGGTATGTTAGCACGCCTCCTGTGGGATGGGGGGTGTCTGTGTGTATCAGGCGGGAATGGGTATTACTAGACAGGTGTCTGGTATTCGTTCTTTATTTTCTTCTTCTTTTTTTTGTTTTACTTGTTTGTTGGTTTTTGTTTGCGTTTTATTTTTGGTAGGGGTTGAGGTGGGTTGTTTTGTTTTAGTTTGGTTTCTTTTTAGGGATTTTGTTTGGGATTTTTATGAGTTTAAAAAAAAGAAAATTGTTATATATTATTAATTAACTTGGAAACGTGGGTTTTATATTATATGTTTTATCGATTAGCTACAAGTGAACTAATGAGAGGGGTACTCACCCTCAGGGAAGACCGCCCTCATCTTCAAGTAGCTGGTGGACAGCCGGATTATGGAGGCTTTGTCCAGCTGGCTGGTGATGGCCGAGGGCAGGGGCAGTAACTTGGCCAGCTCGTAAAACTCGGCATTCTCCTTTTCACGTCGTGTACGTGCAGCATTTTTCGATTTCTCCTTCATTGCTTCAACCCTGAAGAACACAACATCAGTAGTTAGATTTATCCTTCATTGTTTCAATAACACAACACCAATAGTAAGATTTTTCATGCACTGCTTCAACCTTGAATAACACAATATCAGTAGTTAATTTTTTTTTCATGCGTTTCTTCAACCCTGAATAACACAACACCAATAGTTAGATTTTGTATGTGTTGTTTCAACCTTCATTGTTTTAATAATACAACACCAATAGTTATATTTATTGTACATTGCTTCAAACCTGAATAACACATCATCAATTGTTAGAATTTACCTTCATTGTTTCAATAACACAACACCAATAGTTAGATTTCCCATGTGTTGCTTCAACCCTAAATAACACAACACCAATAGTTAGATTTCCCATGTGTTGCTTCAACCCTGAATAACACAACACCTCTAGTTAGATTTCCCATGTGTTGTTTCAACCCTGAATAATACAACACCAATAATTAGATTTTTCGTGTGTTGCTTCAACCCTGAATAACACAGCACCAATAGTTAGATGTTTCATGTGTTGCTTCAACTCTGAATAATACAGCACCAATAGTTGGGTGTCTCATTAATTGCTCCGACCTTGACTATCACCAACAAAACAAGCTGATTTTGGTTCTTTATTTTAATCCTCAAAAACACCAACAAAATCAACCGCAATTAAATGTCTCCATTCAGCTTCAGCCCTGAATAACACAACATCCTTCTTTCCTTCAAACCTGAATAGCATCAACAGAATGGCACAGTTAGATGTTTTCTTCACTGAGCTACAACTCTTCGTAGCACCAACAAAAACAAGCTGAGGTTAGATTTCTTCTTGTTTGTTTCAACCATGAATAACCTCAACACAAATAAGCATTGTTAGATTTCTTCTTGTTTGTTTCAACCATGAATAACCCCAAAATAAACAAGCATTGTTAGATTTCTTCTTGTTTGTTTCAACCATGAATAACCTCAACATAAACAAGCATTGTTAGATTCTTCTTGTTTGTTTCAACCATGAATAACCTAAACATAAACAAGCATTGTTAGATTCTTCTTGTTTGTTTCAACCATGAATAACCCCAACACAAACAAGCATTGTTAGATTTCTTCTTGTTTGTTTCAACCATGAATAACCCCAACACAAATAAGCATTGTTAGATTTCTTCTTGTTTGTTTCAACCATGAATAACCTCAACATAAACAAGCATTGTTAGATTCTTCTTGTTTGTTTCAACCATGAATAACCTCAACATAAACAAGCATTGTTAGATTCTTCTTGTTTGTTTCAACCATGAATAACCTCAACATAAACAAGCATAGTTAGATTTCTTCTTGTTTGTTTCAACCATGAATAACCTCAACATAAACAAGCATTGTTAGATTTCTTCTTGTTTGTTTCAACCTTCATAACACCACCAAAAGCACTAACAGTTACATTCCCCTTTCATTGGTTTGAATCCTGAATATACACCAATAAAATCCCATAGTTTGATTGTGTCAGCTATGAACGCTTCAACTCTGAATAACATCATGGGCCAATTCAATAACCAATAAACAAATCTTTGTCTTCTGATATGTGTTCAGCTCAGACAAGAAGTCAACAAAACCATGTGTATTTATTTCATCCTTAATAAAATCACTATTTCTCGAATTGTGTTTTAATCCTAAATAATGAATAATAATAACACCATCTATAGTAAAAATGGAACTCTTCCAAAATACACGTTGTAACAAAACAGCCAATAATATAATATTGTCCATAATCTGTACGTACTCTCCCTAAACACATTCCAAAATATAGCAGCCGTGTCTGCCATATTAATCATGATATCTGGCATCTATACTGGAACAAAAACAAAATTTGGATGAGGGGGTCACTGCCCCTCACCGTTCATCACACAGGGAAGTGACGTAAATACCCTAAACCCTCTCTTTCTCTCACTCCGTCCAATCTCTCTTTCTGTCTGTCAGTGAGACAGCTTGCATTATTCCCTATCCAATCTAATTATGCAGGTTGGACCGCTCGAACAACTGGAGCTAAGGTGCGAAGTTTAACTAGGGTACTATTTCCATTTTGTCTGTGTTTACTCAAGCCTACGTTCATTACAAATGTAGATAACGAGACCCGGTGCGAATCAACTACGAACGACATCCGAAACGTTCACTTTGAAACACTTCCCACGTTTACCATTCACTTTCAGATTCAACATCGTCGTCGTCGTCGTCACAATAGTTTGTATAAATTGTTTTCAGAAAAGTGGTTTCAGTATAAAATATTTGAAGTTATAAATAATAATAACAACAACAACAATAATGATAATAATAATAATAATACTATGTAGTAGTAGTAGTAGTAGTAGTAGTAGTAGTAGTAGTGGCAGCATTAGTCATAATGGTAGCAATTTTCAATATTCATTTGTAGGCAGTATTTTCCTAAAACTTTAAGACATGGTAACAAATTTTTATTTACCTATTTATGTAATAAAGAAAGAAAGAAAGAAAGAAAGAAAGAAATATGTTCTCATCAACTTGCCTTTAAAACTTTTATTCCAAGTAAATATTTTACAAAGAAGATTTAAACATATACTACTGCAAATACCGTTAATAACATTTCTGTTATTTTAATTTATTCCGATTAAGAGCGATCTTGTTTTTCAAAACCGACCACAAAAACGTGCTTCAGACGCTCTCGAAAAGAGTTTATTTTATTTCGGGAGTACATTAAAAGAAAATGTAAAGTGAAAGTCCTTGAGTTAGCGGTGTACGTTACCTCCAACAGCGCTGTGGCGTATTCCCGGGTGCCCGCGTGTGTGCACATCGTACAGTGGTGTACTCACTAAACACTCCAGGTGTACGTGTAAACAGCGCGAGTGCACGTGGTGGAAATCTCGCCGTGTGCGCGACTTGCCAGGTAAAAACGGTTCTGCTGGACCCAGTCTCTCGTCTTATATTCAAATCTCATGCCCGGTGCGGCTCATTTGCATATCGTTTAATTACCTGTGTATGTTAATCAGTACAGCTCGAGGTGTGCTGTTACAGGTGACGTATTTTATTTCACAGAGAGAGAGAGAGAGAGAGAGAGAGAGAGAGAGAGAGAGAGAGAGAGAGAGAGAGAGAGAGAGAGAGAGAGAGAGAGAGAGAGAGAGAGAGAGAAAGAGAGACAGACAGACAGAGAGAGAGACACAGAGAGAGAGAGAGAGAGAGAGAGAGAGAGAGAGAGAGAGAGAGAGAGAGAGAGACTACTAAATGAACATTCATATATATCAGCAGTTGTTCCTTTCCGATGATGAATTGAACTATGTAAAAGGAAATTATTTCTTAAAATTTGTTTTAAATACATATATACTGTACACTTGTTTTCTTTTATAATATATATATATATATATATATATATATATATATATATATATATATGTATATCTCTGTGTGTGTGTGTGTGTGTGTGTGTGTGTGTGTGTGTGTGTTTTAATATTTAAAGAGTTTATTTTATTTCGGATTTACATTTTAAATGTTTAATTTATTATCTCTCTGTGGAGTCTGCGATAATGTTTAATATATGTGGTTACCCTCTCGTGTCATCATATTATAGCATCATCAAACACGTATATAATAATTATATCTCTAGTTTTAAAAAAACTCGCGTCTTGTTGCTAGTAACGGTTAGCGTTAGCTTCCTTTCAACAACATTCAAGTCTGTCACTATGATTTTAATACCTATACAACATGAAACAGTGGAAAGTGTCCCGATGCCATGATACTACATTTTATGTGACGTTGATGCAATGATATCAAACAAGGAGTGCGACGAAACTGACAATATTGATGATCTCTTCTCAAATTTAACGATTAAATAATTTTAAAATATATAAAAAAAAATTTTTTACGTATTTTGAAACAGAGACATTAATTATTTATTTAAAGAACCCAATCATGTATTTCGGAGAGCAGTAAAACAAATTTTGCAATAAAGCTATGATACTAAATGCACTCATTAAGGTACATAAAAGTTTTGTTACAGCGAGATAAGTTCCTTGTGCGATACATTACAGTAAATACATAAACATAAATATAGTATTCAATGAAGTGTATTACAGTAAATACTCATACATAACTATAAATATGTAATAGTTTTCATATCGTTTATAAACATATAAATACACGTGTATGAGAAAACGATGACCAACGTATTGCGCCACGAATACGTTTTTATTACGAGTAAAACGCGTTCAATTCAAAGTGGTCATATGTATTAGGAACTACTGAAGCGGTGGTTGGCATAAGATACGTGAAAATGACTTGCTATAATCCGTTTGCTGAGCAAACAGTTTATTAAAATAAGAATCGCTCGCAGTCGACCACTTACAATGACTTTAGCACAAACAAAAAATTCCTCAAATGTTTCACAACGTTGGCAGGTGCTCCGTCGAATGAGTTTGACATTGTGTGATGCGAGGACAATTGTGGCAATGACTACGCCATGACATCAACCACGACACTGTCAACACGTAACTAGAAATCTTTTGTCGACTTTACGGACAGAATTTGCATGCCGTTCATACACCTCTGGCTCTATACAGAAGTCATTTCAATGTGGGGAAATGTTGGGCGTTTTTGAAGCTGGGAGATTACGAAAATGGAATTACAACTTATCGGATGAATTACCGGCGATGATATTTCCGAGTTAAGGTGATTATATACACACGTTACAACAATGCGCTCCCTTTGATGTCTCCGTGCTCCATTAACCCTCGAGTTTGTCCTTCTTATTATTTTTGAGAGCTAACGAATGTCTCGTTTCGCTGTTATCTCAAATATATTGGGGTCTGTGTGTTTTGTTACATAAACGACTCTACAACGCAGCTTTGAGGCACTCCATCTAGAGGGGACAGGCTTTTCAGATGGGGCTGGGATTACGACCACCACCCGGATCCGTCTATAGTCATCATAAGCAGACGGACGGGTAGAAGTATTGACGGAGAAAACACGGAGTTAAGATCGCTCAAGTAGCCATACATCAGCCGTCGTTTCTCAAGTCCTCTACAAGGTGTGAAATCTCTTTGTGCATTAAAGAGTTTGTTATCGCCTGATGGCCGCTACACGTCAGATAAACCTGGTTTATTTACAGCTAGATAACCTCAACCGGGGACCCGCGCTCACAGAAAGGAGAATTTCCATGATAAATTAGCGTGAAATTAGTTCCTATAGCAATCAAAGCGGTTTGGGTGACACGAGTGTAAGTTGACTAAATTCCACTATGTAATGATTTCACACACGAATGGTCCAATACATAACACGACCAGGTATCATGTAACCTTTGAAAACTGTGTCCATTGGTATTATCTTTATAATAAAACAAATAGTTGTTATGATAATAATAATAAAAACATTAATGATAATAATAATAACATCAATGACAATAACAAAAACAACAACAGTATTAAATAATAATAATAACAATAATAATAATAAATGTCTATTAGTATTTTCACTGGTAATATTGCAGATTTAGATTCCTGTACATTTTCGTGGTTTCATAATAATAATAATTATTATTATTATTAATTTTTCCATTATTATTATTATTATTAATATTTCTTTTCTTTTTTCTATTATTATTATTATTATTATTATTATTATAAGACCCACCGTTCATGTTTTTCTGTTGCGTCTGTGTCGTTAGGCACACCACTTCCTTCTCCACCACTGTCCGGTCTGAAAAATATCACAAACACTTCATGATCAAATACTACCTAGACGAGATCAAACAGTACAACTATATTTAATATTCAGTTAATAATACCACAAACATTTCATGATCAAATACTACCTAGACGAGATCAAACAGTACAACTATATTTAATATTCAGTTAATAATACCACAAACATTTCATGATCAAATACTACCTAGACGAGATCAAACAGTACTACCATATTTAATATTCAGTTAATAATATCACAAGCACTTCATGATCAAATACTGCCTAGACGAGATCAAACAGTACTACCATATTTAATATTCAGTTAATAATATCACAAACATTTGATTGATCAAATACTATCTAGACGAGATCAAACAGTACTACCATATTTAATATTCAGTTATTGATATCACAAACACTTCATGATCAACACTACTTAGACGAGATAAAACAGTACAATCATATTTAATATTCAGTTAATAATATCACAAACATTTCATGATCAAACACTACCTAGACGAGATCAAACAGTACAACCATACTTAATATTCAGTTAATCAATTGGACAAATCAAATAATACATCCATATTTAATATTCAGTAAATCACATGGAATGATACAATAATAAAATCACACTTTAAATTTATGTAATAATCAGAGTAAATCTTGTAATATAACTATACTTAATATTCAAAATAGGAATCAGATTAAACCAAATGACAGACTAATAGAGAAATATATTTTTCTCACAGTTGGTAACGCATGTTTGATTTGTTAAATGCACGTTAAATTATAATTATGCCGAACATAATGAAAAGAGAAATAGACAGCAGCAAAACTCTGAACTGTTGAATATGTAAAGATAATTAATTTTGAGAAAACAAGTTTCTCCGTCGTTTTCATTGTAGGTCGTTTTTAAAACTGTTCAAATGTATTATCATCTCCTCTTTGTATTGTTTATGTATTATTCCTACCAAAAACAACTGACCAAAAGGTGTATTTGTGTGGATACTGAAACATCATGCGTAGTAAATAAGTCTAATAATCCTGTTAAATTACTAATTCTGAGAAATGAAATTATCAAATTCTTTATTGGCAGTCCTTCAGCAATATGCGCTTCAGTATATCGTGTTATATTATGCATATATATTTAGTTTTATATAACACAGTTAATATACATAACAACCCTATCGTGTTATATTATGCATATATATTTTTCATAGATTATAACTGCGAGAATTTCTCAACACTTCTCAAGGAAAACGATCAAGACCACGTTTGTACGGTATAGGTGTACGTTGTATTTGTCGTAAAATTAGAACCTCTCCGTTTATAAATAAATGAACACCTGTTTAGTGGCAAGGGGTACCCAGATATGTGTCTCGCTCGCAGATTTATCAATGACAATTTTATTGATGACTTATTCATTCATGTGTCTGCAAATGTGTGTTCGATTTGAATTTCAATTGATAACAAAGGCAATGGAATTAAAACGAGCGCTATGGTCGCCCCGTAATACAAAGGGTTGATCGTCGACCGGACCACCCAAACAGAGGAAGACAAAACGCATTTGTTTGTTACTCTTTCCTAACGCATGTGTCGAACTTTCTATCCACGCCGCATTGACACGAACAAACCAAGAGATCTATGTTACTCACAATAAGTCTTCCCGCCGCAATATACCCGGGTCGTATACGTTTCAAGTTGTTTACACTGCACCCGGCTATTGTGTAATACACGTGGTCGGTCGGGCGGTGGAATCACCTTGAGACTAGGTTTTCACAATATTACTGTCCTTCATATTTCATTTTCTTACTAAATTCATGGTCATATTTATTCGTGAATGATAGTTTCACAAAGTTCTTATTGACGATTATTCTCCCGATTTCTAGGTTACAGGTAATATGAATATTTTAAATGTAATACATTTTGTTTTAAAACTTAAAACGACATTTAGCAAGTTTAGAATTAATAATCTAATAGTACACATTTAATTAATGATTAACAGTAACTGTTACAATTGTAAAAATATTCCCTTATGTTAGTCCTAGCTGTGTAATTATTTGGAAAACATTTTAAAATCTGTTTAATATATTTATATAAAACCAATTGTTTTCAAATATAAATCAAAACAATCTATTATTAAATGCTTCTAATTAAACATTTGTTTTGCATGATTTTGAGCTTATCTATATAATGCAGCAGTGACTATTAAACTTTATATTTATTGATATAAGACTTAAAGCAATATATTTAAAAGAAGATATAGCCTACACAGATGGTCAATGCTACTCATTTGGCGGTGCAGTATGTCTCTTTTTAAATCACAAATTACTTTGCTACTAGTTAGTCTTAGTTGTGTAATTATATAGAAAATATATTTTAAAACTATTTATTATATTTATATTAACAAATTGTTCTGGAATATAAATGAAAAACAGTATATTATTAATTACTAATAGCTATTAATGTGTGTTGCATAATTTTAAGCATATTTACATCATGCAACAGTGAATATTAAAATCTATACTTAATTATGTAAGATTAATATGAAAAAGAAGACTACATTGTCATGTTCAATGTTATTTGTTACAAAATTACAAATTAGCGCGCTACTACATTTTGTCTCGAGAAATAATAATAATAATAATAATGATAATAATAATAATAATAATAATAATAATAATTAAAAGATTAGTTAGGGTGTAAAACGTCTCTCTCTCTCTCTCTCTCTCTCTCTCTCTCTCTCTCTCTCTCTCTCTCTCTCTCTCTCTCTCTCTCTCTCTCTCTCTCTCTCTCTCTCTCACTCACTCACTTTCATTATGTATGTATGTATGTATGTATTTATTATTATTTATTATTATTATTATTATTGGTTTTGTTGCTAATATACAGCGTACCTTGAGACAAGATAATTATAGTAGCAACGCCTATGTAATTTCAAGAAAGGTTTATGGCTAACATTGATGTGCATTTTATTATCTTCGTGAATATTACTTAGCATAATGATTACTTTTTATTTATTATTGTAATTATCACTGCCATAAAAACTAAAATGACACATGTAGATAATTCTGTAAAATCTCTCACAAAAGACAGCGTAATGATGACCGTCTTGGAAAACAAACTTGTATAAATATGTGTGAAATTGAGAGTCGGTGACACTAGATACGACAACACAAACAAACGAAAAGGCATCTACCTGGCCTAGCACACGTGTGTGAGAGTGTCTCCTGAACGAGTAATCCGTGGAAGATTAAATTCCTCATACACACATAGCGCACGTTAGCCTGCAGCTGTCTCTCACTCACATAGTGTTCGCGTCTCCTCACACCCAACTCACTTTCCTGGGTCGCCGTCTGCTGTACAACTTTTCAAATACACTCCGCCGAGGAGGGCCGATGGTGTCCGAGGGTGTCCGATCTGTCAGTGGTCAAGGAGTCAACTCTCTGGCGCTGTGTGAACCGAATTCTTGATCACATTTTGTTGGGAGGAGTCCGACTTCATATCATACTCTCTCTCAACAATCACAGGCAAATATTTAAATTGCTTATCGAAGCAATTTCTTTTTTCTTTCTTTTTTTTAAATTAAAATTTCGATGAATTTAAAAATATAAAATTGTTTTAATTACAAAGTGGAATTGTTTTAGAGTAAAGTTAAGAATGCAGATGGTATATTGTTGATATCTAGCGCCGGTGTGACAGAATTCGAGTGTTTCGTTTGCAAATCACGCTATCACATCGCTAGACCCAGGAGGCTGGACCATCATCGCACACTGACAAACCAGCTGTCAATCACGCGAGGTGGGTGTCAGTGTCACGCTCCCATTGGATAATCTTTGACCGCTCGTCATCGCTGAAGACGGCCGCGAGCCGGTGGGAGGAGGGATGGCGGCGATTATCATACAGACCGAAATAGATTTTTAACCACCTCTCTCAAACAAAGTATGAATGAACGAGGCTAGCGGAAGAGCATATAAAAGTTGTCGACTTGTTTCAATATGTATTGGTGTTCTGTGTGACGGGCCCGCTTGTCAAGGCTTACACCGCTCGATTCTATCCACCATCGACTCGCGGCAGGTCAAAGCATATGCTTGTTATTCGTGAGTCATTTAACAAACACAAAACAGCGCCTCCCCGCTCTCTCCAACATCTAGTCTTGCATATCGACATGACAAAACTGAAACCACCCCACTCGTGTTCTGCCTCTTAGACCTCAGTGTATATAACTGCGCCTCATTACTCCCGTATAAAGAAGTCTTATTTTCTCCCACTTATCTGGTCTAAAGACTTGTCTATTAGATCTCCCTCTTGAAACAAGTCATCGGTCGATTCTCGGAGACAAATCGCAAGTCGACCATCCACCCAAGGCACCCTCCAGAAGTTAACAGCTCTTTATTAGATCCTTGTTGTGTTGATAACTGTTTCAAGTCCGGAATTGTGTTTTCAACGATAACAGGTTGAGTGTGGTCCTCCACGTGGTTGTCACAGGTACTCGGCTACTGTTGTGGGTACTCGGGTGCTGTCGTGGGTACTCGGCTACTGTCGTGGGTACTCGGGTGCTGTCGTTAACATGTAATGAACTTGAGATTTTACAATGACCAATAACTACTACACGAGATAAGCGCACACATGTCGTGTTTGTCTCACGAGGAGAGAGGGATGTTTGGATATTGTGTGGATAAAGTCAAGTGGGTTTTTGGCCCAATTTCACAAAACATCGTAAGCCTAGTTTTGCACGTAAACGTAAATCAACGACTAAACCACAATATTTATTACTATTATAGTACAACAAATATAGTTAAATTGATGCCAAACACTTGTAAATGTATGCCCAGTATAACTGCTAGTAGCAGATGTACACTTACGATGTTTTGTGAAATTGTCCCTTGGTGTAATAGTTTAGATTTTATAGCTGTTTGTCTCCACAATTTCACAACTCGTCAAACGATATGCGTTGGAAGGGGACAGGAGAGGTCATTGCTTCCTAGATTATGCATTCCTCCCCCCCCCCCCCCCCAACAGGTTGAAAGGCAAATCAATAACCGACCCCGCTCCTCCCCCACTAGTTGCTGGCATCTATGCAAGTTAACCATAGTTTGACACCCAATAGCCGATGTATTTTTCGTGTTGGGGTGTCGTTAAACATTCATTCATTCATTAATTCATTCATTCTATGCAAGTTACGCATCCGACCAGTTTGGGAAAGGGCAAGGGGTCCTTTCATAACGTTTTTAATGAGGGCTTTTTTATTATTATTCTCTCATTGACACAATGAGATATATAATTAAGAACACATTAATATTTGGTTCCAGGCTTCAACCAACTAGAGACGTTTCACCTAACGACAGTTTGATAATCAATAACTACATGCATTTTCACAGCTTTCAACCGATTCTTACAATCGCATTGTCAGTTTTGATCCTTTGATATTATACCAAACGACACAATTTATATATTTTCATTCACTTTGTAATCATATCATGGATTTGTTGAAATATCCATTGGACTTATCCTTGTACAAAGATATGATTTTAAATGCAACAATGATCACGTGGTAGTGATTACATCAAAACACAATGAGGTTGGTCTGTTTGGTGTTTGAGGATTGTGTGTGAGACGTTTGTTATTAGATTTGCACACTTGAGAAAGCGTTTTCTAACTTCTTTACTATTCACTAGCGCTCTGAAGAGAACAAGTGGTGGGACAATACTAAACTGCACAACTCCAGCCCGGTCTCGAGCGTGCGTCACACGAATCTGCTTCATATAGGTTTTGTGTTTATTGTCGTCAAACAGACCGAGATGTTTCTTCAGCAAACACATCCACAATGAGGCACAGTCGGCCATTGTGCCCCGCCCATCATTATATCTCATTAGAATGACTAGCAGCTGAACCGTGTGTAAAAACAAACATATATATCTCTGCTTCTCTCTCTCTCTCTCTCTCTTTCTCTCTCTATTTCACTCTCTGTCTGTCTGTCTGTCTGTCTCTCATTCTCTCTATCTATCTATATTTTTAATCAGTATTTGGAACAGGGACACCCAACTTGACAAAGAGCACACATCATGCAGACTCTGTCTTTTGATTATCGCTAATGCGAATATGACTGAGCTTCAACAAAAGGCAATATCTTTATTGGCAAATAGATTAAACGACTTTCTTATCACCATTCCAAGTAAGGAATTGTCCACTTTCATATTCTAGTACAATGTAATATAAAGCTTGGAAATACGAATGTGAGTTTGTAAATGTAATATATTTGCATGAAACTGAATAGTTAATTACTTCCAGGACTATGACAAAAGTCTCCTGGAAATTGTGTTGGATTGGACCACTGAAGTCGAATGCATATATAATATCCATTCCGTGGTGAGTTTGTGTAATCGAGTATGTTGTCAGAGTTTGTGTTAAGGATTTTCAAGAAATTATGTTTGTAAATAAAAGTATCTGTACGATCGGTCTTCAGATGCAATATATGAAACACATTTTGGTGGTTTAATGCATCAAGGTATCAGTATCAGAAAATAAAACATGATTGTGGTTTAATGCATCAAGGTATCGGTATCAGAAAATAAAAAAATTTGGTGGTTTAATCCATCAAGGTATCAGTATCAGAAAATAAAAAAATTTGGTGGTTTAATCCATCAAGGTATCAGTATCAGAAAATAAAACATTTTGGTGGTTTAATGCATCAAGGTATCAGTATCAGAAAATGAAACATGATTGTGGTTTAATGCATCAAGGTATCAGTATCAGAAAATAAAACATTTTGGTAGTTTAATGCATCAAGGTATCAGTATCAGAAAATAAAACATTTTGGTAGTTTAATGCATCAAGGTATCAGTATCAGAAAATAAAACATGATTGTGGTTTAATGCATCAAGGTATCAGTATCAGAAAATAAAACATTTTGGTGGTTTAATGCATCAAGGTATTAGTATCAGAAAATAAAACATGATGGTGGTTTAATGCATCAAGGTATTAGTATCAGAAAATAAAACATGATGGTGGTTTAATGCATCAAGGTATTAGTATCAGAAAATAAAACATGATGGTGGTTTAATGCATCAAGGTATTAGTATCAGAAAATAAAACATGATGGTGGTTTAATGCATCAAGGTATCGGTATCAGAAAATAAAACATGATGGTGGTTTAATGCATCAAGGTATTAGTATCAGAAAATAAAACATGATGGTGGTTTAATGCATCAAGGTATCGGTATCAGAAAATAAAACATGATGGTGGTTTAATGCATCAAGGTATTAGTATCAGAAAATAAAACATTTTGGTGGTTTAATGCATCAAGGTATCTGTATCAGAAAATAAAACATGATGGTGGTTTAATGCATCAAGGTATCAGTATCAGAAAATAAAACATGATGGTGCTTCCAAAACAACACTTAATTGTAAATCTATGTTGGAAGCAGTTTTGTAGCACGAAGTCAAAATAGAATACCATAAGTGTAGGTGGTACTTTGTTTTGCATCAAAAAACTTAATAAATTTGTAAAAACACTACATTATGTAGGAGCTGTTAACGACTCACTCGTGGTGCCATACCGCAAAGAACCTTGTGAATGTCTTGAAAACAGACTATGATCGAAAGAACTTACTACAGGATATGTCCTAAAAGAAGCACTACAAAGAATACGTATCTGGTTATGTACATGATCTAACATCTGCAAGAACGACTTGCTTGCTGACCATTATACAAAGCACATGTATAATCATCACAAAGAGTTCATATAGTCTGCTTCACAATCTGTATTACCAAAACCTTTCAAATGTTAAAGACCGTTAATTCTTTGTTTTCATGTTCTTTAAATAACGTAACAAAGAAAGTCTACTATTAAATTTAATCGGTGAAAATGTGGTCTCCTCTACAATTGGGATTTGGTTTTAGTCTAGAAGCATTTGTGGATATAAATGGAGATCCCTTTTATGGCAGATATGCATACAGAAACTTTGACTTAGAGAATTGAAAGCCGTTGTCAGATGACCACTGTTTAAGTTTATTCAAACACAGCTGCAAGTGTCTTTCATTGATACTTATAGTGGACGATATGTAACAAACCTGGACATCATCCACATGCACACATAATGAGTAATCAACACTAGGTTTAAATGCCTGGCTGATGCTGTTCATTTTAAATAAATCAGATAATATCATATGGCAGACGTAGCTCTTGCGAGTGGGAATCAAAGTCAACTACATTCGCACCTTAAGAGATCTATTACAAAATTGAATTGTTTAAAAAGTTAACTCTTAAGCCAGTACCGTAGAGATTCTTCAAAATCTCATATTGCATATAGAATCACAAACTAAGCTTTCTTTATACCAATATGGTGACCACTGAATCAGTAGTAACACAAGATGTTCATCACATTACCTGTATTTTGTTGCTGCTAACTGTTTTAACCAACGCCTATATATCATTAGGATTTATGTTCGCTTCAGGTACATGACTAAGTCATTAGTTATATAATCCTCAATATATTGTGTTCGTTGGTATTGGCCAAGAACTGACATTACAGGTTTTTGGAATGTGCTGATAAGTTTGTAGCTTAAAGCAATAAAATAATTATATAAAAACTGCTTGTCACAGGCCAATCTATCTAGTTGTGCTAAGAGAGATTATATTTATTTCCTATAGCATTTTTTCTCTAAAATACACGAAGTTAATATCACTTGCATGTGCTTTAGTGTCCGTCATAATTTTCTCCTCTTCATTTTGACACAGTATAATAGTATAAGCTATATATTTCAACTATATGAGGGTTTCGTTCATTATTAAACACCCAGTGATATAATACTAAAGAGACAAAATGCGCTGTTGAAAATAAATAAAGTGACATAAATGCCTTTAGAGATGTTTTCCCCAAAAAGCTGGTTTCATTTATAATCAGTTATCAGCCTATAAAAAAGAGTATTTCAACCCGCCAGGTTTAGGGGGTATTTTTTTTTTTTTTTTTTTTTTTTTAAATCTTTTTGCCTCTAAAGATGGGTTTTTTAGCTCCCCATCCCACCCCCAAACAGACCTTAATATTAAAAAAAAAAAATTGTTATAGTTATTGTCCCAAATAAAGACTACTGAATTGAAAGTAATACTTGAATTGTTGTTTTTTTGAGTAAACTATCCTACTGGCTGGAGATGAGATAATCTGTTGAAGTAATCAGATTAACAAAGTGTGAACTTTGATATGAAACGAGATCTTGGCAGAACGATCGGTGTTTTATCAATGGAAATGTTCGTCTTCATACACCCGGTTTGGTGATCTCGGTTTCGTCTTAGTCAAATATGTCAGTGACACCTGTATACAGGTCTAATATCTCTGGTGGGACCTGTAGGGTGTATACTACCAAATCAAATCCCATAGACAACAATAGTAACATATGTGGCTAAAACTCCTACCTGCAGCGTATCAGTCGACATAAACGCCACGGATATAAATACTACCACCCCTCACACTTAAAGTGAATCAGAAAAAATTGAGGGTCAAGCTGCTCGTTTCTGAGATAACGGGTAGTGTCTATGACTACCCTAGTTCCGCACAAAATTCGAGTACTTTTTTTTACAGGTACCCCATACATGTTTCAAGCACAAGGCTACTTGCGCTTACCACTAATTAGTGTTTACCATCTTCATCTTTAATTTATAGTCGTGCTTATGTCCACTTAAGGGTTAAGTACGCTTTCTTGTTCAGGACAAGAATGAATGCTGACAAGTCAAAGGCTAATAAGAAACAGGATGGTGTGGTGGTGTTACTGAGCTGAACCATAAGACATATTTATGGGCGGGTGCCTGTAGCCTATCGGGATGCGAACCTAGCATTTATCAGCCTTAATTCAAATAGTTTAACCACTATAACCGAAATAGTGGTGTCTCTTGCTTAACTTAAATACTTCACTTTTCGCAAAGTTTCGCCAATATAACATACTATGACAGCAAGGTTCACCAAGGGAGACTACTGATCGGCGAATTGATTCCTGTGTGAGCAGAATGTTCCCGTGCCTGTACGAAGCCGAGTTTCGGAATGGGTTGCGAAACACCTGCAAAGTGACGACCACAAAGCGATCAGAGTCTCTCTCTCTCGTGTTGCTAGGCTGTCGATCGAGTCTGGTAATCAGTCATTGAGGTCTCGCAGGTGTGCAGACGACCAAGGTTTCCCGCCAGGCCAGTCCCTCGTGGGTCGGTCGGACAGGCTTATTTGTTAGATCCCAGTCAGAGATTTATTGGAAATACCATAAAGTAGACTCGGCAATAGCGCTGGTACAGTAGCCAAATGTTAATGAACACCTTCTTTACAACAATCAGAAAACGTGGACATTTGTCGGGCTTCTTTCACCCTTTTGTTGTGCCTCAAATGTATGCTGCTGAAATCACATGTGTGCGTTTCATTTGGGCCAATCTGTTGGGGTTTAGCCGTTTTCTCAGTTGGCACTGAATTTTCATTATGTTGAGCAATACATGTTAGAGAATATTTACAAAAAGCCGGTCTGTGATCTGTGGGATGAGCGTGAGTTAACGAGAGCAGTGTTTTGTTTGCGATGTGTCGACTCACTAATGCGATAGACCTCGTCGTTCGTATTAGAATAACAATGTGCCACGACGTAAGAATGCACAAAATCTTCACACATTGGGGCCTACCGCAGGCTTTATCTCGGCAACAAAATCGTGACCCAAAGGTGCAGTCCAACATGTAATAAAATCAAGTACAACAAATCAGGCGCACGACAAGCTATAGAGACTAGAGAAGAAACACGATCGTGTGAAGACCAGGAATAGGCAATAACTAATACATCGTCCATATCTAGCGTTACACAATGATATATCAAATGTTATTTCATAGTTATACAGTAGTCTGTAGTTTAATCAAACTTATTACTTCATAGTCATACTACGTAGTAATTATCAGTTTAATAAACTTGTTACTCCACAGTTACATCTACTTAGTAATTCACAGTTTAATAAACTTGTTACTCCACAGTTACATCTACGTAGTAATTCACAGTTTAATAAACCTTTTATTCCACAGTTACATCTACGTAGTAATTCACAGTTTAATAAACTTGTTACTCCACAGTTACATCTACGTAGTAATTCACAGTTTAATAAACTTGTTACTCCACAGTTACATCTACGTAGTAATTCACAGTTTAATAAACTTGTTACTCCAGTTACATCTACGTAGTAATTCACAGTTTAATAAACTTGTTCCTTCGCAGTTACATCTACTTAGTAATTCAAAGTTTAATAAACTTGTTACTCCACAGTTACATCTACGTAGTAATTCACAGTTTAATAAACGTGTTACTCCACAGTTACATCTACGTAGTAATTCACAGTTTAATAAACGTGTTACTCCACAGTTACATCTACGTAGTAATTCACAGTTTAATAAACGTGTTACTCCACAGTTATACCCACGTAGTAATTCACAGTTTAATAAACTTGTTACTCCACAGTTATACCTACGTAGTAATTCACAGTTTAATAAACTTGTTACTCCACAGTTATACCTACATAGTAATTCATAGTTTAATAAACTTGTTACTCCACAGTTACTTCTACGTAGTAATTCACAGTTTAATAAACGTGTTACATCTACGTAGTAGTTCACAGTTTAATAAACTTGTTACTCCAGTTACATCTACGTAGTAATTCACAGTTTAATAAACTTGTTCCTTCGCAGTTACATCTACTTAGTAATTCAAAGTTTAATAAACTTGTTACTCCACAGTTACATCTACGTAGTAATTCACAGTTTAATAAACGTGTTACTCCACAGTTACATCTACGTAGTAATTCACAGTTTAATAAACGTGTTACTCCACAGTTACATCTACGTAGTAATTCAAACTTTAATAAACTTGTTCCTTTGCAGTTACATCTACTTTGTAATTCAAAGTTTGATAAACTTGTTACTCCACAGTTACATCTACTTAGTAATTCACAGTTTAATAAACTTGTTACTCCACAGTTACATCTACGTAGTAATTCACAGTTTAATAAACCTTTTATTCCACAGTTACATCTACGTAGTAATTCACAGTTTAATAAACTTGTTACTCCACAGTTACATCTACGTAGTAATTCACAGTTTAATAAACTTGTTCCTTCGCAGTTACATCTACTTAGTAATTCAAAGTTTAATAAACTTGTTACTCCACAGTTACATCTACGTAGTAATTCACAGTTTAATAAACGTGTTACTCCACAGTTACATCTACGTAGTAATTCACAGTTTAATAAACGTGTTACTCCACAGTTACATCTACGTAGTAATTCAAACTTTAATAAACTTGTTCCTTTGTAGTTACATCTACTTTGTAATTCAAAGTTTGATAAACGTGTTACTCCACAGTTACATCTACGTAGTAATTCAAAGTTTAATAAACGTGTTACTCCACGGTTACATCTACGTAGTAATTCAAAGTTTGATAAACGTGTTACTCCACAGTTACATCTACGTAGTAATTCACAGTTTAATAAACTTGTTCCTTTGCAGTTACATCTACGTAGTAATTCACAGTTTAATAAACGTGTTACTCCATACATTACAGTTGACTCAACTTTGCATCATAGTTAATAAAATTAATATCATAAATGTAAATGGAAAAAAGCAAACTTTATAGATTTGTCACACGAATTTCGAATTTCTAAAACAATTTGTATTCTTATTGTAGTGGTGTATTTTTAATATTAGTTTTTGCTAAATTTTACAGCCAGTCATTTGAGAATATTGAACCAGTGTGGCAGTTTTCCCACCACGATGTAAAATGTTACTTCTAGTAATTCCCAGTAATACATTCTTCCATCAGGAATCCAACATTTCGATCATTTCATCCACAACGAGTTTAATGTTCGCACTCAGGTGTCTCGGCATTACAAAATGACTCATTTCAAATGTAATTTTGCTGCAACAATAATTTTACTTTCTGACAACAGCTTTTATTTATTTCTACAGAAACCCGGCCTCCCACGGGCTCCCAATAATACACTTGTTTGGCGATATTAAATTGAAGAAGTAAATATTGAAAATTATTTCACTCTAATCTTCTTACGTTGGGGCCTGATGGTTGGCGAAGCGTGCAGTCGGGTCTGTAAATCCCCAAATGTACATTTATTTGTTATACAGCGTGGGAACTGCGGTGTTCTTACAGAACAAATGTTGGCCAATCTTACTGGCAGGATCGCAATCGTATCAGGTAGCTAAGAGGAGCGTACAGACATAACAAGAATTTATCAAAATGCAATTGTGTCTAGCACTGTACCAATGTCGGACTCGGTGCATTTTGTCTTTCTATTTCAGGAGTTAAATATATTGTATATCGAGTTCTGACAATAAAACTGGTTATGTCAACTCTATGCAAAAAGTGGAGTACTTGTAGGTTTTTTTTTATATTGTACGGTTTGCTTTGTTTGTTTATTTGTTTGTTTTTGTTCATTACTTTTTGTTGTTCTTGGGTTGTTGTTTTCTTGGGGGTTGTTGTTTTGTTCTGGGGGATTGGAGTGGAGGTGTCAAACATTTGGTAATTATAACATTGTCTTAGAAAGAACACCCGCTACATTTGTTTCATTAGTAGCAAGGGTCTATTATATGTACAATTCCACTCTAGATGGAACAAGAAATAGCCCAATGGATCCACCGATGGGGATCGATCCTAGATCGACCGCGCAGCAAGCGAGTGCTTTACCACTGGACTACATCCCGACCATTCCTCTCCGGAGAGACAGACAGATAAACAGAGAGTAAAAACAAATGGACAGTTGGCCTGAATGAATGAATAAATAAATAATAAATAAACAAAATAAATAAATAAATAGACTTGCAACTGGCCAAAGAAGACGACGTTACACAAAGCGGCGCGTTGGCCCAGGTGCAGCAGGTAATAAACCTACCTGTGATTGTTACCTGTCACAGGTAAACTGGGCAAACAGTTGGAGCTTCACATTCGCCTAGTTTATCACTCGCTACTAGCGACGACAAGAGCCAATATTGTAGCAATATTTAACACTCATGTCACATCATCCCTCTGGGAACTGGCTTGCTTTGATTCAGGTGTAGATCACTGAGGTAATAAAGATCAGGTATTGAACGTGTGACGAGTGGAAACTGTGTGAACTATGTACAGGTACCTAGCAAATGTATTTACATACAATAATCCTATATCTCTCGAACTCACACTAGGACGTTTAGCATACGTTTTGTTTAGTCTTTATTTCATACAAGCCACTAAACCTAACATGGGAATCAATGTATCGGTATAAATACAAGACTTTATAATCCTGTTAAATATAATTTATGCTTGTATTTTATTCTAACTATTTAATTGTAATAGCATAAGCATCCTTCGGAAATTTTCAAAATTAATTTCTCGAATTGCAATCAAATTCAGTAAACCATAGCTCGACTATTAAATACTGACTCGTACAAAAATTACAGCTATATTCGATCGTCTTGTCACCATGAGTCTTCATTTAGAATAGTATGCATAGCTATCGTGAATGATATCTGTATATATTCTACGACGAGCTCCTGACGTCATCTTGTCACTACTCATTGTACAATAGTTCCTCATATGCTGTCATTTGACTGTACCGTAATAACGTTTCAAAGTTCCATGTGGAAAATCCCTTCTACTTGCGCTTATTGCTAATTAACATCAGTGGAGTGCCAGTCAGACGGACGGACTGTGTGACCTGCCAAGGTGTGACGACGCACGGCTCGGACGGTGGTCACTCCTAATTGAAGTGAGTGATGTTCGGCCGGACACCGGCTAGACGGGGAGTGGACCATGTGATTCGTTCGTAACGCTGATAACACTTCTTTCATGTCTTGTCTCACCTACAGTCTCGTATAATACTGCTAGCTTAAATTATGCAAATTGAAATAATTAGCTTCATTTGCATCTTAAATTAATTAAGAAAATGAAATCAAATTTTAAGAAATATGTCATAGTGTGAAATTAGATTTCTTTCAGGAATTTCGATGACCAAAATATGATAACTTTCTGTTATTATGCAAAATAAATACTGTATCATTTTATTCAAACCAATTAACAATATGTATTTTTCATTAAAGTAAATTTCAAACCCACTGCACACATTCCCATGATACAGGTACATATAAAAGACATGTTCCTAGTGACGTATGTAGATGGTAATCATTGGTACCGATAGAATCTGATATAAGACTCCAATGATTAGGAATTTTATGTCATCATTTTAGATATATTACGTTTAATTTACCGTTTTCAAAGCATTTTTGGTATACATTTATCTATATATATATTTAAGTTCATTTCTTTTGTAAAAAGCAAGCTCCAATTCTATTAAAGTCAAAATAACAGGCATTAAGACCAATATCATTTCAACAAAGTATTTGATAATCCATAAGATATGTGTGTGTGTGTGTGTGTGTGTCTGTGTCTGTGTGTGTGTGTGTATGTGTGTGTGTGACACTGTGTGTGTATGTGTATGTGTGTGTGTGTTTGTGTGTGTGTGTGTCTGTGTGTGTGTCTGTGTGTGTGTGTATGTGTGTGTGTGTGTGTCTGTGTGTGTCTGTGTGTGTGTCTGTGTGTGTGTGTGTCTGACACTTTGTGTGTGTGCATGTGTGTGTGTGTCTGTGTGTGTCTGTATGTGTGTGTGTGTCTGTGTGTGTCTCTGTGTGTGTGTGTGTCTGTGTGTGTGTGTGTGTGTCTGTGTATGTGCGTGTGTCTGTGTGTGTGTGTGTCTGTGTCTGTGTGTGTGTCTGTGTGTGTATGTGCGTGTGTGTGTGTGTCTGTGTGTTTGTGTGTGTGTGTGTCTGTGTGTGTGTCTGTGTGTGTGTGTCTGTGTGTGTGTGTGTGTGTGTATGTGTGTGTGTGTATGTGCGTGTGTGTGTGTGTGTGTGTGTGTTTCTAGGGTTGGGCTATTTTCTCTTACAACCAGTGCTCCACAACTGTTGTAACAAAGCCCGTGGGATGGTGATATAAAATATCCCCTGCTGCCCATGAAGAGACATCGTCGGAATTTTTCTCTTATTATTTATGTGGTCCATAACCATATGTCCGACGCCTAATAACCGTATTAAAATCTGTTGAGTGTTTAATGTGCCACGTATAGAATTGCTCTGGTTATTGTAGTCAGTGTGCCATGTATAGAGTTGCACTGGTTATTGTAGTCAGTGTTCCACGTATACAGTTGCTCTGGTTATTGTAGTCACTGTGCCACGTATAGAGTTGCACTGGTTATTGTAGTCAGTGTGCCACGTATAGTGTTGCACTGGTTATTGTAGTCAGTGTGCCACGTATAGAGTTGCTCTGGTTATTGTAGTCAGTGTGCCACGTATATAGTTGCTCTGGTTATTGTAGTCAGTGTTCCACGTATACAGTTGCACTGGTTATTGTAGTCAGTGTGCCACGTATAGTGTTGCTCTGGTTATTGTAGTCAGTGTGCCACGTATAGAGTTGCTCTGGTTATTGTAGTCAGTGTGCCACGTATAGAGTTGCTCTGGTTATTGTAGTCAGTGTGCCACGTATAGAGTTGCTCTGGTTATTGTAGTCAGTGTGCCACGTATAGAGTTGCTCTGGTTATTGTAGTCAGTGTGCCACGTATAGAGTTGCTCTGGTTATTGTAGTCAGTGTGCCACGTATAGAGTTGCTCTGGTTATTGTAGTCAGTGTGCCACGTATAGAGTTGCACTGGTTATTGTAGTCAGTGTGCCACGTATAGAGTTGCACTGGTTATTGTAGTCACACGTATAGAGTTGCTCTGGTTATTATAGTCAGTGTGCCACGTATAGAGTTGCTCTGGTTATTGTAGTCAGTGTGCCACGTATAGAGTTGCTCTGGTTATTGTAGTCAGTGTTCGTAAAGACAATGGGCCCAATGTATTAATTTTAAACTATGTGAATGAGGTAATCATCAAATCTGAACGATAAAACCATCGACAATCTCAAATCTCTGAAAAGAATAATCCAATGGACGACTTCAGAAGTCGGTTACGGTATGTTATTCTATCTGTGTTAATATATTTTTACTAATTTATTAGTCTCCGTGGGGATTTTTTGTGTTGTAAGCATTGCTAATAGTAGTGCAAATTTGTCGGAACTACGACAGTCTGTTTCTTAAGTGCATTCATGATATCGGATTTACCAATCCAAGCATTTGTGACAAAACTGTATAAACAAATTGCAATTATATTTATGACTTGAATGATGATAATACATTAAACGTATACTCGTATACGATGGTAATATTAAATATTAAAGTCGCAGACCTTAGTTTTAACTCGTAAAAAATGACACTAGGTTTGATTAATCTACAAACATGTAATACATTTCGATAAAATTACAATACAGTGAAACATGAGTCGGTGACGTTGAAACGATGGAATACCCTTAAAACAAGACTAAAACTCGACTCCATAACTGTTACTTCTCAGACGCGTGTGAGCTTTTAAAAATATTTAAAATGCATTTTGTGATATTGAAAACACTAGGATGACCAGAAACACTTCTGATTTACGGAAATTGATAATCTAAATAAAATCTAAGTAAAGTATTATTTCAGTGATCAAGAACAGCTATAATAGTGAACAATACGCTTTAGTGTTTAAAAACTAGGGTCTGTCACTTTAAGGAGAGAATACAGAGCCAAATGGAACCTAACATAACGACAGGGGACAGTAAGCGGTCAAGGCACAGTGATGTAGGTCTTCTCCAGCTGGATAAAAAGGGGGACAGTCCTGGAATTGTACTCTGTCCATGATGGTTGAATCATTCAAGGCATGGACATTATACCAGTATATACAGGACATAAACTGCCTTATCATTGCTATGACGGACTTTTGTCGACCTTATCCCATTAATCAATTATCAAGACGTATTTACCGGGATAATGGCTCTCTCGTATTCACCGTCATTGTCTTCGTATTACGCGCTGCAATAAATGGACGTCTTAATTGTATCACCGAGCTCGGCCCCGCCATTCATATCACCAAACAGCAACCGAAATTTAAAAACATTGTGCACTGGAATAACAAATACCAATTAACCGGTTCGCTCAAATTTCACGTTCTGTATATTTAACATTTTTAATTCATTCCGCATTTGAAAAAAAAGAAGATAATACTGCGCATGCGTTTTGAGAATGAAGCCAACTGTAGATCTCTCAAACGTTTTTTTTTGTTCCGTTGTAGGTAGATTCTCATACTCAGAGCGCTCGCCTGATGTGCGGTCGATCTAGGATCGATTCACGTTAGTAGGCCCATTGTGCTATTTCTCGTTCCAGCCAGTGTTCCATAACTGGTGTAACAAAAGCCGTGGTATGTACTATTCTATCTGTGGGATGGTGCATATAAAAGATCCCTTGCTGCTAATCGAAAAGAGTAGCTCATGAAGTGGCGACAGCGGGTTTCCTCTCTAAATATGTGTGGCCATTAACCATATGTTCGACGCCATATAACCGTAAATACAAAGTGTTGAGTGCATCGTTAAATAAACCATTTCCTTTCTTCCTCATATTCCGATTACTTCCATGTTTTGTCTTTAAGTAGGATGAAATACGAATAACTTTCTGAGGTTGTGGCTCAGTGGTAAAGCATTCACCTGCAGCAAAACCAGTATTAACCACACATATTGTCGTGTGTTAGAGTTAAACCAGTATTAACCACACATATTGTCGTGTGTTAGAGTAAAGCCAGTATTAACCACACATAATGTCTGTTGTGTGTTAGAGTAAAACCAGTATTAACCACACATATTTTCTCTTGTGTGTTAGAGTAAAGCCAGTATTAACCACACATAATGTCTGTTGTGTGTTAGAGTAAAGCCAGTATTAACCACACATATTGTCTCTTGTGTGTTAGAGTAAAACCAGTATTAACCACACATATTGTCTCTTGTGTGTTAGAGTAAAGCCAGTATTAACCACACATAATGTCTGTTGTGTGTTAGAGTTAAACCAGTATTAACCACACATAATGTCTGTTGTGTGTTAGAGTAAAGCCAGTATTAACCATACATATTGTCTCTTGTGTGTTAGAGTAAAGCCAGTATTAACCACACATATTGTCGTGTGTTTGAGTAAAACCGGTATTGACCACACATATTGTCGTGTGTTGGAGTAAAACCGGTATTGACCACACATATTGTCGTGTGTTTGAGAAAAACCAGTATTGACCATACATATTTTCTGTTGTGTGTTAGAGTTAAACCAGTATTAACCACATATAATGTATGTTGTGTGTTAGAGTTAAACCAGTATTAACCACATATAATGTCTGTTGTGTGTTAGAGTAAAACCCAGTATTAACCACACATAATGTCTGTTGTGTGTTAGAGTTAAACCCAGTATTAACCACATATAATGTCTGTTGTGTGTGAATTAGCCACATATAATGTCTGTTGTGTGTTAGAGTAAAACCATTATTAGCCACACATAATGTCTGTTGTGTGTTAGAGTAAAACCAGAATTAACCACACATAATGTCTGTTGTGTGTTAGAGTTAAACCAGTATTAACCACACATATTGTTTCTTGTGTGATAGAGTAAAACCAGTATTAAAGGCGCAGACCCTAGTTTTAACCCATAAAAAATGGACAGTAAGTTTAGTTAATTTACAAACCTGTAACTCATTTGGATAAAGTTACAATAAGAGTGAAAGAAGAGTCTGTGACGTTAAAACAGGAAATATCCTTAAAAATGACAAGAACTCGAATCTATAAACCGCTACTTCTTAGACGCACGTGTGTTTTTAAAAAATATGAAAATGCAATATTTGGTACTACAAAAACCAGGATGACTTGGTTCTATGGAAATGGATAATCTAAAGAATAACATATGAGTAATGTTTGATTTCAGTGATCACAAACGGCTCTAATAGTGAAAACAAATATGTTGTAGTGTTTAAAAACTAGGGTCTGTCCCTTTAACCATGCATATTGTCTGTTGTGTGTTAGAGTAAAACCAGTATTAAGGACACACATTGTCTGTTGTGTGTTAGAGTAAAACCAGTATTAAGGACACACATTGTCTGTTGTGTGTTATAATAAAACCGGTGTCAACCATACGTTGTCAAGGTGAAATTCTATAGACACTAGAATCATGTAGAATGTTAGTTTTTGTTATGTATCATAATGGCAATAACTGTTGTTGTTCTGACACATCTCACTAACAACTAACAACTAATCACCAACCAACTGTCCTGGACAGATAGCTCAGATAGCCCATGACAGCGTGTTTGAACCTTAACTGAATAGCTGCATTAAAATAACTTTCAAGTGAAATGAAATCCATTCTTGTTAACCAAACTGCCTATGCTGACTAGCCAATGCATTTTAAAATACTTGAACTAAACACATCGAATACACATCTAAGCCGGAGTGTTTTGTAGTTTCATCTGGAGTTGTCTTTTCCTCCTGAAGTCGTCCCCCAAACAAACAAGCTGACAGGCTCATATTTACTGGACAAACTTCCAAGACTCAAATGTTCTGTCTACAACGAACCTGTCAAGGAAAATTTGAGTTTTTCAGCCAAACAAAATTTGCTTCCTAGGTAAAGACATTTGCCCTGCGTGATCCACGCTATGTGGGGGAAATTGTCTGCATTTCCACCGGAGCACGTCGGGGCTATTTGGTGGCGCTAGTGGTATGCAAATTGCGACATTAGTGAAGTCGTTGGCAAATACTTGACCGAGTCATCTCGAATCAGTTGTTTTGTCCGGCTCCGGGTTTTACAGTCAATGCTGAAAGACGGTTCCTGGGAAGGACGGTCGTTCAAAAACACCAAAACAAAACTACGCTAGACTGGTATCCGATCATTTAGCAGTCTACATAGAATCAGTTGACTATCAGCGTGCATTTACTGACACGCGTTATTTGCAGACGTATCCTTCTTGGTGACACAGAGCGGTCGTTGAACATCATGTAATCATATGCAAGGCGCCATTTGTTCTCGTCTTGTATGCTTTTATTTGCACGTGCAATGTGCACGTGCATTTGCCACGTGGCACATTGCATCTATGCCACTTGTGAGCTGTTACGGTACAAACCGACAGATGACAGAAAGTTTTCTTGCGTCCATATTTCTCATCAAATTTCCATTTGAACAAAACGCGCACACCGTGTTGGAGTTGTGAGTTAATTTTCTGTCAGTTAGTTTTGTTTGAACGGTGATTACTGGGATGGGCGAGAGTAAGTCGACACCGCGCGTCCTTCGACCCTTAGATGATTGCTAGAAAATTACATTACCATATGTCAACATGTGATATTCTATGACATTCTAGCAGCACTAATACACGAAAAAATCTCTCAGTTCATTGAGCAAACCGCCAAATACATTGTTACACCAGACCACATAATTAAACTGTATGTTGTTGGCTTTATTTTCTCTCTTTTTTTTCTAAAGAGCAGCTAACAAATATTAAAATGTATCTCTATTTGTTTTAACTTATTTCGTTTTCGTTTTTATTTCCACATTAAGGATCAAGCACGCTGCCCTGGTCTTTCCATTCAGATCGTTCAGAACACGGATTAATGGTTAATGAGATAGATGTTTTCAATAGTGACATTACCTTCACACTGAGACACTAAAGCTGTGAGCCTGGAATGCGAATCAAATGCCAACCAGGCTTGTGTTTGATGGCTGAATGAGGCTGGTAACTTGTTGATATTGCGCACAGAGTCATTCCAGGCTCGGCGGAGAGAAAAAAAAACGACAGAGGAGGGTTTATTGCTCCCTACCAAAAATTAAAAGTGATAGACAAGCTGGTTAAAATACTACAGGGATGCATCTGAGAGTATTTTCTATTGAAGAACGTATGACTCAATGATCCGTGCTTGTAAACGTTTACTGTCTGGACTCATTGCTCATTCCCAGAGAGCACACTGGAACTGATGTCATCACTTAGTGTGATGAGGCAGACTAGAGTATTTATGAGAGTCTTGGGTCACAATCTATCCACAGCACGGAAACTGTATTCATCGCCGAGTGTGTCATAAGTCAACGTATAAATCTGAGTCTTATTCTAAACTAAATACACACAGAAACTGATGTAATCAGTTTCTGTTCATGGACTAGAGGATAAACTGAGTTTGATATATATATAGCATGGAACGTGATATGACCACTTTGTGTGTCTTTGACACAAGTATAAATTTGAATGTCAGTCTAAAACACAATACACAAACTGATGTCATCACTTTTTGTGATGTCATAGAGTCTCAGTTCAGAATAAACACAACAGAACTGACGTCATTACATTTATGATGTTATAGTCTTTATCCAGAATAAGCCAAACACAGAAATCGACGTCATCAGTGTGAGGACATTAAATTAGCCCAATATTTTTCTCATCTAGATTTGGTACAGAGATGCAGCTTTCAACGACATCCTGTTAAATACAGGGAAGATAAGTGTCGGAATATTTTAAAAACAGCGTTACTAAGGGTTTATCTAAATAACAGGAAGTCATGTCTGTCTTCATATCTTTACCGAATTTCATAACTTATAAATATCAAATGATGAAAACATGCAATATCTTTTGTAGACATATCACTCAAAAACAACAGTTATTACTCAAACAAAAATATTGCGTAATTTCAGTCAACACGGTAGCGCAGAACAAACAAAAAAACAATATCTTTTCAACTAATTTTAATAACGATTTGTGAAACAAGGAGCAAAATTTGAATGATCTGGAAATTGTTTACCCATGGCCATCATGTGTTGTCCAGAAGAGAAGTGGAAAGAATATATTCGCTGTTTACAGGAAAGAAGTAATTTTTGCTGGAGTCTAAGCGGACGTTAAAAATGAGTTTCAATTTGATGTAATTGCTCGATGCTGCTCGAACACCACGTCCCGCGGTAACACGACACCGTCACTGCGTCGACGTGCTCACGGCACTGCTGCTTTACGGGTCTTCGGTAAAATAACAATCACGTGATCCAGGTGACCTTTGTGAAATCACTCCGCAGCTAACTACACAGTTTCCAGAGTTAATGAATTCTGTGTTCAAAGATCAACGCAACCAGATTGAGGGCAGGGATTTTGATACAGATTTCAAACCATTTTTTAACATTATTGAATCTGGGGCTACGGAGTTCTCGTCTAAGTGAAAACTGTCTGGACATAATAGATTTTTTATTAAATTTAAGCCGCGTTATAAACTGTCATATTTCTTTGTGTTATTTGGAAACTGTAGTCGCACAGTTGCAGTTTGGAATTCTGTCTTAATTCGAATACTACCATCAATAAACAAACACGCCATCAAGGGAGCGTGTTTAATCGCACATTTCTATTTATTTACAGCATTATAAATTCTAATTACATAGGATGCTTAATGATTTTACCAAACCTGAACAACAAAACGTTATAATCAAAATAAATTCAAAATCGTATTATTTGCACAAGGCAGAGTCAAACGAATGTTTAGACCACGTCGTGGTTTACATTATTCACCATTAGTTGCTTCGCCGTTGGAGAACTGACACTCATTCTGAACGACAAAACCGTTATGGGCGATCAAGACCGTATTTCTGCACAATGCAGAGTCGAATGGGTATTTGGCAAAATAATCTCTGTCTAGTGTCTTGTCTGTAGGAGGACAGCCACTCCCGAGGAGATCCTTTACTGGACATTACTTCTTGCACCGCCACAAATAGGATTATCACTCTCAGACTAGTTTACTAAATTAAACCTAGCACAGGACAGAGCTCATTGGAATAAATAGAGATGTGATGACATGTACTCATGAAACACTATCAAAATAGTGATGATATCAGATGATCGCCAAAGTTGAGCATATCCTGCCCCAACAGTGGCACCCAACATAATTACTGTCACTTCATTACAACAATGAAAAAAAAAAAATGTTAAACATATGGAATAGCATCAGCCATCATTTTGGTCAGTGATGCATCGTATTTAGTAGATATAGCCTCCAAATGTCTGCCATAAAACATTTTAACACTCAATGACGATATAATTCTTCCTACCTCGTAGGCGGACTGCCACTCAAGACCGATGTTATAAATAACTGAGATAGCAAAGTTATTACGATTTATGCTTTTTAGAAGACAACATTTAAAGTATAAATGTTTACTTGAAATAGCGCCTTTTTCTATTTGTGAACACAGTTTTATTTGCTACAAGAAGGCACGTGCAGAACGTGCGTGCATATTTTGTGTTATTGCCCCACCGTAATAATATTTATAAACAGCTCGTGTAAGTGATGGACAAATAGTGTTTTATTTCGACAATTCCACCACAGACTAAACATACGAACTTGCTACAATCAGTGTATACGTTATAAATATATTCCATGTATAGCTGCAGAGTTTTAGTACTTGCACGCGGCATTTTATTGTCAGATAGTCTAAATACAACTCACACAAAAAATGGCCAACAAGTTTTATTTTCTCTCTAAACTTGGCAAAGGAACGCTATAATGAGGAGCGTTGTGTAAATACACAACTAGAATAGAAAATATTGGTGCGCAAACACAAGTGCGCAGGACAAAGAAAATAATCATTACGTGTACGCGCGCAGTTGAAATGGGAATTTGTTTTCTTACCGTGAATGATATAAGCTCAATATTTATAAATAAGACAATAAAAACTGTTTTTATTAAATTATCACACAGCAATAAACTCGGTTGTTATGTACACTGATATACGATAGCGTAGCTTGCTTTAATTATTACGTCATGTTACTGTATGACCAGAGACAACTGTGATATAAAAGCGAAGTACAGTGTGTAGCTGTGTTGGAAATACTTATGTATCAGTGTGCGACCTTCTAGGTAGAGGTATGGACATTCATGGACAAATAAATTATATAAAATGTTGTGCATTATATAAAAAGAACTCTTTGGAACATTGTTTTTTCAGCCATGTAAATCAAGCATTATATGCATATGTGTGTGTGTGTGTGTGTGTGTGTGTGTGTGTGTGTGTGTGTGTGTGTGTGTGTGTGTACAGAAAAAGTATTAATAAATACTATTAAATAAATAAATAAATAAATAAATAAATAAATATCAAAATATTGTGGTTGAAGGTTTGTTTGCAAACACTGTTTAATTAAGTGCGATACGGAAGTCTTGCTACCTGTAAGTGTTATCCTACTGTCCAGGTGATTTTAACACCTGTGTGAGATAAGAGTGACAGACACTGTGTTGTTCCAGCATGCCGTTTCTCGTGGGGACGAGGAATGTGCTGTGAGTGAGTGTGTGTTGGCTATACAGTGAGTACAGCGGGTGCTAGTTGGTCAATATATTAGGTAAACACTCTAATCTATAAGTTGTGATGTAATCAGCGGGAGATAACTCTCAGACTGCGGGATTGACACCCCGATCATTAGACGCCTCCCGGCGTGCCCCTGTATCATCGCGGTGTCCCTTTTCATAGAAGATGCCGTCACGTGATGCCGTCAAATTAAATTTGTCGAGACATAGCCGTCGTCGTGAATAGTAAACCTTGGTTAAATTTGATCGTGTGTCTCTTCCGCCAACGCAAATGGTTCCTTTTTAAAGATGTTTATATATCATTATTACATTAATCAGATATAGCAACTTCATGTGTGTTTATTTGAAGTAGGGACTATGTAAGAGTTCGGTGTTCTACTAACTGAAGTTCCATCTAGTTACAGACAGTAGGAATCTTCATACCAAATACTAGCTATGATACGTTTGTATGTTTGTTTGCAATTAATTTTTCCGTCCGACCGCCCATCAGTCTTTTTGTTCAGTGATTTTGTTGATGTTTACTCATTCATTCATTCATTCATTCATTCATTCTATTACATTAATTTTAAAGATAATTATATTTATTTACTATTATTTTGTTTTCTTTATGAGCTGTATTTTTATTTTCAAATGTATTTTCTAAATACTTTTCGTTATTTATTTATCTATTTATCTCTTTACTTAGTATTACTTAAATAATAAGATATTACATTTTAATTTGTTCGGCTTTTCTGTATTTATGGAATGTATTCTTTTGATGACATTTAATATCAATTGTAACTTTTCTGTTATATCAGACTGCAATATATTTTGTACATTTGCTGACATAAAACATGAAAGACATGTTTCTATAACAAATATGAGTTACATGAACAAGCTGAATGCCTGACACTTAACCCCAAAAAATCGAACACACTATTTAATAACGACTTGTTATGTTTTTCGAGATTTATGCGTTTATAAACCAACAACAAAACACTGCCGCTTCCATTCATAAAATTACGGGAAATGTCGGATGATACTTTCGCGCCAAAACGTTCACTTCCCCGCGCGAGACTTGTTTCGTGGTTGTGAATGCATTACCGGGATCTCAACATGACGTTTGGTTCGATTCGACGTGTCTACCTTTCAGAACAACAATCGCTACTCCCGTAATTGAAACACCAACGAAAATACAGACACACACATAACAAAGGTAAATCTCTTACAGGGTTCATGATGGGCGACAACTCCCGTGGGAAATCATAATTAGTGGCAACAGGTAAAAGTCGGAAACATTCGTCATAACAAAAAACATAATTGATGTCTAACAAAAATGAAATGAAGTAATAAATAGGTTAATAATAAATAATAACATGGCATGTTGTCATCAACGTCAATGTATTCGTACGCCAAGTAATTCCATTCAAATACATGTCATGGCCGTACTTTAAAAAACAACAAAAAAACAACACATATCAATAAAGACACTTTAAAGTATAAAGATCACCTTTTTCGTATGGTTATGCCTCATCACCCCTACCCCATCCCCGCCACCAACTAGGTACAACCCCGAATGTGGGCCTGCGTTTCCTTTTATCGTTTTGTATTATAGCCACTGTCGGTGATTACAATTTAAATTTTTTAAAAGTGCCTAGGCTTTATATCTGTATTGTAAAATTATTTCTGTTAGTCACTGCAGTCATATAAACAGCGCTGCTATGAGCAGGATACAGTCTGTGTTCATTAACTGCCCATATTAATTTTATTTATACGGAACAACAATCATTATAAAAGAGACCGGTGTTCACAGTACACTGACAGTTTTAATAGACTCAAAAACGTAATAGGATTAAAACGGAATAACTTTAAGTATATTAAAGAAAATTAATTTAATAGTTTCGTTTCATTTATTGTTTCATTTAGGATTAAAACGGAATAACCGTAAGTATATTAAAGAAAATTAATTTAATAGTTTCGTTTCATTTATTGTTTCATTTAGGATTAAAACGGAATAACCGTAAGTATATTAAAGAAAATTAATTTAATATTTTCGTTTCGTTTATTGTTTTATATATGTATAAATACATGTATATATAATTTTTAATTTAAACAAAATTGAATATTTGTAAATAAAGAAAACTAAATTAATAGGGTTTTTTTTTAGTATTTTACAGACGTCAGGCTTTAAAATTATAATATATATATATATATGTAATATAATTAATATATAATACACCCACCCCTTGATTTGTGTTCAGAAAAAAAGAGTATCTATAGACCGTCCCATCCAATTACAAAAATGTTTTAGTTAATAATTTCAGTTTGGTTTGACGTTAGAACAAAAGTAAATGTGTTTTGAAAATAACAAACAAATACTATTTTTGTGTGCAATTTAGAAAACAATTGGCTTAGAAATAAAGAACTTGTAGTAAATTTCATAGTTTGAAAAAAGGCGTTCCCTGTGGGATGGACTATATATATTAAAACAGATATCCTAAATTATGTACGTTTGATTGGGATTGAACAGAATTATATATATATATATTAAATTCAGTTTTAACCGACAAAACGTGGGTCCCACATTGAAAGATCTGTTACACATTTCAAAATTCGTCTTTACTTTTTTTAATACAATGAGTTTTAATTCGAGCATGTTTTCTAAATAAACAAATAGTGTTGTGTTTGTCAGTGGTACACTGTTCAAAGGGGGCGACATCGCGTGGCGATGTTCGGTGTTTCGCGCACTATAAGTATAAATCGGCTTGTGGTCAACTATTCCAGTCTCGCAGCGTTGACCGGTTTCGTAATTTTGGTATTCGGTCTGTCATCCCATTGTAATCGCTGAACGAGTGTCATCTCCCAAAACAACCTGATATTAGTCCATCTCACACAGAAATTTCACTCATCTCCCAATACAACCCGATATTAGTCCATCTGACACACAAATCTCACTCGTCTCCCGAAACAACTAGATATTAGTCCATCTGACACACAAATCTCACTCGTCTCTCAAAACAACCCGATATTAGTCCATCTCATACACAAATCTCAGTCATCTCCCGAAACAACCAATATTAGTCCATCTCACAGAAATTTCACTTATCTCCGAAAACAATCCAATATTAGTCCATCTCACAGGAATCTCACTAAACTCCCGAAACAAATTGATATTAGCCCATCTCACAAAGGAAGGAAATACATATTTCAAGAACATCTGAGTGTAGGTTTAATCTTAGGTTTATTATTATTTATATGGTAACTGAGACACTTGGTATACACACGGAGAGACGAAACCCGCTGCCGCTACATATGCTACTGTTATCGCTTGTTGGCGAGGGATACAGTGTTTGGTGACCAGTTACGGAACGAGTAAAGATCGAACACACAGCGTGTAGAACCTTACGCGAATTCTCTACCAGTGAGCTATATCCTCACGCCTGTCCTCTTACAATTGTCTGACTTAACAGTAAATAATTTTGTGTTCCACTAATAGTAATAATAAACAGTTAATTGTGTAAATATTTTAAACAGTAAAAGTACTATAAATCGTATTATCAAAATTAATATTGTATATCATAAATCACCACCAATAGTTCAATTCTTGAATTGACATGTTTTGGAATTTTTGTCTTTGTAACAATTAGCAATAAGATGATATATATATATATATACAGTGGTCGGCCTTGGTCAACAAAAAAGAGGTTTAAAAAATCGCCACTTTCAGAATTTTGTAGCCGCTTAAAGAAACAAAATCGCCACATTTATTTTATATATAATGTATATATATTATATTTATATATAATAATATTTATTATTGTTATTATTATTTTATTTTTTATTTTTATATTTGTGTTAGTATTATTATTATTTATTTTTATTTTTATTTATTTATTTATTTTTATTTTTATATTTGTGTTAGTATTATTTATTATTGGTGTTGGTATTTGTATTTGTATTTATTGTAATATTTCCATTTGTATTAGTATTAGTATTATTTATTGTTGTTGTTGCTATTTTAGTATTATTTATTATTATTGTTATTGGTGGTGGTGGTGTAGCGACTGTTGTTGATTCTGATAACATCATTACTGAGACTCACTAACCTGCTTTAAAATGTTATACATTTTTTCTGTTGTACAGGTTAATTTAAAATGTTGGTAAGGGATATTTTCTTTGTATAACAAAATATTTATATTCGATTACAACTCATCAACTTAAAATTAAATAACGTTTGTTGTGATCGGTTATTTCGGAGTATTACAAATAAAAATTTGAATTATACAGAATTTAAATTCATCTTTCTGCTCTCACTTTCCGTGTACGTGATGTGATGTACGCCACCTCTCTGTTGCTCTTGTCTGATCTGGCCTCCAACAACGGATTTTACACCCCGGGGACTCGGGTATCAGTCGTGTGTGACGTTCCGGGCACACCAATCTACGATAGAGCACATTTCACTTTAAAAACATATAAATAGCGCTGTGCGTGCGCTTTACAGTTTGCCGGGCGTTTCTTGTCATAATTACAGGTTACATTTACCGTTTGTTTTTCACAACAGCACATTATTAAATAAATATCTATATTTAATTTCATTTCGTTATAAATAAATATTATGTTGAACCTTTTCATGTTCCATGAAAAAAATCCTTAAAATATTTATTAATTTATTATTGTTTATCATATCTATCCATCTATCTATCTATCCATCTAGCTATCTATCTATCTATCTATCTGGTACGTTATTTATTTATTTATTTATTCATTTATTTCATTTATTCATTTATTCATTTTTATTTTTATTTATTTACTTTGTATTTGGTTTAGTTATTTATTATTACTGTTCTTTTATCTTTATTTACATACTTATTCATATAATAAATTATTCATTAATGTGTTTATATTTTCATTATCGTTGCTTCGATTATTTATTATATTATTATTTATATTTATTTACTGTTTATTGACTTTGCTTTCCTTTTTAATAATCTGTTGGTATTAATTATAATTGTTTCCTTTTTAAAATATTTAATTATTTATTTATAATATATTTTTAATATCTGTATTAAATTTTTTTTATCTAATAATATACTAATAATACTGAGATACATGATTATATTCAAATATTAAAGACCTAACAAATGTCTGGTAATAAAGTATAGTTGCCACATAATATTACCTGTATATATATATACTTATAATAAATCGTCATTGTCATTGTATTTGTTATAAAATGTGATACATGTACTAGAAAAATAGTTTGAATAGATATTGTCGCATCAGAAAATTAAATACATGTATATTACAAACTTAATAGATCTGTATTTATATGAATGAATGAATAGATAAATGAATTGATGAATGAATGAGTTAATGTATGTATATATAAATAAATAAATAAATAAACGAACAGTAGATTAGTGTAAAAGATGGCCTTCGTGAAGCCAA
Source organism: Gigantopelta aegis (assembly GCF_016097555.1). NCBI lineage: Eukaryota > Metazoa > Mollusca > Gastropoda > Neomphalida > Peltospiridae > Gigantopelta > Gigantopelta aegis. Next base: position 4,257,893 of record NC_054702.1, on the reverse strand, counting down.
GGATACGAGACGTACTGCTATAGTTTACACGAAGAGTTGTAAATAGAGGAAACATCACGAGCGGGTTTTTTTTTCCTAAACTTATATTGATATATGGCGATCCCAACTTAATACTGCAAGAAAATAGTCTCGTCTTCAAAGCAGTCCAATATTTCAATGCAGAAAGCAAAGGTTTTGACTGATAAAACCGTCCATCTTCTCCTTTATTCTTCTTGTTTCTCTATTCTAATGTATATACAAATATTTATATTTTTACAGGTTAAAAATACAATAGTTCTACTTTTTTCAACACTAAATGCACATCTTGTATTTTTCTTAACATGTCTATGTTGACCAGTTATCATTTCAATTGTATAATGTCTTTATATAGATTATGCCTGTTGACCAATCTCATCTATTAATATAAAAACAGAAATAAATCTTTTTTAAACCAGTCTTTGTACAAAACTGAGTTCATAGGATTTTCTTTAGTGGGAAAAGAGACATTTTTGGTTTTCCAGTACTGGAGAAAAATACGATTACTTGTTTATAAATTGGTAAGTCAGCGTGCTACAATTATAACTATATCAAGTACATTTGTTATTTGTAGAGAATAACATCTTACATGTAATGTTATTTTATCAATATACATCATTTTATTTGTTAAATGTTGTGTGTTTCTGTGTTTGGTATTTGATTGTATTTACTTTAACATGTTTTAAATAAAATGTGACCAGAATATATTTAGAAAGAAAATAAGTACAAAGCAGGGCTCCGATGAATCAAAACTAAATAATTCACCATCATTATAAACAACATGTTGAATTAATTTTTAAGTACAACATTTTATATTTCACAGTTTGCTGCAATATCTGAATTTGGCATCATTTACGACTTTTTTCTTCTTCAAAGGATAACAATATGAGAGGGGTTGAGTCCAAGTGTATAAAGCAATTGTACACTTACAGATGTTGTTTCGGGTTTATTCTACACATATTTACTCAAACTCTACTGCATTTACACTTATAAACAACAAAAAACAAACCTCCAAAGAAAACTTTTAATCAATGGGCACAGTTTTGGGTTTGGTCCGTTCGTAAAATATGGATGAGAATGAACCAAATAAGGCACACGTCGTTTGAGTGGTGTAAAATGTGAAATTGATCACTTGAGAAATGTACACACGAGCGGCCCGCTGTCGATCTCGAGCAAATCACTATGTCGATATCACTGAAAGCCCGCCAGTGTCACTTAGTGTACGCCGTTATGTGCTGCTTCTCTTCAAACATGCCACCTCGCAGTTACTAACGCAGGGCTAATGTACAACTGTTTTGATAAAAACCAATTAAAGGTGTGATTTGTTTAAGGTACAAGCGCTTGAAAAATATCACATAAATGTTTTAATTTATTATCATAATTTTCTTCTTAATTTTTTTCTTAATTTTTTTCGTCATCACGATTATTATAATAATAATTATTATTATTATTTATTATTATTATTATTATTATTATTATTATTATTGTCGTTGTTATTATTATTATTATTATTATTATTATTATTATTATTATCATCGATATTTCTACGTTAAGGTATCGACAGTCTCCTCAGTTAACATTAAACTTAATGTAGTTATTCATTTTATTTTATATCATTGTTATATAGCGATGGTTGCAGCAGTGGAAGACACAGCAATGACAGTAGCATAGCAATCAATAATTACGTGGTTTAAATATAAACATATATCGTTAGTTTTTACATTTGAGTAATTTACACAAATGCTATAACTTATAAAAACATCCGAGAGAGCGATCGCGCACGAGAACGTTTTGTTGTATACAAGACTAAATAGTGACCATGCCTGCCTATAACTGCTAACTATGTGTTATCGTATTTGTGTGGTCATCTGATATTTCCAAGCAGCACAGTCAAATTAGTTGGATATCATGTTCTAGAGTGAACATCAACAGTAGGGTGTGGTAGTTATACGTTGTGGAGTAGTTGCTCCTACTGCTATGTCTATGCCGCATGTTGAACGCCTTGAGCCTTGAGACAATGGAGAGAGAGATATACACTACTGATGAATGCTTGTCTTCAGATCACAGGTACAGGACTACAGTACCTGCAGACGACGATGCCAAGCAAAATCATATCCGTGGTAGTTATACAACACCGCAGCGACAAAACAGAGCAATTAGAATGCTCTCCAGACCAATGGAACAAATGCAACACCAGTGTGGATCACATGATTCTGGAGTCATTTGACAAATGAAAAGGACAACGACTATTGGGTGTCAAAAGATGGTAAATCCAAACATGAAGTGATGAACTCATGAAGGCAGCTGCATGTTGCCAAAACCTTTGGCAGAAATTGTAGCTAAATTATTAAATTTGTTCTCTTTAATGATTTGTTTTGGTTTGGGTTTTTTTTTTTTTTTGGTTTTTGTTTCTTTTGTTTTGTTGAGGTTTTTTGTTGTGGTTTTGGGTTTTTTTTTTTACATTTTATTGACTTTCTTTTAATTTTAGAGCGACTTTCTCTTTATAATTACAAAACGTCCGCTTTTATACGATTTCCTCAATTCTGATTGGACGACATGGAAGAAAAACTGATAAACCTCAGAAAATGACGTCATTACGCCAGCTGGGACGTCATTACGTAAAACAGGTCATGGAAAGGACACTAGAAGCTTATTTATGTGTATTTTAACTAAATATGGTGTGTCCAGGCGCTTGTGCATACATTTTAGAAGAGGGTAGGAGCTAAATTGTGGCTAGCGAAATTTATAAGGGGTTAAGACATGTTTTCCTGGAAAAGTATTGAAAACCAGAGAAAATTTGCTTGATCAAAGGGAGGGTTCGCCGTAACATACCCTCTGCACAAGCTCCAGTCTTTGTAATTATATAAAATATGTTTGTCATTTTGTAATGAATTTATCGATGTACAAACTGCCTAAAATTGCGTAGCGTAGTGAAGGATTTTAAACAAAACACCTCAGAAATGACGTGAATACGTCAAATGGGACGTCATTACGTAAAGCAGATCATGGGAAGAACGGTAGAAACTGATTTATGAAGTATGTGTAGTTTTAACTAAATAAGTCGTGTTGTTTGTAATTATAAGAATTGTTCGTAATTTTTTGCGAATTTATCGATGTTAACAGTCACAAATTTAGCATAAAATCGCTTCGCTACGCTACGAAAAATTACGAACAATTCTTATATAAATTGTTACCTTGCAGTGATTTATTTTTTAAAACTTTATTTGAAAGCGACGTTCTCGTGAATCGTTTTGCTTTAAAATAACTTTTTCTTGGTACGTGTTTCTTTAGAGTTGCTTTGTCTTTCTCCTGCGGTCATATCTAGAAAGATGTGTATCGTCCCGGGGAGCGGCAGTCTACCTATAGGGTGTACTACACCAAATAAAATCCCATAGGCGACCATGTTAACGTTTGTGTTTAAAAACACCATATGCAATATATCAACCAACTATGACTCATAAATATCAGTCTTACAACCCAAACCTTAAAGTATTAACTGAGGAAAATGGTATCTTTCACGGCTCATTTTCGGTATAACCAGATGTTTTTACAACATCCCTAGTTTTGCACAAAATTAGAGTATCGTTTTACATGTAGCTCATACATGTTTTAAGCACAAGACTTCTTGACACAGTGGTACTAGATGAAATAAAATTGCATAAATCTTTTGCCCAGATGAAACAAATTTTTCACGACAAACACATTTATGACCAATGGCAGCACTTGTGGTATTAACTGCTCTATCAAAGGTTCGGTGCACCTCGAACGTTTACCCAGCCGGATGTTGTTTGGTTTAGTACTACCTATAGTTGAAGCGTATGACAGTGCTTCATGGTAGCACCACGACCTTGTCAAAACACACCCCTTCGAATCTGTTTTGTGCAGGGATACCAATTTTTATTATGGCAACGATGTTTGTGTTCTTATTAACTGACGACTTAAAAGTGGCTCTTCCAGTATAATTCTTGATCTATATTTCGGAAGCTGTTTAATTACCAGTGTATTAGATAGCAGCGCATACAACACACAACAGTACAGATCGTAATCACGGGGTGGCGAATTTCTTGTAAAAACACAACGTCTTAGCCTCATCGTACGGGAGCTGTGGTTGGGGCCGTCTCGCCACTGACAGAGGAATACGTCCTCAGAGGGACGACGTTTTGGTGACTACCAGCCCTGTAACACGATGCTGCTGTTGCTTCCATATGTAAATTTCCCCCTCAATCACAAAAACGTGGGTGGGTTTATGTGGTGACATCGGATCTCGGCTTGATAGCAAATATGTGCAAGTCTTGAGTGGTTGGATCTGAGAAAGAGGAATGCCATTTGTGTTTATGAAAACAAAATGACAATAACACTCGGCCACAACGCCTCACAAAGAAGCCATTGAAATCCTCTTAATAGTGTGTGCTTTTAATTTCTTCTACGCAGACCGAGTGTGGAGTGCTGGCTTCGGAGAACATACTTTTTACACCGCCAAATCCATTAAGGTTTCTCAACACAGTTTTACTTTACACGCAGCCAGAACTTAAGAACTTTTTAAAGCAAATAACTGCACTTTATAAAAGATTAGGAAGAGATATTTAATATTTGAATATAAAATACTACGACCGAGGTATTTGCTGCATATGCCACGAAAGAGAAGGTACATGTGTACGGAATATACAAACACTGTCAGTCGTTACTGTTATCTCGCATCCGGTTAGTTTCTACAAAATCTCATCTGTATTCCCATGTGTAATTCAAAATGACCCACGACACTCGAATATTTCAAAGTTAACATAATTGATTATTAAATATGGAATTTAGGGTGGGGTTTTGTTGGGTGTGCTTTTTTTTCTTGCTTTTTTTTTTTGCTAAACGGCATTAACCAAAAGTTTAAAAAGTATGTTTTTATGAAATATTTATATTATTAGTATGTTAATGTTTTTTGTTAACTTTCCGACGCCATATAACCGTAAATGAAATGTGTTGAGTGCGTCGTTAAATAAAAGATTTCCGTCCTTTTGTTAACTTGTAATAATGCGGCCGAGAGATAACTTTGATTAGCACATATATATCATACAATATTTATTATTATATACTAGTTTTACATAGGCTGTTTTCACATTTAATGTATATTTTAAAACATTTTATATTAATATACTACTTTAATTATATCTATGTTCTGTTGTGTGTCAAACAAAATTTAATTTTGAATTGATTTGAGTGTAATCTTCTTTTATATATTTTAATTTTCGTGTACGAAACTTTATAATATTATATTTTGATACATTTCTCTTGAAGAGTTTGTATAACATATTTTTGTTGAACGTTTTGTGTGTACTCTCATATATAATGGTTCTAAATGAACATTGGTTCTCGTCTGTCATTTTATGTTTAGGAAAACATTAAATTTGTTAAAAGTTACTCATTGATTTTGCACATTGATTTTTTAATCATCGGCCGAGGACATCCGCTACATTGTTCCATTAGTAGCAAGGAATATTTTTATATGCATTATCCAACAGACATGACAGCACATACCACAGCCTTTGCTATACCAATGGGCTTACCGATGGGGATCGACTGACCGCACATCAGGCGAACGCTTTACCACCGGGCAGATTAAATGAGATTTCTTCACAGACCGTGTTTGGCGTCAACTCTATATTGCCAATAAAAGTGTTTATAAATCATGAGTAAAATAAATAATGTTCCATATGTTTTTAAACTTATATATGTTAGGCGTCGCGTATCATCTTATAATATTCCATACAAACTACTGGGGAACTAGTCTACATTACGTCACTACAGGTGCAGTGTTGTCAATCTTTAAACAACCTTGTACACAACAATTTTCCCATGAACTTTCCATTGAGAAAACGTCAAGTCAGTTTATTGATGGGTGACATTCGATTTTATCCCCCTTTGTGTGTTTTTTAAATGCCTGAGATTCTTTCAAATTAGAATCAGAGCTCTAAATTAAATAAGTTTATCGACTTTGACAGTTTGAGATAGTTTCCCCGCTAAACAGAGAGTTGTCACTCGAAGCGAAGGGTTGACCCGGTAAATAATAAATATTGTCTATTCCCATAAAAACCTCACAATAATCGATACGTCGGTTTTAAAGTCGTCGTAGACATTGTGAATGGAGGAATATTATTTAAATAGACCTCGGAAACGCCAACACTTAAATTAACCTTGTTGTATAATTGCCTTGAGATGCAAGTCGTTTGTTATATCTATAAATATTTCTGCATAAACATCAAAAGTAGTTAACTTGGCAGAAATAACATTTGACATTGCTCAGTACAAATGTGTATATATCAGCGAGCGTAGTTTTTAAGTAAATAAATAAAATACAATAATGAACATAAGTATGGGATGTTGGACAAGTATTTTGTTACTGTTTCCTGTAGATATACATGTTATATTATAATATTTATAGTAAGTAATAGTTTTGGATGTTGTGGAAAACGCACTAACAACATGTATTTAGCTCAGTTGGTAAGGCGCTCGCCTGAGGTGTTTGGGTCCAAGGATCGAATCCTTTCAGTCGACTCATTCTCTGATTTCCTCCGTCTCAACCAGTGCTCCACGACTGGTATATTAAAGATTGTGATAAGACTGATAGGAACGTGCATATAAAAGATCCCTTGTTGCTAATGGAAAACTGTAGCTGGTTTCATCTGAAGACTACGAGTCACAATTACCAAATGTTTGACATCCAGCAGCCGGTGATTAATGGATGTGTTCTAGTGGTGTTGTTGAACAAAACAAACTTTATTTTAATAACAGCAGACAAATAGATGAAGCTTCCTGAGATCATATATATTATTATGTTTACGTGAACCAAGTCAGTGTTATATCGATAGTAATTTGTTATAGGTAATACTGAGACGACATTTAACAAATATTGGGCAGAATCTCAATATCAGAACATGAACCATACTTATATCACATCTACAAGAAGGTAAGAAGATATACAATTCATTCACAAGTATGTCATAAAGGGCGTATCTTCATCTCAGGTGCGGTTGTAAAATGAACACAAACATGCTAAGGAAATATTACCAAAATATAATTCATTCATAAAACTATTGTATACTTGAGAACTGGTGGAAAAACTACAAAACAAAACGGCTGCAGTCTCACTGTTTAAAAGTTTGTTTTATTTAACGACACCACTAGAGTACAACGATTTATTAAACATCGGCTATTGTATGTCAAACATTTCGTAATTCGGACATACAGAGTTAGAGAGAAAACCTGCTATAGTTTTACCATTAGCAGGATAGCACATACCACGGCCTTTGATATACCAGTCGTGGTGCATTGGCTGGTAAAAATATAGCCTAATTGGTCCACCGACGGGGATCGACCCTAGACCGACCGCGCATAAAGCGAACACTTTACCACTGGGCTACGTCCCGTCCCTCCTTAAACTTAATATTGGGCAATGCGAGTACTCATTGCGAAGCCGGCTGATTTAGATGTATATATTATTAGTATTAGTTTTGTTTGTTTTTTGTACTTCATTAAAATATATTGTGGCTGTTGTACAAGACAAAGACAAGACAAAATCGTGACTGCCACCATGAATCATAAGCTGGTGATTCATGAGTTTAAGTTGAAGTACCTCTTCTTGTGTCGAATATTGTGATTTTTCAGCAAAGTCCATATATAAATATGTCAAATGCATGTACATAATTTAATATAGCATGCTACCCCAAATTGTACCAAATGCATCACTACCAGTTTGGTGCCGTGTTAGAAGGTTGCTTAAAACTGATTATAAGCTGGAAAACTAATGTGATTATGTTGTGAGATACAAGAGTTTGTAAATTGGTGTGATCGTGTTGTGATATACAAGCGTTTGAAAACTGGTGTGATCATGTGAGATATAAGAGTTTGAAAACTGATGTGATCATGTGAGATACAAAAGCTTGAAAACTGATGTGATAATGTGAGATACAAACTGATGTGATCATGTGAGATACAAGAGCTAGAAAACTGATGTGATCATGTGAGATACAAAACCTTGAAAGCTGATGTGATCGTGTTGTGAGATACAAGAGCTTGAAAACGGATGTGATCGTGTTGTGAGATACAAAAGCTTGAAAACTGATGTGATCGTGTTGTGAGATACAAGAGCTTGAAAACTGATGTGATCGTGTTGTGAGATACAAAAGCTTCAAAACTGATGTGATCGTGTTGTGAGATACAAAAGCTTCAAAACTGATGTGATCGTGTTGTGAGATACAAAAGCTTCAAAACTGATGTGATTGTTATGATACTGAAGAGCTTGTAAACTTATGTAATCATGCCAGATACACGAGCTTGAAACCTGGTGTGATCGTGTTGTGAGATACAAGAGCTAGAAGACTGGCGAGCTGGGGAACAATACAGAACGAGTTCCTCTCAGCTGCCGCAGTTCCCACCAGTAACCGTGGCGATATCACGAACTCACCCACACAGCTTGCAGGAGAATGTGAAACTTAAAGCCCGGCCATCTCATGGGACTCTTTCTTAATTGTACAATCAGTAAATAGCAAGGTGGCAAAACACAAAATCTATTATTGATTTCGCTTGTGAAAATTATTTATAATAACGCCATTTGCCGTCGCATTGATCTTGCGTTTCGATGCAATCATTTGTTGGCTTGTTGGTTTAACCAAGATGGCGGAGTTTGGTTTCACGTATTGGGTTACTCGTTTGTAATAAAGCAATGTAAACTCTGCAGGTTGTACTTATTTAAATAAAAAAAAGAATCCCGGACATTAAGTACAAAGGTATTGAGTATTCGCTGAGTATCCAAAGCAACTGGACTATTTCTTCTTCTTTTTTTCTGCTACATTTTTATTTAAATTTCAAGTTTTGTTGGGTTGTTTTTCATTTTTGGAGGTTAGCTGGTAACTAAAATTGCGGTATATATCGAGCGGTTAAATCAATAGGTAACTGTGCACGGATCACGACGTCGTGTTCTCATGGTACTGTCTGGTAGAAGCCATATCTTTGGCTGTTTGGTTTCTTTCGAACATGTTCACTCGAGGAAAAGTCAACAGCATTATCTAGCTTCGTGTTTCCGGCTTCAGATTCCGACAAACACCAATATTAACCACAGTCCTTAGAATATTACGACGCTTAAACAGATAGAATGCGTTTATTCAGACCTAAGCTTAGACAGATATAATACGTTTATTCGGTCCTGAGTTTGATATCATTCGTTTATTCAGACCTAAGCTTAACGCGATATAATACTTTTGACAAGTCCCAGACTTGCATATAGCGTCCTTTGAAGTGAGTGTCACCTTAATGACTTAATGATGAAACCTGAAAGTGACTCATGGGGAAAGGCATGACATTGTCAAAGTATCATTTGGACTGCTTCGTACAGAGATACAATTTTGAAAATGTTAATGATTTTGTCATTAAGATTAAGCATATATTATATGTCTGATGAGTCCCAAGTTAGAAAGTTGTTTCACATTTGTTCCAAGCTCAGAAATATGTTTCACGTTTGGTGAGTTCTAAACTTAGAAAGTTGTATCTCGTATTGTGAATTCTAAACTTAGAAAGTTGTATCTCGTATTGTGAATTCTAAACTTAGAAAGTTGTATCTCGTATTGTGAATTCTAAACTTAGAAAGTTGTATCTCGTATTGTGAATTCTAAGCTTAGAAAGTTGTATCTCGTATTGTGAATTCTAAGCTTAGAAAGTTGTATCTCGTATTGTGAATTCTAAACTTAGAAAGTTGTATCTCGTATTGTGAATTCTAAACTTAGAAAGTTGTATCTCGTTTGGTGAGTACTAAGCTTACAAAGATGTTTCACGTTTGGCGAGTTCCAAGCTAAGAGAGATGTATCACGTTTTATGAGGTCCATGCTTAGAAAGATGTTTCACGTTTGGCGAGTTCCAAGCTAAGAGAGATGTATCACGTTTTATGAGGTCCATGCTTAGAAAGATGTTTCACGTAGGTGAGTTCCAAGCTAAGAGAGATGTATCACGTTTTATGAGGTCCATGCTTAGAAAGATGTTTCACGTAGGTGAGTTCCAAGCTAAGAGAGATGTTTCACGTAGGTGAGTTCACGTGTTCACGTTTTATGAGGTCCATGCTTAGAAAGATGTTTCACGTTTGGCGAGTTCCAAGCTAAGAGAGATGTATCACGTTTTATGAGGTCCATGCTTAGAAAGATGTTTCACGTTTGGCGAGTTCCAAGCTAAGAGAGATGTATCACGTTTTATGAGGTCCATGCTTAGAAAGATGTTTCACGTTTGGCGAGTTCCAAGCTAAGAGAGATGTATCACGTTTTATGAGGTCCATGCTTAGTAAGATGTTTCACGTTTGGCGAGTTCCAAGCTAAGAGAGATGTATCACGTTTTATGAGGTCCATGCTTAGAAAGATGTTTCACGTAGGTGAGTTCCAAGCTAAGAGAGATGTATCACGTTTTATGAGGTCCATGCTTAGAAAGATGTTTCACGTAGGTGAGTTCCAAGCTAAGAGAGATGTATCACGTTTTATGAGGTCCATGCTTAGAAAGATGTTTCACGTAGGTGAGTTCCAAGGGTTATAGAGGTATAACGCAGTGGTGTTGTTTTAACAAACTGGAAATAGCCAGTGGTAATTACCCTATGTGCGTAGCTGATAAAGTGAGATAACCTAGTTCAAACCCCCTCAGTGGACCTTTATTTCAATGATTATATTTTGGAGGGTCCCAAGCCAATATATAACTTATTGGCTAATGTTTGCTATAGAGATATGTCATTGTATTCAACTTGCATAACTCCGTGCATAAATAGTTACTTAGTACAAATAAAATAAAATAAAAATTAATCCCATAAAATAGTGTCAACATTCACTTTAGACCACACATTGGTATTTAAACATTGTCTGTATACGACATCATTTGGTCTCGTAATTGAGCTTCATATTGTTACCTCCAGACAGTTGGGCAGGAGGAACTAATGAATGAATGAATGAATGAATGAATGAATGTTTAACGACACTCCAGCACGAACTAGGAAGGAACTGAGTTAAACCTTCAGGGTTTCACACAGATATCTGTGTGATAAACACTGACTACACAGACTGTGCTTGGAGTGAGTTAATGTAAATGATTGAAGTGTGTTAAGGATTGCTTCTCCACCAGCGTAAATCAAATGTTTAACGCCATATCGCGTCCTTTGGTAAAATCAAACAATTAAAAAAAATCTATGTGCTGTGTATTGACATGTCAGTATGATTGTGTGAGAATTAAAAAAAATATTTTGTTTTAATCGAGGATGAATCCCCAACAGGTTATGGACTCCCTGCCCTATGTCGCTGGGTATCAGGTTTCGGGTTGGTGTGATTTGTTACTCCCAGTAATCGCTTCTACATAGATTCTTCGCCAACTCCCATAAGTGCAATTATCAAAGAAGGCTTCTTCAACACCGTAATCTTCCGGAAAGCGCCGAGCACACGATCGGTGAAACCCGATAGTTCTACGAGAATGTTGAAGCCGAGGAAACATGAAATGAGATGTCGGGATTTTCGGAATTTGTCGGAAGTCTTCAGATGATTCCATTTGTCGAATACGTTACATGGTACACAGGTCTTTAATGATGGTTTTTAAAATATCCTACTCTTTAAAGATCCTTCGTCTCTTTGAAAAGTAACAAACTGATTGTGGTTTAACAGATCAGAGAACACGTATTAACCTACATTACGTTAACGTTGTACTTCAGTAATCTAATTCAATGTTAACCATAACCCTGACCTATATGGTTACTATCAAAATATGTTTGTATTTCTTAACAACAATATAGGTTAAATAAATAGATAACAAATATTTACGTAAATATGGTTCTGCAAGAGGTCAGTGCAAAAGTAACAAGAATTAACATTGTATTTGTATATTCTACATTCGCTAAAATATTAAAGCATTATTATTTATATGGACTGACGACAAAACTATAATCTTGTTAAATAAAGAAGGAATATTTTTGTATCTAATAAATAGGCGGATTTCATCTTCATTCTTCAGATATTATTGTATAACTGGTGTCTATGTTTTCGAAAGCGTCCTTTCATTCTGCGTTTTTGCAGATATACGAAATTTGTTGTTCAGAATAGACGACACACATCAGAAGTTGAGACCGGTAAGAGAGTCATGGTTATCTCCCCTTTTGTATCATTAAATTGTTATTTTTCATTTTATTACTTTAATTGGCATTTTAGAAACATGAAAAACATTTTATCGATTGTAGGTGAGATTTCCACCCATGGTACTTTTGAAATAAAATATACCTGATCTGACATACACGTAAAATAAAAATTTGGAAATACAAATAGTTTGACCAAGGGCAATAACCGCATACTATGTTAGGTTAGGAGCGGTTATCTCCCATGATGCAAATTACATCATGTAACATGACTGTGTTGTTCGATAAACTTTTTTTCAAGCTTTCAAACTCAGTTTTATAAATATTTTCATAGTCTTCTTAAAGATCAATAAATAGATATTATATATTGTTATAAAGCTATGTTCAGTAAAGCGTCAATTACAATAGATTAATTAATAAACATAAAAGAAAGTAAGAAATTATAAATAATAAAAAACGTTTTGTATCATCTGCTTTGTTAGCTATATGGAGTATCATAACTATAAAACAAATAGTAGTGTATATATTGCACGGATAAATGGGTTTCTAATAAAATAATATAGACCTTCGTTTTTAAATATACAAGACGTAGGTGAAAAATAAACTTGAAGCAGTAAATTAGTAAAAATGTTATGTTGTCATTAACGATGAAAGAATATTAGAAATAAGCTTCAACGGAGGCCATAAATTTAAGAGTTAAAATAATTTGTATCAATGGACATGGTTCATTGTGGTGTTTATTGATGTTTGACGTTCAAACTGAGAGCTTTACAAACGTAACTGAAATAAGGTCACACAGTATTAAAGTGATGAACAGTTGCCGCTGTCAGGAAGCGAACGACACGTGTTTCATACCATTATTGACAGACCATTTCCACCACACATCACACGCTCCCAGCCCCACATCCACCCTGAACATCTGGAATCTCGCTTGACTAGGTTTAGAGTGTAATGTACTTTCTACTTCTAACAACAAAATAAGCATTTACCAGACACTTAAATATAACAAATTTTAGGTGTCCGTTAGAAGTAGGTTCGTGTCCTTTTTTACTATAGAACATTATACAGTGTTGCGTCCGCATTTTGTTAATCGGTATAGTAGGGTTAGCCTGTTAGGTAGATCACAGGTGTCATATAGTGGATCACAGGTGTCATATAGTGGATCACAGGTGTCTCAAATGTAAACACAATTTTCATATTATAATAATAAAAACATTATTTTGTTCCCTTCTTTTTTCCGAAGATGGAAAACATTTTGTTTTTACAATTCTGAACCTATGAGAGAGCCTGGGTGTTGTTCATACTTAACTGTCCTCTACAGTTAGTATTAATGTATATATTACAATCTGTAGAACACCACGCACGGGTGTCCGTTTTAAACAGGTTTATTATTACCGAGGTCTGACGGATTGTTACGTTCCACTCAGATAATAACAAACTGCTTAAAGGTACTAACTCTGTTATTAGCCAGTGTAAAATAGTTTTCGCCATTGCAGTCTTTCTTAACCATTAAAACACACATTTTCATTTGTCTAAAGTCTACATGTTTTTATCTAAATAAAATGTGATTCTGCTCGTCCTGTTATTTGTGGTGAAACAAAATGTGTTATGTGTAAAAACCACACATAAATCTCGGGGACTATGGTCAGTGACAGTAACAAATAATAAGAATAAAATTTATACTTACTATTTTAGAGAGATGAACTAATTTAAATTCACATAATCCTCGTCTCAGACAGATGACGTGACATTGGGTTGACAACCCAAGCATTTTAAAAAAGTGTTGGGGTTTTTTTTACCCTTTCTCCTATACGACGAAAGTCCGGATCGGTGATGTATTATTTAATATGAATTGTTTCGCTGTTTTAGAAGCCGTTGGTGAGCAGCAGATACATCGTGCACCTGCAGATAGTAAATAACCCCGGCAGTCTTGGAGACACGCGACGTACTCTTACCCATTGTGTCGTGTGAACCACTCGAGGAGCGGACTTTAATAAACACCCTGTACAAGAGTGCCTGATAGACGCTAATTTACAGTCAGTGGTGTGCGCTCAGTTTACACCGAGAAACATGCAATGTTTTAAATATATATGCAGCAGCGAATCTGGAATAGGGATTTGGGGGTGCATAGCCCACTGGACTCTGCAAGAGTGGTAGGGCCTAATTATACCAGCGTACAATGATGACTTCGTCAAAAACTGGGGCGGGACGTAGCCCAGTGACTACAGGTTGGTAGGTACAGGGTTCGCAGCCCGGTACCGGCTCCAATCCAGAGCGAGTTCTTAAGTAGGTGTAAGGCCACTACACCCTCTTCTCTTTCACTAACCACTAACCAGCTAACAATTAACCCACTGTCCTAGACAGATAGCCAGATAGCTGAGGTGTGTACCCAGGGCTATTATTCGTTCCAGCTAGTGCACAACGACTGGTACATCAAAGATCGTGGTATGTGCTGTGGGATGGTGCATATAAAGATCCCTTGCTACTAATGGAAAAATGTAGCGGGTTTCCTCTCTATGACTGTATCAAAATGACCATATGTTTGACATCCAATAGCCGATGATTAATAAATCAATGTGCTCTAGTGGTGTCGTTAAACAAAACAAACTGACATCCCGACGAACGTCCCAAATTTTAGTTGTACCCCCATGAAAAAAGCCTTTGATATACCGTCACTAATATGATAGAAGTATTTATAATTAGTTTTACTTCACACTGGAAACTGTGAAACGGATTTCTTTAAGAAGTGTTTTATGGCCATGCCACTTTAAAATTGATCATTGAAAGGACACAAGTATTTTACGTTAACCTTAGTATACTGTCATTTTTTTCAAGAGTTGTCTTTTCTTGATCTACTTCTGGCTGTTGTCTAGCTGATCGCGATATAAATATATAAATCAGCCCCTATCTTTCACACGTCGTTGTGTTTATTACATCTGGTAATAAACATTTAATAAATCTCTGTCTGAAGGTCGTAATTCCCTCACCAATATGACGCGCACCTGTGCCACTTCAAACTGATACTTATGCAATATTTACACGAATAGTACTTTTAATTAATATCTATGTAATATAACACATTGCAGACCCGTGGAAGATACTTTGAAGCGTGGGTGGAGTTAGACCTGTAAAAAAGAGAAGGATTTATGGTGATAATAAAAGACCGCAAGCGCCTTCACATGTTCGGTTGACCTCTTGCATAGTAGCACATATTATGAGTTGTATTCTGTATTTACTATAAACCGGCCTCGGTGCTGTCGTGGGTAAGCCATCGAACATAAGGCTGGTACGTACAGGGTTCGCATTTCGGTACCGGCTCCTACCCAGAGCGAGTTTTAACGACTCAATGAGTAGGTATAAGACCACTACACCCTCTTCTCTCTCACTAACCACTAACAATTAACAACTAACCCACTAACCTGGACAGACATCCCAGATAGCTGAGGTGTGTGTGCCCAGGACAAACCAAAACGATTTGAACCTTAATTGGATATAAGCACGAAAAATAAGTTGAAATAAATAAATAAAATACTATCCGAATTTTTATCATTTTAAAACTTGGGCCTAGCGGGAGTCGGGACGAAGGGTGTGGCAGGTGTTCGTTTTACTTTAAGAGATTTCACTCCTTTTTTCATCCGATCCCTCACTCGATTTTTCTATACCACTAACTTATTTATCTCATCCTCATAATTATTTTAACTGATATCAAAAGTTAGAATTTCTTGATATATAATGTTATAATTGTGATAGAAGAACAACTCTTTGAAAAGTCTTCTTTCTCGACCGACATGGGTTTTTTTTGTTTTTTTTGTAACAGTTTAATCGGCCTTGACCTTAGGTTTAAGTAGATGTCTTACATCCTCGTTCCGTAGGGATGGGACTACGCTCTGACGTCACCACAATACACTGGGATTGACACTTTGTTCGTAGTTAACGGGACTAACTATAAACCTTTGATAAACGTCTTTATTATTTGTTTCAAATGTATTGTACTGTTTAAAAACAAAACGATTAGAACAAAGTTTAGAACAGTGTTGTTGTTGTTGTTGTTGTTTTGGGGAATATTTCTTTTTAGTTTGTTTTTGTTTGTTTTGTTTATATTTTACTGGGTTTCTTCTTTCTTTCTTTCTTTGTGTTTGTGTTTTTCTTTTCTTTTGTATTGTTTTCTTGAGACTGTTGATGGGGGCTGGTTGGTTTTTTGGGTGGTTGGTTTATGGTTCTTTCTTTCTTTCTTCTGTTTTTGTTGTTGTTGTTTTTTTGGGGGGGTTGGGGGAAGGGGGTTCCTGGGGTGTGTGGACGGGTGGGGTTTTTGGGGGGTTGGGGGGGTTCGTTGATGCTTTTGTTTTGTTTGTTTGGTGTGGGTTTTTTTTTTGTGGGTGGGTTTTTTATTGTTGTTTAATTATCTTAAAGACAGATTATGTTAGAGGAATACAATACGTCCATGATGACAGTATAGCATGTATAATAAACTGAATAACACAGTGTCAGTTATTAATTTTATGAACGAAATGGAATAGTTTGAACTTGTTAAGTGCTGCTTTATTTGAGAGTAGTTTACAAAAACAACTTTTATTGCAAAAAGCCCTTTATTATTACCACACAGTGCATATTATATCAATGCTATATTGATACAAAAAATCCAACAATACGTAGAATACTAGTTTAAACACATTCCATTTGCATTTAAATCAGAAATAAGATACAAAAATGTATTTACTTTCATGTTTATTAAGAAACTTGTTTTCTATAAGTAAATCTAAAAGTAATTAAAGAAAGCACCAACATGTTTTTCGTTAAAATAATAAAATACGTCATCTACATTATTTAGTAATATAATTATTTGACCATTGCTTGTAAATAATAGGTATGACACATACGTATGTACAACTCTATGTGTATGTCAGAAGCAGCTTTAGAATCTGACCAGTTGGGGCGTGTAAGTATTTCTTTTGACAAAGATACATGGGTGCATGCAATCACAGCTATATTTGTTCTAATGAGCTCTTTTCTGTGCTAATTTTGATTTCATAAACTAGTTTGGGAGTGGCAGTCCTCTTTGTGGTGGTGCGGGAGGGATGTATTGGTCTGCAAAGGATCTCCTCGGATGTGGCTGTCTTCTTATATATCAAACCAGTCGACAGAGATCCATGGAATCAACGACTATTTTGCCAAATGCCCATTGAAACTGCATTGTGCAGAGATAGGTCTTGATCGCGGATAACGGTTTTGGTGTTCAGATTTCACTGTATTTGAAATTATACCTTTTACAGTATCATACTGTATATAGGTCTGAACAGTGGGAGCGGGGCGTGTCAGCATAATGTATTTTAAATTATACCTTTGACAGTATCATACTGTATATAGGTCTGAACAGTGGGAGCGGGGCGTGTCAGCGTAATGTATTTTAAATTATACCTTTGACAGTATATATAGGTCTGAACAGTGGGAGCGGTCATAAATTATACCTTTGACAGGTATATAGGTCTGAACAGTGGGAGCGGGGCGTGTCAGCGTAATGTATTTTAAATTATACCTTTGACAGTATCATACTGTATATAGGTCTGAACAGTGGGAGCGGGGCGTGTCAGCGTAATGTATTTGAAATTATACCTTTGACAGTATCATACTGTATATAGGTCTGAACAGTGGGAGCGGGGCGTGTCAGCGTAATGTATTTTAAATTATACCTTTGACAGTATCATACTGTATATAGGTCTGAACAGTGGGAGCGGGGCGTGTCAGCGTAATGTATTTTAAATTATACCTTTGACAGTATCATACTGTATATAGGTCTGAACAGTGGGAGCGGGGCGTGTCAGCGTAATGTATTTTAAATTATACCTTTGACAGTATCATACTGTATATAGGTCTGAACAGTGGGAGCGGGGCGTGTCAGCGTAATGTATTTTAAATTATACCTTTGACAGTATCATACTGTATATAGGTCTGAACAGTGGGAGCGGGGCGTGTCAGCGTAATGTATTTTAAATTATACCTTTGACAGTATCATACTGTATATAGGTCTGAACAGTGGGAGCGGGGCGTGTCAGCGTAATGTATTTTAAATTATACCTTTGACAGTATCATACTGTATATAGGTCTGAACAGTGGGAGCGGGGCGTGTCAGCGTAATGTATTTTAAATTATACCTTTGACAGTATCATACTGTATATAGGTCTGAACAGTGGGAGCGGGGCGTGTCAGCGTAATGTATTTTAAATTATACCTTTGACAGTATCATACTGTATATAGGTCTGAACAGTGGGAGCGGGGCGTGTCAGCGTAATGTATTTTAAATTATACCTTTGACAGTATCATACTGTATATAGGTCTGAACAGTGGGAGCGGGGCGTGTCAGCGTAATGTATTTTAAATTATACCTTTGACAGTATCATACTGTATATAGGTCTGAACAGTGGGAGCGGGGCGTGTCAGCGTAATGTATTTTAAATTATACCTTTGACAGTATCATACTGTATATAGGTCTGAACAGTGGGAGCGGGGCGTGTCAGCGTAATGTATTTTAAATTATACCTTTGACAGTATCATACTGTATATAGGTCTGAACAGTGGGAGCGGGGCGTGTCAGCATAATGTATTTTAAATTATACCTTTGACAGTATCATACTGTATATAGGTCTGAACAGTGGGAGCGGGGTGTGTCAGCATAATGTATTTTAAATTATACCTTTGACAGTATCATACTGTATATAGGTCTGAACAGTGGGAGCGGGGCGTGTCAGCATAATGTATTTGAAATGATGCTTTCTTATGCATTCGTAGAGTATTTTTAATAAATGGGGGGAGTATGCTTCCCCTGATTCCGCCCCTGCATATTTTCTCACACACTTTAATTCATGTTATGTTTAAATAATTGGTTTGATTATAACAAAAACACGAAGACCGCGTACGTTTGACCAACAGTTTTGTGAGAAATAACACAAGACCACAGTTCTGCAACATCATTCTGTTATGTTCATTGTGAAGCTAAAATATTCCATTGTTTCCTGCTTTCTATAAAAAGATCTCACGCCACATTTGCGTAGCTACACCCCGGGATTCTTTTGAGGTGACATAAGTGTCTAAACAAAGAGACACCTCCTACAGTTGGAGTGTAAATATTGACCTATTTACTTAGACATTAAGTGGTAATTATTATTCAATATGTTACTGGCACTGTGAATATCTTGTTGGTGAATGTCATGCCCTTTCTCATCACTAGAACAGCCGATAATTATTTGTTTGTACTATTGGATTTTATTGTTGCAGATCTTTTAAATCTGTCTATACTGTATTCCATACAAACGTTATTTTAGACAAAAACATGTATTTGACTAAACAATATACACATGTAGTTAAATAAAATGCACATAACCGTATCAAAGAACTGCATGTTAAGAAAATACATAAATATTATGTCTATGTCTATATACGTAATGTAATTATACCTATCTAAATGGTCCAAGAAAAAGTCTACAAAGTAGTTAATTCATTGAGGAACATAGTAGTAGGGTCGGGGCTCTGGCTATCCAGAAACGGGACCCGGGACAATCATGTTCGAACCTCTAGTGGTATATGAGCATGTTAAAATATATTGGACTTGGACATAGTAGTACTGAGTCTTTTATTAGATAGACTGTAATACTGTATATAGCAAAGAAGTGCAGCTTGGTTAGATATTCCCCGCGTCGAGTGTATTGTCAGGTGTTTGGAGAACTTGTTAATATTAAGCCGTGTATTAGATAGACTGTAATGCTCTATAGACCTGAAAAGTGCAGCGTGGTTAGATATTCCCCGCATCGAGTGTATTGTCAGGTGTTTGGAGAACTTGTTAATATTAAGTCGTGTATTAGATAGACTGTAATGCTCTATAGACCTGAGAAGTGCAGCGTGGTTAGATATTCCCCGCATCGAGTGTATTGTCAGGTGTTTGGAGAACTTGTTAATATTAAGCCGTGTATTAGATAGACTGTAATGCTCTATAGACCTGAGAAGTAATCGTGGTTAGATATTCCCCGCGTCGAGTCAGGTGTTTGGAGAACTTGTTAATATTAAGCCGTGTATTAGATAGACTGTAATGCTCTATAGACCTGAGAAGTGCAGCGTGGTTAGATATTCCCCGCATCGAGTGTATTGTCAGGTGTTTGGAGAACTTGTTAATATTAAGCCGTGTATGAGATAGACTGTAATGCTCTATAGACCTGAGAAGTGCAGCGTGGTTAGATATTCCCCGCATCGAGTGTATTGTCAGGTGTTTGGAGAACTTGTTAATATTAAGCCGTGTATTAGATAGACTGTAATGCTCTATAGACCTGAGAAGTGCAGCGTGGTTAGATATTCCTCGCATCGAGTGTATTGTCAGGTGTTTGGAGAACTTGTTAATATTAAGCCGTGTATTATATAGACTGTAATGCTTTATAGACCTGAGAAGTGCAGCGTGGTTACATATTCCCTGCATCGAGTGTATTGTCAGGTGTTTGGAGAACTTGTTAATATTAATCCGTGTATTATATAGACTGTAATGCTTTATAGACCTGAGAAGTGCAGCGTGGTTAGATATTCCCCGCGTCGAGTGTATTGTCAGGTGTTTGGAGAACTTGTTAATATTAAGCCGTGTATTATATAGACTGTAATGCTTTATAGACCTGAGAAGTGCAGCGTGGTTACATATTCCCTGCATCGAGTGTATTGTCAGGTGTTTGGAGAACTTGTTAATATTAAGCCGTGTATTATATAGACTGTAATGCTTTATAGACCTGAGAAGTGCAGCGTGGTTACATATTCCCTGCATCGAGTGTATTGTCAGGTGTTTGGAGAACTTGTTAATATTAAGCCGTGTATTATATAGACTGTAATGCTTTATAGACCTGAGAAGTGCAGCGTGGTTACATATTCCCTGCATCGAGTGTATTGCCAGGTGTTTGGAGAACTTGTTAATATTAAGCCGTGTATTATATAGACTGTAATGCTTTATAGACCTGAGAAGTGCAGCGTGGTTACATATTCCCCGCATCGAGTGTATTGTCAGGTGTTTGGAGAACTGGGAAATCTCTCTCTGTGTCCTCATCATCTTATATTTGCGGCCAGATTGGCACCTGAGCTCCAGCTATCCCAGAAGCACGTTCGGCAATCTGCACAGGTAAAAAGCAGGCTCCAGGTGAGAAGTGGAGGTGGGGGCCAACTTGACTCCAAGATCAAGTCCTTTACTCTAACTCAAACACCACCGCCGCTCTGTTTGCGTGGGAATTAGGACGAAAAATAATTTGCAAACTTTGTAATGCGTGCGGCTGTGAAATAGATTACTCGTGGAAATAAACATATTTGCGTGCCAGCCTAAGATAATTCGTATTAAAAACACAGCCCATTACTCAATATTATAGTTTAACACAGCGGCTTGGACAGTTTAAATATTAGTATATTTACAAAGTTAGTAGTCATTTCTCAATTATATATATATATATATATATATATATATATATATATATATATATATATATATATTTTACGTGTACATACATACGTACATATATATACACATATATATATATATATATATATATATATATATATATATATATATATATATATATATATATATATATATATATTATTCGTTCATTTTTATTATTATTTTATTATTATTATTTGTTTATTTATTCATTCATTCATGCATTATATTACACTAATCTATTAACACAAAATTAACTGTATTTACTGAACAAAAAAAGAGACTAGTATACTTTTCATGACACATACTAGTTAGCATATAATTATAATATGTGCTCATAAAATTAAATCAGTACACACGTTCGACCATAGGTAAACTTCCACACCCAATGGATTGTTAGTAAAGAGTAAACCACTGATAGTTTTACATCAGTATGTTGGCAAAGATATCATGACACAAGGTATGCACTAGACACATATCATACCAGTACCTGTCACAAAAAACATAGTAATATATTTATGAACAAAACATGCTCTATCAAATAACTTGGTCAAATATCATATTGGTGAATATTTGGCAACTGTTTAAATGGACGGACGGACAGACGCACGGACGGACGGGTGGATAGAACATAGTTTATTATTGGCTATGAAACAAACATGCAAAAATAGTTTTTTAAATTTTAAAATATCTTAGGCCCTGTGTCTAGTTCCAAGTTACAGATGTTAAACATTATATAATCTGTTTAATCGTATTTATTTTCAGTTAATCTTGTCTGCTCGAGTCGGATGTTAACGGTCAGTCATCGGAATCATAAGCTCGGTCGTCAGTCTGGTAGATACTGGGTCCGCATCCCACTATTAGCTTCAATTTCGAGGGAGCTTCCAGAGCTCATTTCGAAGGAACATCGACTTCGCATCCACTAACCATCAACACCTGTCCAGGACAGACAGCTGAGGTGCATACCCATGATAGTGTGCTTGAACCTTAATTCGGATGTAATTGTGAAAATAAACTTTATAATTGAAATGGTTCATGAGAGAGAACTCTTGTGGTGGTCTAACGCCTCCCAATTGAGCTGTGTGTGTATCCGGTACTGGGACACGAACCCTCAGCTCTACGTTAACCGTGAATACTGATATGAAGTCCATGGTTAGACAATTCTCCACTGAGCTGTGTTTGTATCCGGTGCTGGGACACGAACCCACTGCTCTACGTTAACCGTGGATACTGACATGAAGTCCATGGTTAGACAACTCTCAATTAAGGTGGTCCTTTCCGTGGAAGGTCGTGACATCTGGGTGAATCACAGGAGTAGTCAGTCACGCGGGGAACCACGATCCTATTGAGTCGTGCATTTCACAGGTTGCAGACAAATTCGTGCTTTCCCACGCTTAATTACACACTTAACGTTTTCAATGCTTAAGCAGATTTTCTTTTTATCCAATTATGATCGTGCCTGACACACGATACGTCTGTTGTCGACTTGGGTTTGTCAGCGTGTCCAGGAGTGTTCTGTGATGGGTCTTCAGAGTGTTGATCACTTCATCACAAGCACCTATTAGACAATCATTTACCGGGAATCAGAACAAACCTGTAAGTGTATTGAAAGGAATAAGATGGTTTCAACGACTTCCTGGTACATTATTGTCTTTCTGCCCTGTTACTGGGTGTCTAACATGAGATAATTGCGTCAATAAGTGTGTTGAATATCACATTTTAATAATAGTCTCAGAATCAAAGGCCATTTAAACAAACTTGGAGTTTTCTTGTTCTTGTTGTTTTGGGATGGGTGTGGTTTGGGTGGAGTGTTTTGGGAGGGTAGCGGGGGCGAATGGTTTATATATAGAGACGTGAAGTACTGTCCAACCAGATATAAATCTTAGGACAACCACTCCCTATTTCACAAAATATTTGATCTAGTGAATATCATCCAGTGCTGGTTTTGTCAACCAAAATATGTGGGAAAATCTGTAGATGGGTAATATTCAACACATAATTAACATAAGAATATCAAAACTGTAATATTCAGGGTAAAAACCAAAAAGTAGACAGCAAATTCTACGTCATGATGTAATGAAAATAGCATCTAACTATTTGCCATCAAAGAAGTACAAAACATATATGTAATACCTCTGCCGTGTTTACGATTATTTAATAATATGGGGTTTCTCACTAGTAAATACAATTACTCGGTTTTAAAAGGGCGTGCTTTTAAAAACAAATATATTATGCAACTTTTATACAGGCACTTTATAGTTATTTGTTATATAATGAAATATCCTATTTTGATAGTTCGGTGCAATAAGGGTTTATGACAATAGAATAATATTGTATTATGTTTAATAATAAAATATTTATTTTCCTCCATGTACTATATATCCATAGTTTGATTTTTGTGGGGGGTTTTGTTGTTGTTTGTACGTTCTAGAAATTTGTTTTTGTTTTATTTGACTTTCATTAATGTGGCTTTTTCACAGCAGGAATTTGTGTATTTGTCTCTATAACGCCCATCGGTTGGCATGTTTTTCGCGCTGGGTGTCGTTAAATATTTAGTTCAATTTAATTTACTAAATGTATATCACAACACCATGGGCTTAGTCGTACAATACTACGAATATATCTAACATAATCATGTTTGCAGAAACAAAATGCTCGAGCCAAACTGATGTTGCTGGACATAAAGCAAAACTGTCTTCCATAGTATACAATATATTGATATGTATCTCACTTTCATAATATTTATATTGTAAAAACGTCAATTCTTATACACACATTAATATGCCTAGAATCGGTATACACTTACAGGGTACAATACGGGTTTCTGAATGTTTATGTAATTTAGGAATACAAAACGACAATGGCTCATGGAAGTAGTCATACTATTGTCAAAACATCATTTTATTTTTATTTGTACAGAGATACGATTTTGAAAATGCTAATTCTAATCCTTTCAGATTTGATATGTCAGATTGAAAACCACACCGTGGTGTCACTATTATTTCGTGATACCTTTCATTCTATTTGTCTCTTTAAACCTATCAAATGAATCTTCCACTGACACCAAACTTAACCAGACCAGCAAACAAGGAATCATGTCTCCATTGCCCTCACTATCTCTCTAACTGTTCTACGAGTAATCGTTTAGCTGTGTGTTGTGCCAGTTCACCTAACTGTGCTGGTCGCGTCACGGCGGGGTAAACACCGTTACATGATCGCCTATTGAACCGCAGTGACTGCGACAATACCGACCCCTCTCCGTCTATTGGAGGTTTGTCCTTATCAAACTCAACTGAAGCTAGCAGCATTCTAAACAACGAAGCAAACCAACAAACCCCAAAACCAGCAGTCTTTGTCAGTATCGTCTCATCCAGAGACGGGTCTAGAGGTAGTATAGGTTGGGTAGGGGTAGGGACACATTTTTGTTACTTTATTTTTTTTATGTCAAAACCATTATGAACATTATTACTACTACTACTATAACTATAAAAGTAGCAGCATTAATAATAATGGTATCAGAATTAGTGCAAGTAGTAGTAGTAGTAGTAGTAGTAGTAGTAGTAGTAGTAGTAGTAGTAGTAGCAGTAATAGTAGTAACAGCAGCAGTAACACTACTACTAGTAGTAGTAGCAGCAACAGCGGTAGTAGTACTTCTATTGCTACTACTATTACTGCTGCTTCTGCTACTACTACTATATAAGTGTTTCAGTATGAAGCATGAAGACATTGTCTAGGCAATTCCTGTCAAAAGGCCAGGTTTAAAAAATGAGAAGTATTTTCTGCGAGAGTGTCTTGACAATGGTCAGAATGTGGCGGTATGCAGACTGCTAATTGCTGGAACAACACACAACTCTGTCAGCACCAGGCACAACCAGCGGGTCCGTGGGACAGGCGCTTCACATTGCCAGCTAGCACCCCCACCACGTGGGGCAAATATTTATTGTACACGTTTTTCTCATCACTGTCGCACAGTCTTAGGACGCCCACGTTTACCTCGCTTTTTAGTAATCATGTAACAGTTTGGCATAGAATCTGTATTGTACAGAGATACCACAATGTACATGCTTTCTGTTTTCTTGGTTAAAGTTGATAAATAGAATGAATGAATGAATGCATGGCTAGACGAATGAATGAATGAATGTTTAACGACATCCCAGCACACAAAATACATCTGCTATTGGATGTCAAACCAAGGTATATGCATACATGAAGTGATGATCAATATATAAAATTAAGAGTTGGATTAAAGCAATGTAAAGAGCTGTGCAAAAAATAGAAATAACACAGAAATGTAAAATTAAACCTCAGAATAAAATGCAGTATATCGGAGGAATTTCAACGCACCAATTCCCCCCGCCTCCTCAATGTCAGATTCCTTCAGACGACCCTGCCCAACTAGTAATGTATAATTTGTTTACACATTTTCAAACAATAGTAGCACACGGTACACATGATATAAGCCACGCACCATGGATTTGCTATCAAACCGCATCTTTGTGAAAGAATTGTATTATAAATTAATTATTTAAAATATAATAATATTCTGTCATGTTTATAAATGATGAGAAAGATCCGTCGACGCTAAAACACAAATCTGAACGACAACGTCTTTCTCCATAATGAAAACCTTATGTCTGCACAAGACAGAGTCGAAAGGGTAATTGCAGCATTTCTGTACATTCCTTACGCAATATCACTATGATGGGCATCATTAAACTATTTTACCAGACATTCATCTTATCTAATACATATTAATTGCTAGCTATATGGTGTAATTTTGTAATGTATCTAAAAATAAATGCAGGTTTAAACCTTACCAAGCCATGCTGACTTTTGTAAACAGCACGATTTCATGTCGAGATCTCGAACAACTGCTGTGTTGTAGGCAAACAGTTTTAACCAACCGGATATGAATACCTCTGTAGTTCTTCATATGCATATTACATATCATGGCAAATTGTATACAATACTAAAATATGTCGTAGAATAACTTATTTAATAGTAAAAATGTCATAACACAGCATTTTTAATACTGAAATGCCATAGCAAACGCTATGTAATACGAACATTTCTCATAGTAAACCCTCAATGCCCAGTCGCCGAGTGCACCACAAATCCTGTTGCAATCTATAATTGCTGATTGCTATAGTTTACAGTACGAACAGTATGTTATAAAGATCGGTTCAGTGTGGTTCGAATCTAGCAAATATTCACTTTGTTTGGTTTATGATCATCATCACAATCATCAACAACATTATTATTACTATTATCATCATCATCATCATCATCATCATCATTGGTAGTAGTAGTAGAAGTAGCAGTAGTAGCAGTAGTAGCAGTAGTTGTAGCAGTAGCAGTATTGTGTATATCAAAGGCCACAGTATGTGCCGTCCTGTCTGTGGGGAAAAATGCATGTAAACGATCCCTTGCATTTAGTGAAAACAATGTAGTGGATTTCTTGTAAGGCAAGTAAAAAAATTACCAAATGTTTGGCATCCAGTAGCCGGTGGTTAGTAAACCAGTGGTGTCATTAAACAAAACAAACTTTAACTTTCAACTGTATTATTATTATTATTATTATTATTTTGTATTTAATGACTTTAAGACAGTTTAGAACGGAATTATTATCCATTATCATAAAAAATATTTTTATGATAATGGGTATATAAATCCCCAAAACATGTTTGCACTTTAGTTAAAATACTAGATATTGACACATTACATTTAAATAGGTTACGTATAGTTTAATAGGTTAAGAACATTTTAGAAATTATATGCATATAAAAACAATTGGTCATTTCTTTCTTTTTTGTCAGTATATACATACACATTGTTCTTACAAAATGTGTTTAAATTGCATTTCAATATGTTTGTGTTAGTTCAGTAATATTATTATTATTATGATTATTATGATTATTATTATGTATTTAAAATACTAGATATTGACACATTACATTTAAATAGGTTACGCATAGTTTAATTGGTTAGGAACATTTTAGAAATTATATGCATGCACATTGTTCTTACAAAATGTGTTTAAATTGTATTTGAATATGTTTATGTTAGTTCAGTAATATTACACTACATCCAATCAAATAAAACGAGGTCTAGTACATGTATATGTTCTATCATAATAGTTACACGTGATTTGAAAAATACTAAGCTTGACATTTGTAAAGTAGATTTTGTCAAAAAACTAAAACATTAAATTTGTGTAATAGTTTTCTCAACGCCCAAGCAGTAACGTTATAAGGACCAATATTCACATTTAGCAACTAGGCTCATATCGAATTCAAGTCATGATGTTTATATATATATATATATATATATATATATATATATATATATATATATATATATATATGTATATATAATATATATGTGTGTGTGTGTGTGTGTGTGTGTGTGTAAACACTACAATACGCCAAATGATCATGTATTTAATTTACTAACTGACAAAGATTCACCCTCATATCCATTAAAGTGGCATATCGTCTCCAGATGTATAACGGCGAACTCTCTGTCTATATTTTTAACTGAAGACGTTATTTATAGAGTTATAATAGTGAAGACATGTTCTATATTTTATAACTGAAGATTTATAGTAATAAAATATGTTTACTTATGCATAATTGTACACTATTTTACAAATATATGACCTCGGAGACATTTTCGTCAGATGTATAATCATGACGTTATGCAGATTTGTAATTGTCTCTATATAATTTATTTATTGTAGTGAAAAAACGTAATTCTCTACAGATAAATAATAGTGTGAAAATATTCTACAAATGTTTGTGGAAAAATTGTCTGCATACTATCTTTCTTGTAGTCGATAATTTTACTATAGTTATATTTTGGTGAAATAAATTGGTACTTTATTTATACATTTTATAGTGACATATATATCTACACATTTAAAATAGAGTAGAAAATGTTTAGGGATTTATAATAGTGGCGAAATCTCTATATATCGCATTTGTTATAGTTGATACCATCTCTACAGTCATAATACGAAGGAAATTGGTAACAAAAATGTTTACCTATTTATGATAGTGGGGGGAATATCGCCAGACTAATAATAGTAGAGAAATGCCGCACATTCCACGTTTGTTATAGTGATTACCTTTTTTGTATAACAATTAAGAATAATGTTAAATATTTACAATAGTATTTTCACAAATCTGTTATAGTGACAAAAATCTCTACCTATTTATTGTAGACATTTATAACTGTATTAAACGTAAGATTATATAAATCCATAAAAAATAGTAATTCTCTAGCGATTTGCAATAGAGAACAAATTATTTACACATTAAAACAGAGGCGAATTCTCTATAGATTTCTAATAGCGGTGTAATTGTCTAGAGATCTATATTTCGATTGACGCTGTCTTTGTTCTTTGTTCTCTCTACATGAAGAAGGGCCACGCCGGAAGCCAGTAATAAGTGATGATTGTCAACACTGCTGAGATATAGAGGCTTTCATCAGCTAGACATCAAGTAAACAATCAAACCGCAAAATGTTTACTCTTCAATTAACTGTTTAATTAAAAGAATACGCCATGCCAGCAAGCAGAGATTTAATAGTATATTTTAGAACAAAAAGAAATATAGTTTATAATTATTGATAGTCAAACTACAAACATTTACTTTATAATTAATTGTAAATTAAAGGATTACTTCAGCCAAGCAAGCAAAGTTATCAAATATACTTTTAAATAAATACCTAGTTTATAATTATAAATAATCAAACCTCAAATAGTTTACTATTTAATTAACTGTTAAATTAGAGGACAAGGTCAAGCAAGCGAGGAGAAATTCAAAAGTATATTTTGGAACAAAAAGAAAGTATATTACAAAATAAAAACTTAGTTCATAATTAATTACAACCAAACCGAAACATATTTATGTAATATCTGTTTAATTAGAAGTCTAAGCTAGGTTATAACAAAGATACTTTTTTAATATTAAACAAAAACAGTTTATAATTAATGACAATCATACCGCAAACTATTTACTTTTTAATTAACTACTAAGAGTATTTAGTTACATAACTACATTAGACTCGCAATAAAATAATTAAAACTATTTTTAAAACAAAAGCATAGTTCATCTATTATAACACCAAAACGTTTTATTGTTTCTAATTAATTAATTATGTTTTCCAAATATTTATTTTTGAAAAAGATGTTATAAAATTCAAATAATTAAGTAAATGTAATTTATTTCCTTTCAAATTAATTGTTTACTAGATGTCCCTTGGCTAATAAACTGTTTTATTCTTTGAGCGATTTAGCTGCAAATATTGTGCATGTTCAGAACATTTTTGTGCATATTTACCACCCACAAAATAATATTTTATTTTAATTATGTATGCACTGGGGGAAATATGCGGCAGACTTGGCAGGCATAAAATAGTTATTACGGAACCATCCTCACCTAAACGTCCATTGGACACTGTGTTGTACACATACACTACTTCGGTCACGCTAACCGCTTTGTCCCTTAGACTGTTAACACAAGATATACTGATATTCACGTCACCCATATTTAATAACAAAAGTACAAATGTATACTATTTGAAAACAATTCTTTTATTACTTTAAAAGACGTTTCTGTTCTTGCATGTTAATCTCTGTGGTCGCTTTACATACAAGACAAATAACCGTTTGTTGGTTTTCTCCAGTATGATTGTTGACAACCTGCGTTTTGAGAGGCCGCAATGGCGGGTTGTAGTATATGCGTTTGTGTGGAGAACTCCGTCACCAGACATACGAGAAAGAAGACGCCTCGAATACCAGGAAGCCACCAAATTTCTCACAAAACATCTCACTGCATTCTATAAATCGAAATTATATTTCTGTTTCTTTGGGAATGTTTTCAAGGAAAAGCAGCGTTTGAAAGAAAGTTTTTAACAATCTGGCATTGTTTAAAGAAGAATAACGCATTTGTAAACAGTTTGTCTGGCAAACAAAACCAGCAGTGAGCATCTTCTTGTAAAGTATGGGAACAGAGAGTGTGGAGAATATACACACACGTCAAATATACCACCTAGAATGTAGGTCTGTACTCGCATGTGTCTGTCCGCAACTCATGTGTCATACATAGTAATGTCTACACAGCTGAGGGTCTACTGGCCTGTTTGTAGCGTACCTTAGTGACTGGAAATGGATAATCTAATTTGCATGTATAATATGATTAATAAGAAAACATATTTTATATTTCGTCTCTAAACTGCGCCAGTGTTTACGTGTTTGAATTAATCCGGTAGTCACGTCTCCTTGTTGTAAACATACCCTTGAAATTCATTTGTACGGAGATGCTAAAATATGTATAGAGATATTCTGTATACTGATACTGTATAGAATATATTAATGTTTTGCCGATTTTATGTATTAAGTCCCAATATTTTTCAGGAATGGAGAGTTACACGAGAATATTCCCCTACTTAAAATACTCCAATAAAATTATTATGTATCAAATATGTAAGTATAGATTTTAACATTAGTGGTTCTGGAATGGTAATAAACTAGTGGGTTTTTTTATTCATCACTGAAAGGTAATGGACAGATGGTTTAAACAGTGCAGGTGTATTTCACTTGTTTTGAAACACCTTTTGAAGACACAGATTAATAAATACTATATTTCACTAAGTGTTCCTATGATCAATATTCTTCAGTTTTAAAATATTAAATACCTGTGCGAGTGGGTTTTATGCATGTGTGTGTGTGTGTGTGTGTGTGTGTGTGTGTGTGTGTGTGTGTGTGTGTGTGTGTGTGTTTTAGTTTTAAACATGTTTTTATTTATTTATTTATTTATTTATACATTTATGTATCATATATCTGATTTTGTTTTAATGTTTTAAAAGTCCTGAACTGTCAGCTATCATGCGAGTGCGTGCTGTAGGTTAGAATTCCTCCAGTAAGACATTTTGTGTGTTTAAACAATACAAGACTTAATTTAACTTTCTTTCAAATTGTTTTGCAGACTGCTACTCAACAACTAGATCTAAAATATGCGATACTAGATTGAGGACGTCTAATTACAAACGCATTAATAACATTCTACCAGTATTGTTTTTTATAATATCGCATGGTACCAGGCATTTTACGTAACATTTGTATTGTACTAGTTTATCTATAACAATCACACCACCAGATATATTACGTGATGTTTGATTTAGATACTATAACTAGTGCAAGTAAACTCCGAGACAGGTTATATAAGTTTATAAAGGTATGAGTGCAAAATTAAGTTATTGGCCTCTCTGGTCTCCTTTTAAGGCTCTGGCCCCTCGCAAAAGTGCCGATTATTCCGTCTTATTCAGAGTAAACCGATGTAGATACAATAACGCTAAGTGGTTGTGTGATAAAACGGTTAGATATGTCCATTACTGGGAGGTTCAAAATAAAAAGCATAATAGACATGTGGTTATTAGTATCTCATTTGTTTTTTTACTAAACAGTTTTGATATTTATAAAGCCATTATATCCATTTTGCTTATGTCTAAATCCGATGAGAGGTTATAATATATGACCGGGGAGGCGGAGGGATTATACCCTATCATATGAATGACAAAACCGTATACCGTGATCAAAATGGTATCTCTGTAAAAGGAAGAATCGCAAGATTATTGTAGCCAAAGTTGTGATTGCTTCCTTCATCCACTATTAGGTGCTCGTCCCTGTGAGGACCGCCACTCCCCTAGGAAACATGCATGATACATTCACTTACATCTGCTTGTTTCGTGAACTGGACGAACGATGGCAAATCGAAAGTCAGAGTCTCTAGCCACTAGACTTGGGTCCTCACTCTACCACAATAAGACTATCATATGATCGTCTATTAAAGATAAAATGGTCTCGTAAATCCGATCTGGCTGGCGGAATGGGGCGCTGATTGGCGGGATTGTACGAGGGATATAGAGTGTCGCACGGATCCACACACGCCATTACAGACACAATGAAGAGAAATGAAGCTAAGTGCTTCTAAATTAGAGCATCTGGCTCAAATCTGTCGCAGCCCGTGTCTCTGTTGACAAGTTACAAGGCTGGAAAACAGCCACATAACAGAGAATCTATTCTAATCAATTGTTTGTTGAAGTTAAAGTTAACTCCAAATCTGAATAACGAAGAAACACATATGTGTCCCATGCTAAGTATTCCCATTTTCATTTAGTTTTGAACGAAAATATATTTGTACATTTTATGCCATGGATAGATGATTTAATATGTTCTTATCTAGGTCTTCGCACTCGATACATCCCATTCCCAAACCACCATATAGTTCTCAAGTGCTCCAATAAGAAAGAGGGTGGATAGCATATCAAAGTACACCAAATTGTAAATGTACTAGACTATGGCGTATTTAAAATAGAAGGAATTGGTTAAGAAATAAAGTTCTGAAGTAAAGTATATTTCTAATCTGAAACTCTTACTGAATGTCTTCTTTTACATTTTTATTGCAACAATTGTGTCTTGTTAAAGCGTATTATTATTTTTTAAATTAAAATTATTTTAGATAGTGTATTAGTATTCAGAGCAAACAAAAAAAGCGTCCATTAAATTAATAAATCTAAATATATTTTTAAATAAAGATCTTAACAAACTGAAGTGAATTAATTAATTTTAACGACACCCCGGCATACAATAACACATCGGCTATTGGCTGTCAAACAAAGGTAACTATATGAATAAGTTAGACTGAAGTGTATCATACTAAGAATGGAACAATTCATAAACGAAAATGCTTTAATATTCTATTAGCAAACTGAGCAATATATTTGGAAGATGGTTATGATAAAAGAAAAAGTTTGTTTTGTTCAGTGACATCACTAGATATTTTTAAAGAAGAAACTTCATTTAATTAATATTATTTATCTACATTTTAATCATACTTTGCATTTTAGTAATGATAGCTGTGGAAATGTTCATATTGCTTGATATACCTTTATGTAATTATGTAACGTTAGGTCACAGTATCTGATTTAAAGGGTCTGGCTTAAAAGGAGCATTAGCTGGATGGATGGATGAATGGGTGGATGGGGGGGGGGGGGGTGGGTGGGTGTTGGAAGGATGGATGGAGGATTGAGACGTACACCATTCAATAGAGATTTTTCAAAAATCTAATTTCCAGACAGTTTCATTATATAATATCTATTATGACCAGAAAAGTCAATGGCCTTCGAATTTTAAGAAAAATCTATTTTAACATTCTACAATTAAATATCAACTATAATATGTAAGATTCGTTCTTTCGTTTGGTCATTGTCGATAATATTTTTTGTGATGTTTGAACAAACAAAATATTAATGCCATACGAATGGTCTCAACAGTTCGATTCTTGTTAATGGTATTCATTAGATTTTCAATTTCCAACAGCCTGTTTCTCTTTTATGACATTTAATATACCCGCTTGTCAAGAGGTTTCATATTTAATGTTCAGATTAACGTACAGCCATTGTAACAGACATACAACATTTTTAACTGACATGCAATTATTTGAACTAACATACAATTTTTTTAATTTACATACAACTAATTTGACTTTGAACAATTATAGTGTGGCATTTGATGTAATGGGTTTCGTGTTATATATATATATATATATATATATAGAGAGAGAGAGAGAGAGAGAGAGAGAGAGAGAGAGAGAGAGAGAGAGAGAGAGAGAGAGAGAGAGAGAGAGAGAGGAGAGAGAAAGAGAGAGAGAGAGAGAGAGAGGGAGGGAGGGAGGGAGGGAGGGAGGGAGGGAGGGAGAGAGAGAGAGAGCGAGAGAGAAGAGTTACATTTGATTTTGTCATTTTAAAATATATAAAATTTAATTGTACATGATCTCTAGCTGGAGTTGTTAGTAAAGAAACAAGAAGATTTTACGTAAGACGAAGTAGAACACAATCCCAGTGAATATGTCCCAAAAGCTGTCCAAGTTTTAAAACACGTAAGTAAAAATAAATCTATTTTCCAACTACATCTTTATATTTATAATGAACACACACCATGTCGTGGTCTGGTCTCCATGGACACAGTCAGTAATCCGCTTATCTCACTGAGAGATGCTGCTTACCGCACTCACAATAATATATTATAAAACACATTTCAGTTTAAATGTTTATAAATAATAAGTTAAATACCTAAAAATATATCTTTTATAATAAATATTATAGGATTTATATAGTTGTCATTGAAAATATTAATATAATTAATTGCATACTTATTAATAGATTGTAAAAGTGTTTAACAAATCTAGTAATACAATATATATCATAAAAATATACACTACACTATTTTTATTTTAAAATAACTAAACCAATATATTGTCTAAAACAAAACAGTATAATAGAAAAAAAATTGGAAACATTGTGGTCAGTTTTAAGGACAATTATTCATGGATATTTAAAGATTCACTTCAGTGTTTCCATTTGTCAAGGTACTTCAGCAGTGTTTTATAATGTGAATTCATATATACTTTAAAGATGCAATATTAATATGTGAATCAAAACAAGAATCAATTCCTCGATTTCATATTTCGTATTGTACATAATTATATTAGATCCCGTCCTGACTAACGTAACTGAGTTTTGCATATAACCATTACACTGATTAATGAAAGAAGTAACGGAGTGAATCATAGAATTATTGTATTGACTAACGACTGAAGTAACTGAATTTGTCACAGAACAATTATTATTCTAATAGCTGGCGTAACTTTATCATGAAATATCAATTATGATAAACACTGAATTAGAGTTTGTGATAGAACAACAATAATAATAATAATAATGACCAATGAAGAAACTAGTTTGTCACAGAACTGACTATAATGACCACCTGAAGTAACCAGAGTTAAACACAAAACAATAACAATAGTGACCGGTTGAAGTAATTAGAGAGTGTCACAGAAATATAACTAAAGTGATCAACTGGAGTAACTAGCTGATATTTAACACAAGCTGTGTGCACTGAAGCACGGTATTTCGTGACTTGGAAGCATTGCAGCGTATCTCTGGACAGGCCAGTTCTCCGACACAGCCCAGTGGTTGATGCTGCTCGTGTAGAAATCCTTTCCCAGACAGTAAGGTGCCTGACGCACGTACAGACAGCAGCATGCACGCCCGAATCGTCGAAACCGTGCGTACTGAATGTCATGAAACAATTTGTTGTGTTGACAAAGTGCAAGAGAGTCCACGCAACACGGCACGGGTTGTCTAAACCTCGAAGACCTGCGGGCACCACGTATGATAGTGATCTGCATCACGTCTCAGATTGAGATACAAACATGCGACAAGGAAAGAAATGCTTACCTGCTTTCTATGGGATCCATTAAGACGGTCCGTGTCTCGAGACCTCTCACACTTTATCGCTATTCACCTTTCACTACATATGTCCAGCTTCTAAACCCTTGGACGTTATTCAACGAGCACTAAAACGCGCCGCCTAGCGGTGTGAACAGGCGCCTTGGTTCATCCTATTGTCAAGTAGAAAAAGTGACTATTTGCATATAAGCCAATCCAGTGACAGAACGATGCCACGTTTCAGAGGAATCGTGGATGATGGTCAGAGTTGTTCTTCATGATGGTCATAGAATGGCCTGTGTAATATTAAATATGATTACATTATAGTAGTGTCCTGTCTCGGCCGTGTGCACAGTGTAAGGTCCGTTGTCTGGCTAGCACTGTGTAGATGCGCTGTTACTCGATGTTAAAACGTGATGAAGTCGCCGAGTCAGGTCTAGGAACACTGAGCAGCAAGTAGCGCTGTTTTTTAATCCGAACTGCAGTCCTACTGTCACAAACCGCAGGTGACTCGCCAACGCGGTTTCGCCACCACTGGCAACACAGAAAGCATCATCAACAACAACAGCTAAAATTGTTCCTTTCTGCTCCAGTGTTTGCTGGAATCCCTGATCGAAAACACCGGCTCTCGACAAATACATCCAAAGTTTGTTTACAAATTTGTGTGGATAACGTCTTCCTATTTGAGCAATGCAGGTGAGTAAATGTCCGAGCATCGTCTCATTAGTGTAAAATACCAGCGTTTGCCGCCGAACCTCGCCATTCAACCAGGTGGGCAAGGGAGCAAGACGAAATTTCACAGACTGACTATAAATTCATAAATTTCGCTTGCTCCATCGGTGAGGATATTTGGACAAATTGCAGCTATCCTCTAAACAAACACGAGCTCATGTCTCATTGCCTGTTTTAAAATATCGGTCATGTTTGTAAGTTAAATTTTATACAAGGCAATTCTTCTCAGAGAGGTGCTAGAGCCGCTATACCGGACACAGCTGTGGGAGGAGCAAGAGCAAGGTGGAGTGATAGATACCACATATATATATATATATATATATATATATATATATATATATATATATCTCTCTCTCTCTCTCTCTCTCTCTCTCTCTCTCTCTCTCTCTCTCTCTCTCTCTCTCTCTCTCTCTCTCTCTCTCACTGTCATATAAAAATATGTATCAGGCAAACGTTTTCGCACATGCATGGTCTAAAAACCTACTGCAAAAACATTTACCCGTTTTATTTTAATAGTATATAGCACCAATATACAGAAATACTATTTGTACACAAACACAAATAAGTGTAAATAGAATTAAAATTAAATTATTAAAAGTAAAAACTAAATTATAACCCCTTAATAAATAAATGCACTAAGTGCATACATATATAATAGTATGAACCATATATAAACTGGGCCATTTCAACAATAAAATTATTATCTGGTATACCGAGGGACGTCATAAATAACTAAATAAAATTAATAAATATATACATAAACTATATCTAAAATAAATCTCCAAGTACAGGGTGGATAGGGAACAATCGCACCCACATTATCTCTCTCTCTCTCTCTCTCTCTCTCTCTCTCTCTCTCTCTCTCTCTCTCTCTCTCTCTCTCTCTCTCTCTCTCTCTCTCTCTCTCTCTCTCTCTCTCTCTCTCTCTCTCTATATATATATATATATATATATAACACGAAACCCATTACATCAAATGCCACACTATAATTGTTCGAAGTCAAATTAGTTGTATGTAAATTAAAATAGGTGTATGCCAATTAAAATAGTTGTATGTTAGTTCAAATAATTGCATGTCAGTTAAAAATGTTGTATGTCTGTTACAATGGCTGTACGTTAATGTGAACATTAAATATGAAACCTCTTGACAAGCGGGTATATTAAATGTGATCTCTCTCTCTCTCTCTCTCTCTCTCTCTCTCTCTCTCTCTCTCTCTCTCTCTCTCTCTCTCTCTCTCTCTCTCTCTCTCGCGCGCGCGCACACACACACACAACACACATTTATGTTTTAGCTATATAAATACAGTGATAGGTGCAGGTGTGCAAAGTATTCAACAAGTTCAGTAATAACATGTAGTATTTAAGATTGTAGGACGTTTGTGGAAAAGTGATGCACGTTATATATTATCAAACTGAGAAAGATACAGTTACCACTTCGTAAACAATATACCAAGACTGTTCTTAGTAAACTGTATTTGTTTCTCTACATCATATAACGTTTTCAGTTCGTCTTTAAAATGAGTAATATTTAAATCTACTTATATTTATATAATATTTAGCTAAAAGTAATATCAGTCAGTTTTAGTATTTTTATTACACCCGTATATGACAAGATCGAAAGAAAGATTCAAATTAACTACATGTATATGGTTATAATTTTTCGACAGCTAGTTTAACAACTTATTCTAAAAATTATGAACTACTGCATTCTCAAAAGAGATGTTCTATAAATTCTTTGGTTTTATTACAAAATGCACAAACTTCACTACAAGTAAACTTTTAGTTTATGGGGTTTTTTTGGACTGCAATTTTCAAAATCGTGTATGCCATACTGAACCCTGCTAGATCATAACAAAAAACATTAAGTGCAGAGCATTATAAAAGAAGACCTCATATAAAACCTAGTTTATTCGTTATTAATCAGTAATCATCTTGTTAACATATGCAAAACCTGGATCCAGTTGTTCAAAACTTATTTAGCTTAATGACTGATTAAAAATAATCAAAAGTAAATATTAAATTAGAAAACCTGTTGAAAAGTTGAATCTGTAACTCGAAGCTTACAAATCACATTTTACAACAATAAACGCGTTGTTTGAACATTAAATGAGTTGTACTTAAAAAGCCTTCATCGTCATCACCAAAACACATTTTCTCACAAAATTATTTTATCATTTTAGTTTTGCAAATCGGTTTGCAGGACATATATAGACCTTTTCATACCACTGATATAGTTCTTTAAAAGCTGTATTAACCATTTGCCAGGTTGCACGTTTACGTTGGGTTTTGTTTCATCATTTCGTTACGAATATATTACCATGTGGTTGTTGGGGTTTTTTATCTTTGTTTGGGTTTTCTTTTGTTGTTGTTGTTTGTTTTGGGGTTGTTGTTGTTTTTGTGTGTGTGTGTGTGTGTGTGTTTTTGTTTTGTTTTGTTTTTTTGTGTGTGTTTTGTTGTTGTTTTTTGTTGTTTTTACACAATTCCGTTTAACTGTTTATATTTTTTATCAGTATGTTGTTTTACTATATTATCTTGTGAGATTTAATTATTTAAAGTTTCAGTGTTGACAGGAATATTAGTAATCACAATAATATATACATTGAAGTATCTTTCAAGTATTGAGTTATATAAAACTGATTTGCCACCTCCATCAGTATTTTGATTTAAACATCATAATAATTCAGTAACGGTAAATACGTTCCAAAAATATATCGAACATGTTACATTATAATGATAAATAAACTTAGTGTCAGTTACTTGTTCGTAGATACTGTTTAAAATAAGTGCTCGATTCCAGTTCGATTGTTACAATCCTTCATATTAATTTTGATTTTATCCCAGTTATAAAGTTTTAAAATAAATACATACGTTCAATTTCTCCATTTATGGTTGTCATATTTATTCTGGACACTAAAATGGTTTTATCTTTAGTGGTGGCTCTTGTTAATTGTGTTTTAGAGAAGTAGGTAGGCAAATACACTATAGAAATTGATATTGATATCGTCACGGTTTTAAGAACTGTTGTTGTTGTTTTCATGAGACTTTATTGTCTAACAGACCACCATTCCATTAAAGGCATACTGTCACGGATTTAAGGAACTTATTGCTCTAAAAAAATGGATAATATATAAAAATTACATTAATTGTTGGAAACCAAATCTAGCTATCGCATCACCTTAACTGAACCATGATGGAGTGAAATCCATGTCAACCCTCTCGGCAGTTTTAGTTTTTTAATTATGAACCATTGCCATAATTCAATTATTTTTACAAAATATCATTAATAAATGGAGTATGGTGGTTACGAAAATGGTTGAATAAAGTACATTTAGGAACAAATCAAATTATTTTTTGTTCCAGTAATACTTTGTTAGATCAGTAAATAGGTCAGTGATCAGTGACAATATGCCTTTAACATGGTAAATTCTATCAATTAATTTTCGCATTTTAATTCATAGATTAATTAACTGGAAGATGTGTGGGTTTGGGTTTTTTCAAGGAAAAAAAAGAATATATAATGAAGAGTTTTCATGCAAATCAAGGAACATCTCTATGTTGTAAACTATGAGTTCCGCCTCTATCTGTTACTATGAGCATTATGAATAGAGTAAATTTTGATATTTCCTGTAAACTAAGCGAATTCCAGGAATTTGTGCCAATCCATATTTCCTGTCAGCTAATCACAACTGATGTTACAACATCGTATGATTATTCAACATATTGGTGGAGCTATATATTTACTAATTGTTACATATCATTATTCCTGTCGATGGTGCTCCAATTTCCAAATAGCTATCCAGAAATTGAAATCATTGTTATGGCAATTATTGTATCAACTATACTAAGACCAATTTTACGCTTCAAACAAACCAAAGCAACGTCATAACTAATTATGTAATTTCTACCTGGTTTTATTGGACTTTTCTTATTAATAAAATGGAATGTTAGGAAACCGAACAATTGATCTGACTTATTTCCCTTTCCTGTTTACGCATTGAGACGTACATTCACAAAACAGCTGGGGGGGGGGGGGGGGGGGGGGGGGGGGGGGGGGGTAGAAATGTAGTCTAATGGATTTAAATGGATTTGTATGAATGCTATTCATAAAAGTTAACTATCTCTTTTTGAGTGGCTGTCCTCCTTTAGACGATGTACCAGACTGAGAGTCATGGTCTAAACCATTATTTTCCAAAAGCCCATTCGACTGAATTGTGCAGAGATACGGTCTTGATCGCGTATTACGTCTTTGTCGTTCAGATTAATTTCTAAAAATCGGTGTTTTTTTCCTATTAATATTGCTTTAATTTCAGTCCTACGATATTGACACAATAGTCAATCATTAAGACCTATCATTAAGACTGTTTAGCGATTCAGCAGACTTATTACTCAAGTAAGAGACTCGTAGAATGGATACGTTAGGACATTGGAAATCCTGTACTACATTAAAAAATTTAAGTATACGACACAAACCAAGTTAAGGGTTAAATTATTTAATCGTTAAGTTTTCATGCATTCATATTAGCACTATGAATGTGAGATGGCTTTTACAACAGATTCTGAAGGAAGCATAGGTTCTCGATAATAAATCAAGATCACTGACTTGTCTTATTTAAGTCTATATTCGAATGCACTTGCACTTGAAATTATCACTAATTGCCCCTAAGCTAAGGTCGCAACGTGCTGTGCCAACACAAACTCCATGCACATGGTTTACACTTGCAAAAATTGCATAATTTCGCAATAAACTCCTTTGCTTTGATTGACAGTAAACGACAACTCAAAATAGGCGTTTTGTTCTCATACGTTATAATTTCTTATTCAGTAGTATGCTTCTGTGGTGCCATAGTCAACTTTCAGTTGTGGTCAATTTTGGTTACCCAATTATTTTTAAATACTGTAATTATTTCTATGAAAACATTTGACTCTTAACTTGATTCGAGTAGTATATTTCATCATAAACAAGGAATATGTAAGTCCACTTTCTAATATGATAGTCCAGTAAGGAATCCATTTGGTATTATCCACAATTGCAAATCATTATGTGATGTTTTATTGATGTTTCAAAGTGTTCTCTATACCAAATCTGAATGACAAAACCGCTATTCGCAATTAAGACCGTATCTCTGCACAATGCATAGTCGGATGGGCATTTGGCAAAATAGTACTGGGCAATACATCTTTCCTGCACCGCTCAAAGAGGACTGCCACTCCCACATCAACCACATCTACTTTAATCAAGGTTGTGTTTATCTATACAATTAATTTAAGTAAGTAATTCAATCAAAGTTTTTACAGGTATCCAGAATCTATTTAAAGGTAATCTGTCAGACGTTCTCAGAACGTCACCAAATGTAGTTCAAACTAGTCACGTTATTATATGTCTTGGGCACGAGTGATAACAGACCAAGGCATAATGATCATTTTAATAAAATAGGTTAGACGAATGTCATTGTTGTTGGTTTTGGTTGTTTTGGTTGTTGTTTGTTGGTATTTTCGTAGTTGGTTTTTTCCCTTTTGTGTTTTGTTGGTGTGTTTTGTGGAGATAGAGGTGTTGTCTTGTTTCTAAATATATATAAATGTGTTACATACCTTGATTCTGTGCGTGTATTCTCTTACATTGATTATATTACTTGGGATTGGTATTGCACAAATATAATAGAATTGTTTCTTTTTCAAATAGAATGAATGAATGAATGAATAAATGAATTAATGAATTAATGGTTTAAAGACACCCCAGCACGAAAATAAAATTCGAATGCTGTTTTGTATCTGTTATATTGTTGTCAAGACCACTTCTTTTTAAATGTAACAAATGGCCACATATTTCCTGTACTGCAATGAAAGACGTCTTTCTAGCCGAGCCGGGGACGCAGTAGCGATTACGTGTGTGTTGTCGGAGATCCCAGCGAGGTATTCTTTCCATCAAGGCTCTCTTGTTGAACGTCGGCGTAACATTTCGCACATGCGCACTGACGGATCACGACAGCACGTGACGGCCATGGCCAAAGTGTTATTGTTGTCTGACGTCAACTTGGTACTGTGACGTGCCTTGCGTAAACTAATATTATAAAGGATATCTAACGGATATCCATCTTACCCACTAGTGGGTGTTTTGTTTCCATCTTAACCACTGCTGAATGATTTAATTATTTCTGTTTTAATCATGGCTGCCTGATTTTATTATTTGCATCTTAACCATTGCTGAATGATTGCAGTATTTCAATCTTAATCATGGCTGCCTGATTTCATTATTTCCATCTTAACCATTGCTGAATTATTTTATTATTTCCATCTTAACCATTGCTGAATTATTTTATTATTTCCATCTTAACCACTGCTGAATGTTTTTAGAAATCCATCTTAAAGGGACATTCCCGAGTTTGCTGCAATTTTAAAGATGGTATCGACTAACAGAGACTTTTTCACGATTGTAATTACATATTAAATATATTTTTCTGTATAACATATTAGTGGCTGTATATTAAGCGTGTTTCTGATCGTTCTAATATTTGTACTAGGTTAAATTTCATTTTATTTCCTAAAATTTGTTTTTTTCGTACGTACGAAATTATTTGAAGACAGATTTGGGCTTCTTACAAATATTAAGACGACCAGAAACACATTGAATGTACAGACACTGATATTCAAAATAAGAAAATATATTTAGTATGTAAGTTTAATCGTAAAAATATTTTGTTAGTCGGAAACATCTTACAATGCAGCAAACTCAGGAATGTCCCTTTAACCATAGCTGAATTATTTCATTAGTTCCATCTCAACACCTCTTGAATGATTTCATTATTTCCATCTTAACCAGTGATAAAACATTTCATTATTTCCATCTGAACCACTGCTGAATTATTTCATTATTTTCATCTGAACCATTGCTGAATGACTTCATTATTTCCATCTGAACCATTGCTGAATTATTTCATTATTTTCATTTGGACTAATGAGGTGTGTTTCTCGTTTTCCTCTTAAGTTGCTGTGTGTTTTATTATTGCCATTTGAGCTGATGTGTTATATGTCTCGTAACCACTTTTGGTGTATAGTTTATGCGTGTTAACCATTACCAGGTGCCTGTGCAGGGATTTTAGCAGAAGGGT
The DNA here is from genome assembly GCF_016097555.1 of Gigantopelta aegis. Classification (NCBI taxonomy): domain Eukaryota; kingdom Metazoa; phylum Mollusca; class Gastropoda; order Neomphalida; family Peltospiridae; genus Gigantopelta; species Gigantopelta aegis. The sequence continues at coordinate 4,214,170 of NC_054702.1, read as the reverse complement.
AGTCTAGACTATGGCGAGCGAATTTTATAGGGGGTCGAGGCATGCTCCCCCGGAAAAAGTATTGAAAAAAGAACATTTGGACATGCTAATGGTATTACTGTTGGTGGCTATTTCCATTTCAACCACTACTTGTGAGATTATTGTATCAGTCTTAACCATTGTTGTATGCAACACTACTAGATATGTTTCTTAAGTCCATTTGCATCTTATCCACACAAATATTCACTATGCTATCTTAGTTCATAGAAAGGATTTCCCAAGAATATGTGGGGTTTTGCAAAGTGTGGACGTGGTATCAGCAAAACTTTGTCTTACCATGCACATTTGAACCTTAAATATAATGTCAAGTTTTTTGTTGTTTTTTAAAGTAGGTGTATTCACGATATACTTACACACGTTTTCAGGAAAAGTGGAGATGTATATTGATACCACACTTTTCATTTAACGGTACACCTGTATTTATAACAAAACAAAGAAAGAAAGAAGTGTTTTATTTAACGACGCACTCAACACATTTTATTTACGGTTATATGGCGTCAGACATATGGTTAAGGACCACACAGATTTTTTTAGAGGAAACCCGCTGTCGCCACATAGGCTACTCTTTTACGACAGGCAGCAAGGGATCTTTTATTTGCGCTTCCCACAGGCAGGATAGCACAAACCATGGCCTTTGTTGAACCAGTTATGGATCACTGGTCGGTGCAAGTGGTTTACACCTACCCATTGAGCCTTGCGGAGCACTCACTCAGGGTTTGGAGTCGGTATCTGGATTAAAAATTCCATGCCTCGACTGGGATCCGAACCCAGTACCTACCAGCCTGTAGACCGATGGCTTATAACAAAACAAACAAAAACATGAATAATGAACTGAACGTTTATTGCACTGAAATTTTGAAGGTATATTCGTTGTTTCGTTGTACGAAATGTACTGCAAGCGCTTTCGGACGAGTTCACACTTCAGTGTTAGGTATCCATAAATGGGGTGTGTGGGCGAGGTTGTTACTGGCAGTATTATACGTGTGTGTGTGGGGGGGGGGGGGGGGCGTAGTCTAGTCATAAAGCGCTCGCTTGATGCGCGGTCGGTTTAGGATCGTTCCCCGTCGATGGGCCCATTGGACAATTTCTCGTTCCAGCCAGTGCACCGCAACTGTTATATCAAAGGCAGTGGTGTGTGTTATCCTGTCTATGGGATAATGCATATAAAAGATCCTTTGCTACTAATCGAAGACTAAGACTATATGTAAAAATTACCAAATGTTATCATACGTGGCTAATTTTGACATAGTATCTTAGAGAGGAAACCTGCTACATTTTGTTTTCGTTAGTAGCAAGGAATCTTTTATATACACCATCCCAGACAGGATAGCACATACCACGGTCTTTGACATACCAGTCGTGGTGTGCTCAGTTGTAGTGTACACGTGTACCACACTTCGTGTTCTATGATGTGTTCTTGAGAAGCGTCGTTCATTGTAGCTGTCGTATCAGTGACTGTCTATATTAAACTGCACAAACTAGTACTGTACATTTGATTTTGACAAAGAAAATCTTCATTCCTGACTTGAAATCAACTGCTTCGAACAGCAGGCACTGTGGCCCAGCGCTGTTAGTCGCTATAATAACATTGAATAGGTATGTAATATATTACATACTGTAATACACTGGAGGAAATCGAAGTTTGTGAGCATTGTAATACCAGTATTATTATAGTCGGTGAACAAGACACGAAACAAATATATTATTATTATACATACATATACATAGCAGCAGTACTGGTCGATCAAACAAGAGAACTGATCTCTCATTGTCTACTACTCTAGTAGTATTAGAACTATGATTTGCCTTGAGAAACGGGGGATCATAATGACTGGATTATGAAATGACTGTAACCCAGGGAGATTAAACCACACGTTCGCATAATGGCATCTATCTTGTTTACGTCTAGCTAGTAAGGGTCCTGTCCCAGTTTTGTGTCCCAATTCATTGCCGTAAAAATAAATAAATTAAAAAAATTATACTAAAACATTTGCGTTCCTCTCAATGCATCTATAGTGTTACAACGAGTCTGAATTCAACTAAGAAACACTTGACAATATCTCGTTTGGTCACAGGTGTGAAAGTCTAATAACGGTACCGTGACAAGATTTCTTTTCTTTTCTTAGTGGTTGCGACTGCAGGCTGGCAGCAAGCCAGACTTATCAAGCTTGATTCCATGGGCAGTCATTCTCACACTGTCACAGATACATTTACAAACAACGTAACTAATTAAGCAAACACAGTTCAAATAGTCCATCAAGATAGATCTTTGTTTATTTCCCCTTAAAATAGTTTAAAATATAAACACTTGTGATAAAAAAAATCCCAATAGCTGATTTTAATGGATTTTGGACATGTTCTACGAAACGCGGCGCTTCTAATGATTCTAACATAAACACTCCCAGACCAAGACACTTGTAATTTTCACCGATACAATTGGATTCTTATAATAATGGACAAAGCAAACTAGCAAGACTAACCATAGTCATTTTTAAAGTGTCAACAATTAAAGGCAATGAGCAACTTGTGCACATTTACATGTACATGTATGCAGATATCAGTTTAATTATTTATTCACTATTTTGTTCCTTTCTTTCGTTCTTTCCTTATTTCATCATTTATTGATTAAAAAAAAAATCGTTTATTTTAATTTGTGTATGGTATTAAAAAGTATACATTCTACAAACAATAAAAAACAAAAAATAGTAGTAGTCAGACAGTTGCAATTATTAATTATGGCTTAGTTCAATCATTAAAAATAATAATTTATTATACCTATTGTTATGGGTACCTTTTCGTCAATAATCCAAATTTAAGAATAATAAATCTCGTTTTGTCAACTGAATCCCTCCCTGTGATACACGTGTTCATACATTTTTTTAAATCATTTAATAAATAATCCACAATTATCCATTATGTCTTTCATTGAATGAAATCGGTATGGTTGTGCAATTATGTGAATAATTTCATGTTGGTAACATTATTTCACTATTTGGGCATATTTGTGGAAATGTAATCATGATTGTAATCATGATTACTGGACAATGTATTCACAATCATAATCGATTACTTTCTTAAGTAATCGTATTCGTCATCAATTACTTTTGTCAAGTAATCGCTCAATCTCTGATATATATATATATATATATATATATATATATATATATATATATATATATATATATATATATATATATATAGAATTGTTTTATTTAATGACGCACTCAACATATTTTATTTACGGTTATATGGCGTCAGACATATGGTTAAGGACCACACAGATTTGGAGAGGAAACCCGCTGTCGCCACTACATGGGCTACTCTTTCCGATTAGCAGCAAGGGATCTTTTATTTGCGCTTCCCACAGGCAGGATAGCACAAACCATGGCCTTTGTTGAACCAGCTATGGATCACTGGTAGGTGCAAGTGGTTTACACCTACCCATTGAGCCTTGAGGGCAAAACTAAAAAATCAAGAATTATTAATAATGTTCCACCAACTCTTCGACATGGCCACCACAGGAATCCACAACAGGAAGACTGTGTCCATTTTCATGGCGGGTACCTTATGCACACTCATTCCAGTGTTAAATATTTTCTTCTGGATCACAATTTTCTATTTCAGGACCAAGATGCATAATGCACAGGAGAGCTTGAAGAGTTTCCTGTGACATTCTATTTCTTTGCAGTGTTTTCAGTTGGTTCAGTTTGCTGAAAGACTGCTCTCAAGCAGTAGTTGATAGTGAAAGCACTATCTTTATCTCAACCAGCTTTAAAATACTGATTAGATCATCGGATTTACGCTGGATGATGCTAGCATAAACCTCACATGGCTTCCGATCTTTGTGCGCTTGCACACGGGCTTTCAGTAACTGATACAGACTGATCATGTCCTTTTTGTCATCTTCTGTTAAAACTGCTGCGAAATGGTTTGTTAACAGCTGGACACTTTTGTTCCCATGTAACGCCAGGTCTTTTCTCCTTTCTGGCCAGTGTTGATGAGAGAAAGCGTTGAATGACAGCAAAGGTTGTTGGGAAAATACTTCAAACCTGAAAAATATATAAATAAAGCAATTAAGTAAAACAAATTCGTTGAGAAAATATGTTTATAAAAACTGTGAGCAAAAGGGTTAACAGGTTTTTTGTGGGGTATTTTGTTTTGTAGCATCATCTTTAAAAATGTTATGATACATGTATATCACTTAATGGCCGATTTGTAATGATAGATAAATATCCTGTAGTATTTATATTTACCTTTTGTCGACATACTTAATAATGCCATTCACCAAATCCTGGAGAAAGTTGTCGTTCTCACAAGTGAGGTCCCAGCAGTGGAATTCCATCAAAGGATTTGGAGTCATGACAGTATTTATCCAGGATGGAGCGCATGTTGATACCTACTGTGACTGTCTCTGTTTATTCATGTTTACTCTTTAAATTTCCATCCTGATGCCTGTTACCATGAGATCATATCTTTGGAATATCTTGACAAACATAACCACAAAATGAGGCTTCATAAGTAAGGAAACAAAAGTAACAAAATTAAAATGGCTGTTTTACCTTTTTAGATGATTAAAGTTATTGACTTCAAATAAATTGTTTTCACATATAAAACAAATGATGAAACCATCTAAAATAGTTCTCAATTAATATGTACAACTTAAATGTTGAAACCATTAACACTAATTAGCAAATGACATATATTCACCTATAACAATTTGGAAAGCAGCGGAAGGACATCCAATATAACATGCAAAGTTTTCACGAATCGAAATGTCTGGATTTCCTTGTGAATGTTGGCAGATTTACAGGCTGCAGTTCCTGCACTCCTGTTGGCTGCTGTTGTTTTAATATGAGTACACACAGCTTTCAGGTTGGACTGAATGGAATTGTTTTTATATATATATATATATATATATATATATATATATATATATATATATATATGTGTGTGTGTGTGTGTGTGTGTGTGTGTGTGTGTGTGTGTGTGTGTGTGTGTGTGTGTGTGTGTATGTGTGTGTGTGTGTATATATATATATATATATATATATATATATATATATATATATATATGATTATTATAATATAGTTAAATTACAAGGAAACTAAAATAAATTATATGTACGTTTATAAGAATGTAATATTACTAATAACGTTTTTATTTTAATGTAATTCAAAAATATAATTAATAAAATATTACTAACATTAGTTAATTGATATTAAATTATAATTAAATTACAAGGAAACAAAAACAAATTGTACATGTATTCTCATTTATAAGAATGTAATATTACTAATAACTAATTTTTATGAGTAATTAAGAAATTAGTACATACTTGCTTTATGCTCGACAGGTGTGTCAGCTGTTCTTTCAGGACATCTGCTATTTGTTTTAGCTCCCTTCTCAGTTTTGGGCTGTTGTGATAGAACTTAAAAATTGACTGAAGTTTGTCTTCAGAAATGTGTAGGTACTGTAAATCCTGTACAGCGTCCATTACCAACAGCTCCAATTTGTGTGCCACGCAATGTAACGGAATCGTATGCGCTGAAGCGGTTAAAAAATGTACAACAACACCCGATTTTCTACTCTGTGTTACTGAGGCACCGTCAAAGTTTACACCTACAAGAATGGGGTATTTGTCAGTCGTCAGTGGTCAGTCTGTTTACACTAAGGTCATATTTGTCCAGTCCTTTGTTGATTGCAGCAAAATCACCCAGGGCATGGGCATTATCCAACTCGACCATGTCCGAAAATGCTGTTTCTGGTCGTCTGTCTGAAATTATGAATCTTGCTCGTTTGTCGTACAGTCTGTACGTCCATCCCTTAAGGTTTACACAAACCTTGATGTCATTATTCTATCTTTGATGTTAGTTCTAAGAACAGATGCAACTGATGTAAGAAATTGTCGAGCAGCCTTGTCATTTAAGTCATCATCGAGTTGTTGGGCAAAACGAGCTTGAAAATACATATCTGACAGGGGTTAGTAATGTTGTTATATTCAGTGAAATATGTTTTCAATTGATAAAAAATGTACACGATTATTTTAGATTTCTGACATTAACAACAGTAGTGAAAATATATCACAGTGCATTAAATGATAATCAGAATAATACATTTGAACGTATGCGATTTATGGTGAAATTAATTTATTAAAGTCGTTTAAATATCACACTAATTTTATGAATTTTGTACAGAGTAACTTTTGATGATAATTTACATATTATGCTAGATTATTCATGTTTTATTTTAGCCACAAATAAATTTATAAGATTGTACTTATTGAGGTTGAATTATTATAAGTTGTTAATTATATGTTGGTTGTCTACTATTGCAGGAGTCAGTATCGCCTAGAGCTGCAGTATCATCTAGAGGTGCGTTGCTGGTCCTGCTGTCTTCACTAGGCTTTACGCCAATGGAGTCTCTGCGATGAGCTGCAGTACCGTCTAGAACTGCAGTATCGTCTAGAGGTGCGTTGCTGGTCCTGCTGTCTTTACTAGGCTTTACGTCAATGGAGTCTCTGCGATGAGCTGCAGTACCGTCTAGAACTGCAGTATCGTCTAGAGGTGCGTTGCTGGTCCTGCTGTCTTTACTAGGCTTTACGTCAATGGAGTCTGTGATGAGCTACAGTGGTAGACTTTGGAATCAGACTTTTTGAAAGGGAGGGATCTTTTTTCAAACAACAACTAGATGAAACAAAATGACTTTTGGGGAGTTAAGGATTGTTATATCTTCTGGGAATTTGTGATTTTACAAGGACAAATAATATAGCAAACTGTAAGAACTGAACGTATGTTATTGATCCTTTAACGATATGCATCTGATTTATTGTTTTGGTGTTATTATGAATGCATATATAAATAAATGATATTCAGCTTGTATGTTTTATATTATACACTGTGTTTCTGTTGTCTTTGTTGTTACTTATTTAATTTTTGATGCTTGGAGTTTTCGTGTGTGTATTGTGTTGTAGTTTTTTCATAATGTTGTTCTTGTTGTTTTCCGTTTGTTAAAATTTTGTTGTAGATCCTAATTGTTGGTTACTTTGCCTTTTCAACTGCGATGGTGATATACTATTAAACATATTACGGGTCAATAAATATAGTTAATATGCAAGTGTATTTCACAACACAGAGGCATAATGTTAGCCAAAGTGCAACATTTCCATCGTGGAACTAAGCAAAAGGCCTATCCCTATATTCTCATGTTATATCCGTATGAGGCATAACGACTTTCAATCTCGCTAATCTTATGTTAAGTGAAAATACCTGCACGTGCATTTCGTGTTCATCAACATTAACCATCTAAGATTTAGTGATGCGAATTTTTGACACAGTGTGTTTGCGTGGGGAGGGGTTCGTTATTTTTGTTAAATTTATCAGAACTATCGATGCCAAAAAAATTTAATATAAACACAGTGGCGGATCCAAGGGAAATCAAGCAGGGGTCACAAGCTGGTGATAAGGAAGGGGGTGGTGGGGGTGTAATTTTGTAATATTTAAATATTGTAATAATTGGCAGGGACGGATGCAGGAGTTTTCACTGTGGTGGGTGCAACGCTTAAAAGGGTCATCTACAGTATTCAAAAGTAAACTAGGATGTATTATTTGTACAGTAATCATCCACAGAAAACAGAGAACATTGAAAAAAACACGTTTGTTTTAACAACACCACTAGAGCACATGGATTTATTAATAATCGGCTATTGGATGTCAAACGAAAACATGTTCCCAGCTAAAAACCGATAAGTACATTATTTTCATCTGCTGTTTTTCGAGACACTTCGAAGTTCGGAGGGATTACCCCTCCAACACCCTCCTCTTGGATCCACGCTTGCAGTCCTTCGGGAGCATATCTTATGCTTAAATGATGCAACAAACTGAATTGAACTGAACTAACCTAGCGAACATTTCTTGTATTCTGTATTAATATGTATTGGTGTAGTCGGGGACATGGGACAATGCCCGCCAATCACCCCTCTATTTCCACCAACATCTTTTATATGTACCTGTCGCCCCATAACACGAACCATTGGCAATGTGGGTTCCTCCTGCCAATGTGGACCCCCCTCCCCCATTATAAAATACTGGCTACGCCAATGCCTACGCACTCCGCCTCCTAGTTCATCGGTCCTTATAAAGAAACAATTAAACAAATAAACAACAGATCGATCCTTACCTCTATTCATATATCCACTCAATATTTACAGGAAATGTTGGAAAAGAACAGCACAGTAGTTAGATGTCACCATTAGGTAGTATTATATCCATGCATATATTATTTATATTTATGCACATTTAAAATAAATATGATTATAAATGTCAAACAGCTATCTTTTCGCACACTTCTATATTGAGACGAACGTTGACGTTTTTATGGTAACATCTTTGGAAATTTTCGTAACTTAACGGAAAATAGTGATATACCATTGAAACGGGCATCTCCGGCACTCTCCCACTGGATCCGCGCCTCAATGGGAATAAAAGAAGCGCAGAACTATCATTTACAGCAATAATTCACTGTCTGTCACCGGCATGAGTTATGATGTAAAAAAAACATTAAGTACATACAAAATATGCATGCACTAATTACATGCTGATTACAATTTTATAAATAGGTGATATCAGATCGCCAGGCCATTACAGTTTTACAAGCATTCGATTACAACTAGGGGCGAGACGTAGCCCAGTGGTAAAGCGTTCGCTTGATGCGCGGTCAGTTTGGGATCAATCCCCGTCAGTGGGCCCATTGGGCTATTTCTCTCTTCAGCAAGTGCACCACGACTGGTACATCAAAGGCCGTGGTATGTGCTATCCTGTCTATGGGATGGTGCATATAAAAGATCCCTTGCTGCTAATCGAAAAGCGTAGCCCATGAAGTGGCGACAGCGGGTTTCCTCCCTCAATATCTGTGTGGTCCTTAACCATATGTCCGATGCCATATAACCGTAAATAAAATGTGATGAGTGTGTCGATTACAACTTTACAGACAATATGCCTATTTACAGAAATTTCGGGGAACCTTTGGTGGATGATAAAATGGTTGATTAACTTGTTTCAACATATAAGCACACATATAAAGTTAAAGTTTGTTTTGTTTAATGACACCACTAGAGCACATTGATTAATTAATCATCGGCTACCGGATGTCAAAATAAGCATATATGCAGACAGATACATAAATGCACTCAGTTGTACACTTATTGGAAAAACAAAAATGACCAAAGTCATCGCTATTCGTATCTTCAGATGTTGGTGTAAGACTTATTAAATGTTATTATTAGACTGTGTTCCGTGTCCCAGTTCGAGTTAGGGTGTGAGTCTTGCAGAAATTGTCGATTAGTCCGCGCGTGTTTGTCTGAGACACATCACCTCGTGGTAAAGCGGTACGAGGAAGCACGGCTGTCTTCATCCGCCGTGTCAGCTGCGATTTCGCTGACCTCTGACCTCGGAACACATATTGATCCTGAGGTAAAATGTGTTTGCTAAAACGGCCTGTTTGGTGCAATGATTTAAACAAACAATATTTCGAAGTTGTCACAATAGGCTCTGTTTGGAAAGCCATAACGTCTGCGATCCTCTCATGTCGTCTGCAGACAATCAGTTCTACAGAGCGGGGATCACACTGAGTACGAGCTGCAACTACTACAACAACAACATATCTGCTGCTAATACTACTATCGCATTAACTATTCATATCGCTACTACTACCGAAACTACCACAATTAATAGACTGTTATATTACTGTTACTACCAATAATGCTACTTATGCTTATTACTACTGTTGCTGTTTTTGCTACCACTGCCACAGTCACTACCACTACTACTGTTGATCCTATTACTACTACCAGGTCCGCACCACCATCACCACTACCACTATAATTACCACCACCATCACCACTACTACTACTACTATTACTACCACCACAACCACCACTACCACTAAACTCCCACTACCACTACTACAACTACTACTACTACTAAAATTGCTGCTATTGCTTTGACTACTATTACTGCTGTAGTTAGACCAAAATTACATTAATTACTACAGCACACCCACTCGCCATAGATAAAATCTGCTACCATTCACTGATGTTGGTGATATACTATGCTTTGAGATGCGGGCGGAACATGCTCATTCATAACTCCACCAACATCATCACCATCATCATCACGTCATCAACACCATTATCAACAACATCACATCCATCCCAAACATTGTGACCGTTATCATCATTAAACCATGACATTTCACAATCTTCAGACAATAACCATCATCATATTCACACCGGTTGTCTATCAATTCGTATCATAGTACCGAAGTTGGTCGTTTCATACCAGAGTTGTATCATACAGTTGCAAAAAGTAATTTTATACGATATTTATTTGGTACCATGGTCATGTCGTACCATTACAAAAAGTATTTCGTAATATAGTCATTTTGTAGCATCATATAAAGTCATTTGATACCATAAAATAAAAATGAATAGTCAGACATGATATAAGACCAGACTCAATCTTTAATTACGTCATATGCATACAATTTGTATGGCGTTGCCATGACGTTCAACTCTCAGACTCTATTAAAGTCTCGAGTCTAGACTAAAGGTCTGGTGCTTATAAACTGTTTTAGAGTCTGGACTCGAGACTCTAACCATGTCTGATACACTAATGTCATGACAACGCTATACAAATAGTATGCGTGTGACGTCATTAGAGACTGAGTCTGGACTCTAAAAGTTTTATAAGCACGGGCCCTGGAATGTCGTTACCTTACAATCCTCCACTGATGCAAACAGCGCCATCTTGCCACTGATTCTTTTCATCTGTGAACTTAGTCACAATTTAATATTGTCATGGTACGATATGACCATAACATCATTTGTACTGTATAATAGTAGATTAATGCTGTTGTTGGTTTCCTTTGTTTTTTGTGTGGCCATTTAAAAAAAAAAAAAACATCCAGCTAAATAATACCCGGTCATTTCGCATCAAACCATGTGTTTGAAAAATGGTGCACATTAATGACCTTATAGTAAGCTTATCTGTGAAATGTAAGGGTTTGTCTATAAATTATGTCACATTTAAATGGTGGGTGGTCTTTGGACATTGCATGGAGATAATAGAAAGGCTAACTTGGGATGCGTTTCAAAATCTTGCAAAAATTGGACTTTCGACCCACACATAAACTCAGAACTATTACAATTATTAGACGGCTTTTCCGGCATTATATCACACTTTGTAGATGGTCCTAACGCAAAATGTCTAGAATGTGTTGACTTTTATGGTATGAAATGTATATTTTACAGTGGTACGAAATGACCAGGCAGTATGGTACGAAATGACCAGGCAGTATGGTACGAAATGACCAGGCAGTATGGTACGAAATGGATGATACGAAACGATCATGGTATGAGTAATCACATGATTCATTATACCGTCATTATCACCACCACCACCACCATTACAATCACCATCATCACCATGACCAACACCATCACAATAATCATCATCAGAATCATCATCAGAATCATGAGAATCATCATTATCATCATCACCATCAGCAGCATAATCACGTTATTACCGATCAGCACAGATAATTCTGTTATTTGCACAGCATGGTACTTCTTGTGAACGTTGACGGTTATATTGGCTTAGTGAGCCCAGCTGTCGTTATTGACACAACCGTTAGATCACTCTGTGTTTTATTTTTATTTAAAATTTTAATTTTATTTTCGTACTTACATTCCATTTATATTGAAGCACGCCGTCCTGGGTTCTCACACACATTGGCAATCTGGGTGTTTTGTCCAGGAAAGGGATTAATGACTAATTGTAAGTGGTTGGTGAGACAGAAGTTCGTTTACTCCTTCCCGCAGGAACATAGCGTAGTGTGGACACGGGTATTCGAATATGGACCAGGGCCCCGTTCCACAAAGTGATCTTAGCGCTAAGATCATCTTAAGTGCATATGTTTACTGTGCAGTTACGATGATCTTAGGGCTAAGATTGCTTCATGGAAGGGGCCCTGGGGGGGGGGGGGGGGGGGGGGGGTCGAATATGAACCTAGTGGACCCTTTTTGATTTGGATGGGAGCTAATACAGGGATTCGTGCCCAGTACCAGCCGGTGATTTTACTCCTACGCTACCGAGTTCGTTCTGTCTCTGTTTCGTGCTTTCTCTGGGACACCGAGTGCAAATGTATCATCATCTGGAGCTCTTAGAATTTATCATAAATGTTTGTTTAGAAATGGAACTCACTTTGTGTATCCGCCCAACATCGTTTGATCTCTTCCTATCCCAGTGTGGTTGTTCCACCAAGATTAATCCGCGCCTCTTCACGCCAGTCACATTCCGCGATTGTCCACTGTTTAGGGTGTGAAGGGTCCACCACCCTATACTTCCTTTGAAGTCTGAAAAGTAAACACACTGATCTTACCACTGTTTAACTAAACAGAATGTTTTACGAAAACATAAAACATTTTCATATGATGAACTATTTTAGTTAAATTAGATATTTTAAAATACTCTGTTGTTAAGACTAGATTTAATGTAATAGTAAGTACTTGGGGAAACGACACAATGTCGTCACCGAACTAGATATTTTAAAATACTCTGTTGTTAAGACTAGATTTAATGTAATAGTAAGTACTTGGGGAAACGACACATTGTCGTCACCAAACGTTATGGGGCGGGACGTAACCTAGTTGTAAAGCGCTCGCTCGATGCGTGATCAGTTTGGGATCGATCCCCATCGATGGGCCCATTGGGCTATTTCTCGTTCCAGTCAGTGCACCACGACTGGCATATCAAAGGCCGTGGTATGTACTACCCTGTCTATGCATATAAAAGATCCTTTGCTGCCAATCAAAAGAATAGCCCATTAAGTGCTGAAAGCGTGTTTCCTCTCACAGTGTCTGTTTGGTCCTTTCTGTTTGGTCTGACGCCATATAACCGTAAATAAAATGTGGTGAGTGCGTTGTTAAATAAAACATTTCCTTCCTTCACCAAACGTTTATGTCATATTATTATTATTATTATTATTATTATTATTATTATTATTATTTGGCTTTCATTGTTTGTAGAAGACCCTGAAGGATCCACTTCATTTATTTGAATAAATATTGTTGTTGTTTTTGTTTGGGGGATTGGGTTGGGGTTTTTTTAACTTATGCATTCAGTTTACCATGTTTTACGGGAACAATAAGAGAAGAGAAGGAAGACAGAAACAACGAATGAATGAATATTTAACGATACCCCAACGCGAAAAATATATTTTTAAAAAACCTTGAAAATACTGCAAAGAGAAAAAGGACAATCAATGAAATAAATTATACCATTTTATTCAATATTATATCCTTGATACCAATAAACAATAACAGAACAAAAATTTAAACGACATAATATTTAATGTATTTATATATATATATATATATATATATATATATGGTTATTTCTCTTGTAGGGAGTTCAAACAGTACAGATTATCATACATACATAATACATAAAAGATAATGCACAATGGACGCTACATGATACTTAATATAAAATACATGATACGTAATATACATTGGCATGGGAATAAACGCATGGTGAGAGAATTACATTAAAAGGGCTCTCTCTCTCTCTCTCTCTCTCTCTCTCTCTCTCTCTCTCTCTCTCTCTCTCTCTCTCTCTCTCTCTCTCTCTCTCTCTCTCTCTCTCTCTCTCTCTCACACACACACACACCTCTATAAAGACCTGCACACTTGCACACGAACAGACAGTCGTGACTGTCTACAGTATATTGGTCTTCATATTGTTAACGTAATATATTTGCGTTATTTTATAAATGATGTGTATGACAGTTTCACTATATAACATAGATGATTCATCATCAATATTTATTGGGGGTTTGCAGGACAGGAGTTTTATAATAAAAATATCATCGGGGCAGTTATGTAATTCTACATAGAGGTCAATAGGACAAATATCCAGAAGTGTTGTCCAGAATGTATCTCTGGTTGTTGTATGAACAACTAGTCATGACGTGTGTAAAAAGATCAGAATAGTTACTAGTACATAACGTGCAAATACCGTGTACTGAGTTTGGCCTCCATGTAGCACATATATTTATCACGTGATTTGCTTGCTCCTTTACAGATCGATTTGACCGTGCAACTGACCAAGCTCTAGAAAATATGTTGCATCCGGGTTTAAGGAAATTCGTAACTGCCAGTTAGTTTCCTCAGATTCTAAAACATGTTTTCTTACAACTCTATTCCAAATTTGCTTACTAGGGAATACGGATGTTAGAAAAAATTCTTTGAGGTAATGCAGTAGATTATATTTTCGAAGAATTGTGTATATATCCGCTGCACTGCCAATATTTGATTTTTAAAACTTAGTAGTCGAGTGATTGCTATTTTATAAGCCAGCGTCCACACGGGGCATCGCAAAAGATGTCCTAAATAATATAATTTGTTTCTATCTATATGTCCTTCAAGGGATATACTTCCAAGAAGTCCAAGGCAAAAATTGGTTCGTGTTCTTTTATGAAGGCCCTGGATAATCTTTATTACAAATAACGCCAATAGTTCATATGTATTTAAATTATTCCATAATTCACTACCGTACAGGGCTTTTGACAGCCACAGCGAATGAATTAGCTTGACGCTAGTTACAGGATTAATTCCACGACAGTGACAACCAGCCTGAACTAGAGACATGTCAGTGGATTTTATAGTTTTGCAAGTCTCGGGTGTTCTGTCCCAATTATTTAAAGACTTTTGTAATTTAATGCCAACATGCTTTATGGTGGTTGAACATGGCAATTCCTTTCCATACAGAATAATAAGTTGTGTATTCAAATCCTTACAGAAGTCAACAACATGTGTTTTAGAAGCAGATAATGTAAAACGCCATTTAGCGCTATATCGCTCACATATTCAAATCATATTTTTCATGTCACTTGGAGTAGGACAAAATAATAGAGATGTCATCTGCTTGAGTTGGGCAAGAAATTCGAGTATCCAGGATCATTGCACCTTTGTTGAATTGAGTTAAATTATTTAGCAATTCATTAATAAACAATACATACAATTTGGGGAATAGTATGCTTCACTTGACACAATCCTCTTTTCAAAGGAAAGTGTGAAGAGAAACTTTTGTTTACTAAGACATGTAGTTTACAGTTTGAATAGATTGCTTCTAAAGTAAGCCAGACTTTGGGGGATATACCAGTTTCAGAAAGTTTCCACAAGAGACCAGAGTGCCAGACAGTATCAAAGGCTTTAGCACTATCTAGAAAGGTAACAATTACTCCATCGCCTCTTTCTCTATAGTGATTAATAGTTTCTCGTAGAATGAACGAAGTGTCAATGCTAGAAAAGCCTTTCTGAAAACCACATTGGTGAATATTAGGAAAATTTTCTGAAGAGTTCAGTTCTGGCATTAACGTTTCCAGCACTCTTTCAAAAACCTTAAAGATTACAGATAGAAGTGCGATACCTCTATAAGAATCTCTGTTGGGTTTCGACTTACTTTGACTTTTAAATAAACAGACTAAAACCCTCAATTCTAACCTTCTGGAATGTGTCCACTGTTTATCACCAAGAATATAACTGAGAAAGGCAAAAGTAAAGATAAGAACCTCCATATTTTAAGTGTTCATAGAATATTTTGTTTGTGTCATAAGGGTTGTTATTCGGTAGCTTAGAGAAGATTTTGCTAACAGGAATGGTGGAAATATCAACACTATCTTTACTTGTAGTGGCAGTTAGCTTAAATTCTGAAACTTTCTTTTTAATAGTTGATTTAAAATTATCATCAAAATTTTCATCTTCTGTGTCGCTAAATACTCGACTAAAATGTTCTGCCATAGAGCTACAAATTTCTTGTGGTTGTGTTAATAGTTGTATTGTTGACCTTTAAAGACATAGTATAGCTACTTATTTCTTATTTCTAAGTTTTGTCCATAACATTTTCTGATCTGTCTCACAATCTCGTCTGAGATGATACTTTAAACTCTTGCTCTTGGTGAGATTTCAGACTCTCGTCCGATTTGAGACTCCAATATCTCATCCGAATTGAGACTGGAAACCCTGATCACACTTACATATCACCAAACAAAACCAGTATTTAGTCGAATTAGGCATTTGGGGAAAAAAATCATTCTATGAATATCTATCTAGTGCCTCATCTATAGTATGTATAGGACAGCCACTCCCGAACTGTGAGTAGACATTTTCATTAAATTGCTATAAATAGATGATGCTGTTAGAACAAATTAAAAATTAAAGAGATCTGAATATTTAATTTTAATGTGTTTAAATTTTGAAAACAAAAACCCAGACTATTGATTGGTTGTATTATTTGGTACCTCACGACATCATCGGGCCATAATCATTAGTGGGGTTTTTGTAGGTGGGTTTTAGTGTGTTTATGTTTTAAAGTTTTCCTTCGCAATCTGTAATAATAAAAATTATGTAATATTTTAAAGATATTTCTGTTATAAAACAACGAATTTTATTTTTAATACATTGTTTCTCGAGAAAGCAGGAAATGAACACAGTTGCAGCTCCTGACGATCTTCGAAATAAAAACAGACGACAGTATAATTTATATTATATGTGTGTGTGACGTTGTCGGTGTTGTGTGTATGTGCGTGTGACGTTGTCGGTGTTGTCGGTGTTGACGGTGTGGTCGTTACCGGCTTATTGTTCCCAGCTACGGTTTGTGGGAACTGGTAGAATTTAGATGAAAAGGCGTATTGAGACGTTGATGACACCGTAAGAAAACATGCCTTACCTCACGTCTGTTAGACTCGGGACCTGGCTAAGGAAATTCGCACGCAGGAAACGTAGGGAAAAAGCATGCATAAGCGGTAGTATTAAGAAAACCAGGCACGTCCCTCAGGCTAATAGTCTTTATATTTTGGCAGATTTTTCGGAAGGCAATAGTTGAAGAACGCTCCTACATTAATATTGTCGCTCCGAGAAATATATTCAAAATCAGGACTTTCAACGTTCTTGGATATTTACATTTCAAATTAAGTGAAGGTAATTATTTATTTATTACAACTATTTATTTCAGTTCTTAATAACAACTCTTCGAATATAATCTAAAAATAAGTAATCAGTTAGTAAATTTAGTAGTAGTCGATTCCGGAAAGAAAAGATAAATACTTCTTGTAAAGGTTACAAATCTTGTAGAAAACCACAGAACTGTTGTTTACTTAATATAATGCTAATGTAAACATATTTACGGCACACAGTATATTCTTAGAGTATATAACACAAACAAATTCAAATCTATACACATAAACACACAAATAATACAATGCAGATACACAATATTATATCTGAAAATGTCCGAACCACTATGATTTATTGTTAGAAACTACTTTTAAATGTTTAGGTTTCACATAATTTTATTCGTATAATATAAGAAGCTGTTTTATTGTTATATGTTTTATTTAAATTTTATATTGGAAGTTAAGCCTTATATCAATAACCTATGTTTTATATAATAAGCTAAGCTTTGTATAATAAGTATTATGTAATAAGTTACGTTTCATAGGATAAACTAGGTGTTTTGCCATGGATTTTCTCCATGTTTTTATTCATCAAACTGTCAATGGCAGTGCTGTACTTTATAACGCGTGATTCATAACACGTTATTGTTGTCGTGCATTGTTTTAACGACCCCGCCCTCCGTATGACGACGTACACGTCTGGGACACTGCCCACTCTGATAGAATATATCTTCGTATTTTATCACGGATTATCTCGACAGGCTGGGTGTTGACTCAACGTTCGGGTCGCCATACTTCGTCTTGGGTTTTGCCCAATTGTCGATTGTACGCTCTTATCGCGGCGCCGTTGCCGACGGCTTCGACATAAAGAGACACAGGACGTAGTGACGGCGTCGGTGACGGGGATGAACACTTATACAGGGACTGGTGTGAGGCCGGACGGAGAATGTAAGACGTTCTCACGTTTTTCTACACCCTTCAGGACAAGAAGTGTTTTGTCCATTACCTCTTCCACACCGGAGGAAGGTCGCTATGAAGCGCGGACCTGTTATAATGGAGTTTTGTCTTTTAGCTACTTCATAAGAAAACAAGGTCGCCAAAGTGCGTATCGGTTATAATGCCGCCATTGTGTTATATTATCATTGTTTTATTACATAATATTAAAATTAATATTTTAATATAATTATTTGTAATAAAATCGTCCAAGCAAACATTTCTCAAATCAAAGTGACTGTTACTGTTACTTTATTTACGTGCCTATAACCACGAGGTTCAGGCACGTCCATCACACGTCCAGTCTCTGGCAAGGTCAGTGGCTGAATATCAGATAAAAGATACCTCAAAGTGACAGAGACAGAAACTTTCAATGAAACAATTCGATGGCAGGCTTCCTTTTGCTTTCTAAGCCTCTTTTATTTGATTTTTTATTTTAATTTTATCCTTAACAATTATTATTATTATTATTTTGTTGCTCTTTTTATAATAAATCTAACAGGATAATAGTCAGTGGAAAAGAAGAAAGAAAAAGAAGAAAGAAAATAATTATAGTAAAAGCAAATATTGTTTTCTTTGACCAATTTCAAGAACATTTTCACTACATTGGAGGGAATTTTCTCTGTTAATTGTAAAACACGTTTATGTTTGCTGGGAATAAATTCTGAAAGAGGCATACCTAACTTTGTAAAATATTCTTTTAACGATAAAATTGTATTTTTTGTTTCCAATATGGAAATCCGTATATCCAATGAGATTAGGGTCGTCCTAACGTTTGTAGAAGTTCAGACTGGATTTTACCTCTTAATAATTCCTTCGGTATTAAAGGGACAGACCCTAGTTTCAACCCGTGAAACTTAACACTAAGTTTAGTTAATCTACAAATCTGTAACACATTTGGATAAAGTTACAATTGAGTGCAACATGAGTCTGTGACTTTCAAATGGTGAAATACCCTTTAAAAATAGACTAAAACTTGACTCCATAACTGTTACTTCTCAGACGCACATGCGTTTTTAAAAATATCAGAAATGCGTTTTGTGATTAGGAAACACAAATGGATATAGGATGACAGACACGGATATTCTAAGCAAGAAATGTAATTAACATGTTACTGTGATTGCCTAAAAACGTTCTGTTTGCGGCAGCATAGTCAGAAATTTTCATTTAATACATTTCATAATATTATTGAACAAATATCAAATGTTTTTCATTTCGTCTTTGTATTCTTTTCCTTGTTTTTTCAATGATATTCATTATTATTTTGGGGGTTTTATTGACTTTTTCAATCAATTATTTGTCACGTGCTTAAATCCTAAAGGTTCAAACACGTCTGTCTTCGTCACACCATTCCATTTTCCTAACAAACCTGTCCAAGACAGGGTTTTAAACTACACAGACTACCTTGACTAACATTCGTGCAATTTCTCATTGTCTTGATTCAAACATATAAAAAATAAATATACTCGTACAAACACTAACACATTATTTAAGCTCTACATTTTGAAAACATCCATAAAACAGAAATAGTTATTAAAGTGATAAAACAAATTTTATCGAAAATATATTTTATTTCATATAAACATATATATACACGTAAAGTTTGGAAACAAGCTATCCTGTTCACAAGACCTCTCTCACGAGACCCTCTCCTAATTACATATATATAATAAAATATTAAAATTACAGCCACAGCAATTTTTCGCCAAACGTATTTCAGAAACAAATGTTAAAGAAGCTGTAAATGGAAATTAAACGAAAAGAAATGGGACTAAGTAATGAAGCAATTGAAGAGAGATATTTAAAAATGTAAAACATTTTAAGAAAACAAAACATCTTTAATTCAGTCAGAAAAACAAGGTTTTTTTGGTTTGGTTTTTATTATTATTATTATTATATTATTATTATTATTATTATTATTGTCCCAGATCACAAACATAGCAATGTCAGGGATGGGATCCCCAAATCACTGCTGTACATATAATACATATATAACATACACACACACACACACACACACACACACACGTGCCCGGATGTCCTCCGATACATACACATATATACACACACATACATACATATACATACATACATACATACACATACACATACACATACACGTACATATATATGCAAAGAAATGTTTTATTTAACAACGCACTCAACACATTTTATTTACGGTTATATGGCGTCAGACATATGGTTAAGGACCACACAGATTTGGAGAGGAAACCCGCTGTCGCCACTACATGGGCTACTTTTTCCGATTAGCAGCAAGGGATCTTTTATTTGCGCTTCCCACATGCAGGATAGCACAAACCATGGCCTTTGTTGAACCAGTTATGGATCACTGGTCGGTGCACCTACCCACTGAGACTTGTGGAGCACTCACTCAAGGTCTGGAGTCGGTATTTGGATTAAAAATCCCATGCCTCGACTGGGATCCGAACCCAGTACCTACCAGCCTGTAGACCGATGGTCTAACCACGACGCCACCGATGCTGGTATACATATATATACATATGCACACGCACACACACACACACACACACACACACACACACACAGAGAGAGAGAGAGAGAGAGAGAGAGAGAGAGAGAGAGAGAGAGAGAGAGAGAGAGAGAGAGATATATATATAACATATTAAACATATAAAAACAGTAGAAGACGAGACATGGTTACACGCCAGGTGTATGTTTCTTGTACGAAATTAAGCTAGCATCATATATTTCAGTTACTTGTTATCATTAAATAGATTAGCCCATGGAGCCCATTGTTTATTAAACATTTCGTATTTGTAATTTTTATAAAAAAAATAAACAGATTTTAACAACTTTGATTTTTAAATTCTTCTTTTTTTTGTATCTTAGTTCCATAAACATAATATTTTATGATAATAATTAACCAGTTAAGAAAGTTAGATTTTTCATTATTAATCATACCAAAGATGACATTATTTTTATTGAAATTAATTATAATACCAGTCTGAGTCAATATCCAGTTTTGTACTGCAACCCGTAAGTTGTTGCAAAACAAGGTTTTATGCGTCAAACTATTACATCTAAGGCCAACATACATAACCAAAAAGACGCCGACTTACCCTCATGTAAAAACATTTTCGGCACGTTTCATAAGACACACAATCTTGTTTAAACTTTACACATTATATATATATATATATATATATATATATATATATATATATATATATATATATCAAACCTTGAAATATTACTGTTTTCATATAACAAAAATAATTTTCTACAGCAATTGTTAAAACATCATTTATTTAATCTGCTGCATTATTATTTAATATTACCTTGAGGTGCTTGGGTCCAAGGATCAAATCCCCTAGGTGGATCCATTCTCTGAATGGGATTTTTTCCGTCTCAGTGCACCACGACTGGTATATAAAAAAACCCGTTGTATCTGTTGTCCTGTCTGTGGAAAAGTGCATATATAAGATAGCTTAGTACTAACGGGGAAAATGTAGTGGCTTTCCTCTAAGACTATAATATTATGTCAAACTGTTTGACATCCAACAGCCGACGATTAATAAATCAATGTGCTTCAGTGGTGTCGTTAAACAAAGCAAACTTTTAGTTATTTGTTTATTTTTTCTTCTTTACATTTACATTGTAACGGACTTCATCCCATTGGTAGTACAAACTTGTAAGAAAATAGTTTACCAGTTCTTCTTGTAATAAGTACGTTTGTATATTTTTCATCTGTTGAGAGTATTATAGCGTTGTTTACTAATGACTTTAATAAATATAAACTGAACTAAAACTTTTAAAACTTCTAAAAGATAATTCGTCACTCGTTTTGAAATATGGGAAAGTCTTCGTTGATATTTTGTATATTAATAAATAATTTGTAAAGAAAGCTTTGTCTTAAAGGGACATTCCTGAGTTTGCTGCAATTTTTAAGATGTTATCGACTAACAGAGATTTTTAACGATTGTAATTACATATCAAATATATTTTTCTGCATAAAATATTAGTGACTATATATTAAACGTGTTTCTGACCGTTCTAATATTTGTACTAGGTTAAATTTCATTTTATTTCCTAAAAACCATTTTTTCGTACGTACGAAATTATTTAAAGACAAAATCCAGTTTGGGCTTCTTACAAATATTGAGATGACCAAAAACACATTGAATATACAGACACTGATATTCTAAACAAGAAAATATATTTAATATGTAAGTTTAATCGTAGAAATATTTTATTAGTCGGAAACATCTTACAATGCAGCAAACTCAGGAATGTCCCTTTAAAAGTTATATATTTTACAGAAATGTTCAAAAGTATTATGAAGGAAGCAGCAAAAACTAATATTATAAACTGTCAATTACTGCAAGACTGTTTTAAGTTTAAATCAAAATTTAGTCACACACACCCGCTCGCACGCACACGCAAATACACAAAAATGTATACAAGCTATAAATAATGCTTCATATACTAAAAATGAACAATGATGGGTTTAAATCTTATTAAATAGGTGAGTACAGTTAAATTATTAGAACTATGTGGAGATTCATTTAAAGCCGCTCACTTTAATTTTGAGGCAGTGTAAATATTTTCGACTACTACAGTTTTTTTTGTTTTTCACTTCTAACTTACACATTACTTAAAACTTTTGCTTAAAATATCAATTTCATTATGATAAAGAGACTAAGTAATAAAGTAAAATGGCATTATGTATCTTAATTTCAGCGCTTAACATGGATTACAAAGCATGTCATTTTATTGGATTTCATACATTCAACTTTTCTTTTCCCTCCACGTCTCATAGCCCTATAATGTAACCAGCGGCAAGCATATGACAAAATGACGTAAACATATAATTAAATGAGTGTTTTTCCTTGCACGGGTACTCGAGTCCTGTCTTGCTACTAGAGTCGGCCTGCGCCTGAATACTCGTGGAAACACTAGTTTCATTGCTTTTTGGAGTTTGTAGTTCAATATTACTTTTAGGCAAAAACAGAAGGGGTACGTACCTTGGAAACTAAAGTAAAATGTTTTATGTTTAACTCCGTTACGCATCTCACAGTTCTAGCAGGTAGTATATTTATAGAACTATAGCAAGTATTGTGGAACGTTGTAAGAACTAAGTGAATCTACAAGCATGTAGGACTAGTGTGTGTACCTAAATAAATATGAATGAAGTACTGACAGAGCAAAACATGAAATTATACGGTGGATTTTTTTATATAACAGTTTAAGTAATCATTAATTTAAATTATTCCAGGACATAAAAAAAAAATAGAATAAATATGTCTATATTCATGTATAAATAAAAGGATTTTTTCTTTTTCATTATTATTTTCTTTTCTTTTCTTTTTTTCTTCTTTTTTTTCTTCTTTTTCTTTCTTTTCTTTTTTTTCTTTTTTTCTTTCTTGTTTTTGTTTTGTTTGTTTGTTTGTCAATGAAATTTTATATATATATATATATATATATATATATATATATATATATATATATATATATTAAATAATTCCAGACTTCAGTAGTTCTTCGTCGTTTTATTGCTACAGCTCTGTTTCGTATGGTCAAATAATGACCACACTCTTTAGGCAATATTAACGAATAATGTTAAAAACGTTTGCGACTGATGACGTCACAACATTAGTTGATGTATGACGTAATTCTCGACAACTATATCGCGTCACCAAGAAAGTTTTGAGAATTCAGGTCTTATACTGGCGCTTGGTACAGTTAGGTGACATCGGTGTTACTGATGTTTTTGAGAACGAATTTATTTCGGTGGTGGCATGGACTTGCTAATTCATTGCCTTTGTTCAGGCTGCACAGGTGTTTCTGACATATTATGATAAACTTTTCGTAAAGGCATAGGTCACATTTCTTATTTATGTTACTGTAGGGTTGGCATTTTTTGAGTACCTTCCACTTTATGCGGAAGGATTTGTTATTGTCCTTCAGGTTCCATATGTGTTTTGACAGCTCTGTTTCATTTCTTTTGTTTTCATGTTGGAAGGATGCCGTGTGGTTTCTGTATCGTTCTTTGAAATTGGTCGCTAGCCCTACGTATGATTCTGTGTTTGATTTTGTTGTCACTGTTGCTTGGTACACCACGTTGTATTGGAGGCATTTTTTGTCGAGTGGGCATTCGGGTGTCTTTCTACAGTTGCACTCTTTTTTTGGTTGCTGTGCTGGCGTCGTTGTTGCATCAGAGAGTATTTTCTTGTTGTGGGATGAGATGGTGCTTTTTATGTTTGGCATGCATGAGTAGCTAAGTTTGAGTGTATGCCTGTTAAAGATCTTGTGTAATGGGTGGTTCTTGGTGAAGCATTTGACGATTGTGTTTAAAAACTTTTTCCCGAAGCTGCTTTTGACGTTAGAGTCCCATGGAGGATTGTACCATGTGATGTTTCTTTTTCGGTTCTTTCGTCTTGAAGGTTGATTTGGTTGCGGGTTGTATGTAAGTTTGTAATCGTATCCACTTTCTGTGATTGCTTTTTGGTAGGGGGCTATGGCTTCCTTAAATATTTCTTCACTAGATGAGATGCTTGTTAGTCTCTTGTTGATGTTTGCTGGGATGTTTCTTAGTATTGTCGGAGGATGGTTACTTTGATGGTGGGCGTATAATAATTTGTTGTTGGGTTTCATGTATGGTTTGAAGTGCCCATTTGTGAGGTCGAAGGTTACGTCTAAAAGGTTTACGATTTTCTTGTTTGCTTCTATTGTGATTTTTAGGCCGTTTGTTGACTTCTTGTTTTGTTTTTTCAATTTCTTTTGGGGTGGCTTTACATACTGCAATACCGTCGTCGCGATATAGTCCTATTTCATCTTTGAATTTTGATGCAATCAGCGACAGCATGTATGTACCTATTAGCTCACAGGTTTCTGCTCCGTCATATGAACCCATTGTCACATCAAACATATTGTTTGTGTCTTTCTTTATCCATGGTGAGTCTTTGTGGTACAGGAGTGATCTTTTTGTGTGGATAATAATTTCTTGGTCCTGTTGTGTAATATTAGTGAATGTTGATGCATAGTCGAGTGCTTTTCTTAGGAGATCTTCTGATATCGATGGGTAGAAGTTACACACATCAAAGGTGATAAATGCTTGTTTATGTTTTTCTGGGATATTTTTGAACCATTCTATGGCGCTGCTTGTGTTTCTCCACAGGTTCACTTTGGTTGCCTTGATAATCTGTATGTTTATCTTGTCTAAAATATGCTTGCTGATAATGCCAAGAGACTAACAAGCATCTCATCTAGTGAAGAAATATTTAAGGAAGCCATAGCCCCCTACCAAAAAGCAATCACAGAAAGTGGATACGATTACAAACTTACATACAACCCGCAACCAAATCAACCTTCAAGACGAAAGAACCGAAAAAGAAACATCACATGGTGCAATCCTCCATGGGACTCTAACGTCAAAAGCAGCATCGGGAAAAAGATTTTAAACACAATCGACAAATGCTTCACCAAGAATCACCCATTACACAAGATCTTTAACAGGCATACACTCAAACTTAGCTACTCATGCATGCCAAACTTAAAAAGCACCATCTCATCCCACAACAAGAAAATACTCTCTGGTGCAACAACGACGCCAGCACATCAACCAAAAAAAGAGTGCAACTGTAGAAAGACACCCGAATGCCCACTCGACAAAAAATGCCTCCAGTACAACGTGGTGTACCAAGCAACAGTGACAACAAAATCAAACACTGAATCATACGTAGGGCTAGCAATCAATTTCAAAGAACGATACAGAAACCACACGGCATTCTTCCAACATAAAAACAAAAGAAATGAAACAGAGCTGTCAAAACACATATGGAACCTGAAGGACAATAACAAATCCTTCCGCATAAAGTGGAAGGTACTCAAAAAATGCCAACCCTACAGTAACATAAATAAGAAATGTGACCTATGCCTTTACGAAAAGTTTATCATAATATGTCAGAAACACCTGTGCAGCCTGAATAAACGCAATGAATTAGCAAGTCCATGCCACCACCGAAATAAATTCGTTCTCAAAAACATCAGTAACACCGATATCACCTAACTGTACCAAGCGCCAGTATAAGACCTGAATTCTCAAAACTTTCTTGGTGACGCGATATAGTTGTCGAGAATTACGTCATACATCAACTAATGTTGTGACGTCATCAGTCGCAAACGTTTTTAACAGTATTCGTTAATATTGCCTGAAGAGTGTGATCATTATTTGACCATACGAAACAGAGCTGTAGCAATAAAACGATGAAGAACTACTGAAGTCTGGAATTAATTAATATTACTGCTCCTGACAAGATGAGCGCTCTTTGTAAAACCATTCATCAAAGTTAAATTTGTATATATATATATATATATATATATATATATATATATATATATATATATATATATACATATATATACATATATATATATACATACATATATACATACATACATACATACATACATACATACATATATAGATATAGATATATATATTCTCTACGCCTTATCTTATGCATGATACAGATTTAAAAAACCAGTACCCTTGTCCAGTTTGAAAGACAGTGCACAAGACACAGACAAACAAGGTCATCGCATTCATTTTGCTTAGAAGTTAGGTAAAATACGTTTTTTGTTGTAGTCTTGTTAAGCCAAGTCTAACTTTTAAAATGTTACTCATACTAGTTGGTAAAAAAAACATTCTACTTGCACTGTTTTATAATTAGGGGGCGGGACGTAACCCAGTGGTACAGCGCTCGCTCGATGCGCGGTCGGTGTGGGATCGATCCCCGTCGGTGGGCCCATTGGGCTATTTCTCGTTCCAGCCAGTGCACCACGACTTGTATATCAAAGGCCGTAGTATATACTACCCTGTCTGTGGGATGGTGCATATAAAAGATCCGTTGCCGCTAATCGAAAAGAGTAGCCCATGAAGTGGCGACAGCGGGTTTCCTCTCTGAATATCTGTGTGGTCCTTAACCATATGTCTGACGCCATATAACTGTAAATAAAATGTGTTAAATAAAACATTTCTCTCTCTCTCTCTCTCTCTCTCTCTCTCTCTCTCTCATAATTAGATTTATTATATTCGGAATTATATTGTCACGTCTTCTAACAATCTACCAAATAGTAGCAAGGGACCTTTCATATTGCTTTCCCAAAGACAAGATATACCAGTCTTAGCCCACTTAGAGGCGAATCTAGGGGGCACCAGGGGCCCGGGCTCCACCTACAATTTGCGACAGTTATAATTTTATTACATTAATTTTCATTTGTTTTACGATCCCCCTCCAAACCTCTCCCAAAGTTCTCTTGGCATTCCGCCTCATGCCAATGCCCCCCACCCCTTAAATGGATTTTTGGATCCGCCACTACCACTGGCTGCGGGGAAAACACTAGACTCTCAGATTGTTCCATCCTGGAATCCATGGAACCTCAGACGAGTGTTGTGCCAATGAGCCACACTCCGTGTCAAACAGCCAAGTTAGTGGCAGTCAATCAGATGCAAGTATATGTACATATTATTGTTTAGGTCTAGGTCACAGTATAATATTTACTTACGGGACCTAGTGTTACTAAATCGATACCAAACCTCTCCAACTACGTTTACCTAGGTTGGTGGTCCTTCTTGTGGATCAGCATGGAAGAACCAGAACAAAAGTTCGAGATCTTTTGCAGTCTCCTGGGATATCATAGCAAACTGTCTTTTGGTCAATTCCAATTATGCAATTGATATGGTCATCAATTTAATAAGAGAAAGTGCCGCTTATACGATACGGCCTAATGAAATCAAGGAAGGGGATTATGTTTTCCATTTCATATGAATTACTTTGCCACGACCCGTGGCCGGTGTAGCACGACTTATGACACGTTTCATAGACGAATATCAATCGTCAATTGGTCGCTTTAAACACTTGTCCGTGACATCGGGCCCCCCGCGACTCTCTCGCCTCGATTACTTATCCGGACAAATTTGTCTTGTAAACTGTAGAGGGCGCTGGCAGACCTCCACAGTCGTGACGAACTGGAGATGCAGAGAGCTGTGAAATTTGGTTTCCAAGTCGGAGTGTGCTCATACGCGATTTGTGCGAGTTTAGCACTCTATTCCTAGGTACTCGCTATAACCGTCTTCATTATGGCCGCCACCACAACTGTTTGACTAAGACAACCCCCAAGAAGAGAAACAGAATACGTGCCGTTTTGATTCTTAGTCTGGTGTTAAATTCTTGTCCAAATGTATTTTAGTGAAACCATTCTTTTACATTTATATCAATACAAAACAGGTACCGAGAACAGGAGACAAGAGTTTGGGGACTGAGAACTGAATGGATGAAAGAAATTTGTCTGAGTAAAAGAAACAAACGAAAAACATACCTTTAATCAAATATCTTATAATAGGGCTATACCTTCCCTAAAATATTTTAATGTGGGTGGGGTGGGGGTGCTCTGGGGCACTAAAACAAAAGAACCAGAACAGAGCAATATAACGTCTTCTCCAGCTACACCAAAACGTGATTTTGGTATGTTTCTCCTCGAAATAGTTATCTCTGAATGGCCTCAGACGAGATTTCTTATCAAGAGGGGAACAAAATACTCATAATTTGAACGACGATTTCCGGCCGTTTTAAAGGCTATTTTATTTCTTCAATTTTACTGAATTGTGCAGAGATACGGTCTTGATTACGCGAAATGGTTTTGTCTTTCAGATTTACTGACTAGAATAGACAGATGTTCAGATTTACTGAATAGAATAGACAGATGTTCAGATTTACTGAATAGAATAGACAGATGTTCAGATTTAGTGAATAGACAGATGTTCAGATATACTGAATAGAACAGATAGATGTTCAGATTTACTGAATAGAATAGATAGATGTTCAGATTTACTGAATATAATAGATAGATTTTCAGATATACTGAATAGAATAGATAGATGTTCAGATTTACTGAATATAATAGATAGATGTTCAGATTTACTGAATAGAATAGATAGATGTTCAGATTTACTGAATAGAATAGATAGATGTTCAAATTTACTGAATAGAACAGATAGATGTTCAGATATACTGAATAGAACAGATAGATGTTCAGATTTACTGAATAGAATAGATAGATGTTCAGATATACTGAATAGAACAGATAGATGTTCAGATATACTGAATAGAACAGATAGATGTTCAGATTTACTGAATAGAATAGATAGATGTTCAGATATACTGAATAGAATAGATAGATGTTCAGATTTACTGAATAGAACAGATAGATGTTCAGATATACTGAACAGATAGATGTTCAGATATACTGAATAGCATAGATAGATGTTCAGATTTACTGAATAGATAGATGTTCAGATTTATTGAATATAATAGATAGATGTTCAGATATACTGAATAGAATAGATAGATGTTCAGATATACTGAATAGATAGATGTTCAGATATACTGAATAGATAGATGTTCAGATATACTGAATAGATAGATGTTCAGATATACTGAATAGCATAGATAGATGTTCAGATATACTGAATAGCATAGATAGATGTTCAGATTTATTGAATAGAATAGATAGATGTTCAGATTTACTAAATAGAAGATATATATATATATTTAATGTACGAATTACTTTTTTCCCTCATTGTAAAATTATATACGAGTAAATTAAAAAGTTACGATGTTTTAAAATTATGTACGTTTACATTTTCCCAAGGAAATATGCATTTTCTTTGATATAAAATATACATTTTCTAAATTAGTTATGACTGGAGCATATATGATTGCAACATATCATTCTGTTGGGGAAAATGGGATTAATAAATAAGCCTATGGTAGCTCAAATTAATACGTTCTTAACATAAGACGCCGAACTGTCGAGTTGATAATCCCGCAAAGTACTTGTGTAATAAGGACAAAAATCTAGTTTATTTAAGTGAAAAACATTCAATTCCCCCAGAACATCCGTGGATGTCAACACCGTTATCTATTATCAGACGTAAAAGAAAGAATAAAAAAAAGAAAAACCTCCGGAATACACGAAGTTTTAATGAGTGAAAATTAAGTTCAGAAAGAACATTTCTCAATTGGCAACAAACAATCGTTTGAACAGGAGTAAATATTTTACACAAATTTAAAGTCTTCTTGTTGCCCACGCGGCACGTCAGCCACGACGTAATCGAAGGGACGGGGAGCATTCGGCATTCTCCGCGTCACGTAGCGCGGGACCGAGTCGTTGGAGAAGAAAGAAAGGGCGGGGCTACAGAGGTCGTGATTTCTCAGTGGGGCCAATGCGGACTCGCTCTGGCGGCTCGTTATGTTAGAAAAACAAACTAAACGGCTTTTCTTCGAAGGAAAACGTTTATTTCTTCTTCTTCTTTTTTTCTTCTTTTTTTTATGAAAAAAAGAAGTTTTTAATAAATAAAAATTAAAGGGATACTGTAATATATTTAAAGGCGCATATCCCCCCCCCCCCCCTTGACAATAGCTTTATTTGTTAGTGCAAAACATGTTAGGTCTTCATCATTTTCTTCTTCAAAGGCATCTGAAGATTCTCTCAACTGGGAGAGGGGGCAGTTATATCTTATAGTTATATCGCCTTTCAGTGAAACAGAATGCATAATCTTGAAAGTTGGGGAGCCAATGCCTCCTTGCATAGCAAACTCCCATTCACTCTTTCGACGCCTATGTTCATTTTTTTCTCTTCTAACTCTTCTTCTGGTTCTTCCATACTTGTATGTTTGGCTGTTCTCGTTTGATGTGAACATTGTGTCACCCGATACGAGTTTGGAGGACTCGGCGACAATGGCGGGGAGAGGATCGGAAGAGAGGGTGTCACGTAGATAGTAAAAGTAATACGCACAAATCCTTTAAGCCTTTTGAGTTGAAAATACACTAACCGCCATTTCTAAAGAGATCCCTTTCTTGCAAGTTTTCACTCATTTCACACACAAATGGGGCATAATTCAATCGATGGAAATAATTTGACGCTGACGGATCTCAAATTGTCGTCCGATAAAGCCCGCACGTGACCAACCGCTCGACTGCGCCAGCAAATCAATGTCGTCTGCGAAGGAAAGTTTGGCGGGCCAATACTGGCAATGGGTTCGTGAAATTAGCAACTCTTTTAATCACACACAGTTCACTTTCAACTTTTTGTAATTCTCTTCTTGAAATAAAGACGCCACAATAAACACTCTTCCATTTTGATGTTTCCAAAAACATTTTATAGTTTGAACCAGCAAAAACGATTCCAAACCGATTTAGCTTTGTTATTTAGAATGTTAGTGTCAAACATTTTATTAACATATTACATACTAGTATGTTATTCAGTTTAGATGTATGCAAAATAATGGATACTAAACCTTAATCCTGAAATAAATATTCAAGTATTTAAGATTTATTCCTTATCTGTAAAAGTTCTTGCACTTCATAAAGAGACAGTCCTGAGTTTGTTGCCATTGTAAGATAATAAGACTAATAAAATAATTTAACAATTAAAATTACACTCTATATAAAGTTTCTTGTTTAGAATATCAGTGTCTCCATGTTCAGTGGTTCTGGTCCTAATGTATGTAAGAAGCCCAAACTGGATTTGATCTTCCAATAATATTGTACGTACAAAACAAATATATATTATAAAATAAAATGAAGTTTGACTTAGTAGAAACACTATAACGATCAGAAACGCATTTAAGAAACAGCCACTGATATTTTATGCAGAAAAATGTATTTAATATGTAATTGTTGTCTTTGAAACGGCTCTGTTAGTTGGTCAACATCTTAACAATGGCATAATCACCTCTAATATTTCAGTTTTAATTCTAAAACATTACTATTATATTATTAACTTCTTACAGAGTTTGTTAGTAAATAATTGACAAACAAATAGAATGGATATCGTTAAAAAAAGTAAATGTCATTTAAAATATGTTGATAAATAAGTGATTAATATTAACAGTAAATACAACTACAAGGTGTAGATTTAAACAATGACGGTTTATATTACAACTTCTAACAATGCCGCTATTAACTTTTACTATCAAAGAACTAAACAAAATTTAATAAATTAAAAACGTTGTTATGTTATGTTCTATTATTTTTGTTGCCGTTGGATATCACTTTTTTTCTTTTCGTTTTTTTTTTAAAGAAAAAAGAACTTGTTTCTGAAACATATTGCATTTTTGTTTGTATGTTAATATATTTTCCGCCTTGTTATTAAAAACACTATTACATATTAAGGATAAGAAATTTATAATGGCACTGGTCATACTATGACCATAACACAGGCTAACAAAACTGCGCATATAAACTGACCAACAAAAACAGAATTAAGAAATAGATCACGTGTATGGATTTTTTTCTAAGATATTTCATATAGAGTTCTAGTATTCTTTCATTTATAAAAATAGTAACACATGTGTTAGGGGTTGTGTTTATAAAATATTATTAGCTAAACTATTCATAAATACTTGGAAAAGACATACCTGGAAAAAACTTTTAGAACTCGAAGAACTGGAACAGTAGGTTGACAAATTAAAACTATATTGCAATAATAATTCTAAATATAAATGATAGCAACGTCACTCAAAGCTATGAATTCTTCTTATTGAGATATGCATATCTCGACTACGTCGCACTTAAGTCAACATTTAACTTTAAAAATTGTATTAATAATAATGAAATAGTTATGTACATTTTCAAAAGATTGAAAATAAACAAACTGTAAATAAGTAAGAAAAATAAATAAACAAAAATTAAATTTAAAAGAACAATATTAATATAAACAAACATCGATAATTATTAAGTGTATTTTGTTGTCTTCCAATTTGTGATCCAGGATTAATTCTTTATTAAATGTCTCGTAGTTGTATTTTAATTTTTGTTTGAAAAGTATTGTATATTGCTATTTCATATTTGTTTTGCTTCTTTGGGGTTTTTTCTTGTCTTTCTTTTTTTTTCTTGTTCTTTTTTTGTACATGTAATTTTTTGTTGGCATGTAATTCAAGGAATAATATTTACGTTTATGTAGAAAAATCAATAAATACTTTGTTATCATGCAACTTTGAGACTGACTTTTCAAAATTTCAACATTTAAGTTTTTACTTTTTAAATATTTCTGATAGTCTTTTAATAGTTTTAAAGTCTCTTATAACTCCATAGGAGTGGCTAGTGAACTTTTATTGCTGTATTATTGTATTATTACTGTTGAACTTTTTATTTTAATCTGTACACAAGGTGAGACGTAAATAAAGAATTTGTATACATTTGATATTTATTGCTTTTTCAAACAATAAAATGGTCATTGTGTATCACAATTATTAGGTCGTTTACTGAAACGCATGAAACGAGTTCTAAAAATGTACTTCACTTTGAATTATTTAGAAAGAGTCTTCATATCCATGCACATAATAAAAGTATATATGTTTAACATTTTAATACATCCTTCTTTATATTTTTGCATTATTAAATCATGTTTGAACGTTTCAGGTTTATTCTGGTAAATTTTACAAAATGGTGTATTTCTAAAAAAGAATAAACAAAATCTCCTGAGTTTGCTAATGAGATTAACTTTTGATATTTTAAAAAGATTTAAGGACCGTTATTCTGCCTCCAAAATTTCAATACATAGTAATTTGATTAAAGTTTGCATTTCCAATATTGTATTATGATCATAATTGGGCTGAATGATATGTTCCAAGCTTACAGAGTACGCACAGTTCTGTTCTACCCAATTTCAGTATGGTGAAAAACATCCTAAGAGAACTTATTTATTCAGTTGATACAATATATTTTTAATGTTGAAATACATGCATAGTAGTCTAAATAAATGTTTTAATGATTTCGTTACTTCTAACAATAACTGGTCAGATGTTTTGGCGCCTGGAATGCACACGCACATTAACATACAGACGCAGCGCGTGCATCCACACACACACACAAAGCTTGTAAACTGAATCTCAAATGCACCGCATGTTTCGAATTCAGAGGTGGGCTCTAACTTAGTTGTTTCTTCTTGTTTTTCAGATCTAAACTGGAATAAATCACAAGATGAAAATACAGACTTTAAGGTGTCACAAAAAATCAGAGGATTTCAACAACTATAAGTAAACTGTCACCAACAATAAATTACAAATTTTAATTTTAAAAAATAGTACAACTCCTGTGCGACCACCCCCACTCAACAGTCATGTGGTATCTGCTCGCATTCTACGTCGTACTGGCTTGTAATTTGTAGCAGTACTGGTATTATTATAGAGATAAATGGATAGTCGTCAGGGGCAGTTTCAGGGGGTGCAACGTCACAAATGGCACCTACACTTCCCCATATAAACTAACATATTTATATGAAGACAATCTTTCTCCAAAAACGCCTAGCCGACTACGATATTACATTTTCCTCACTAAAAAGAAATAAACCCATTACTAATATATTTAGACATTAAACACACTGGATTTGGGGGGTAGACGGAAGTTCGGTAAATTGGATGCACACCTTCAACAATCTCCCCCTGAAACCCGTTCCTGGTTATTTAGGCTCTACTGTGTCGGTCTGGTTTATTCACAGATGATGCCACTTCATCTAGCTGGATACATTTAAATAACTAAAACAATATTGGTATACAGTACATATTTTTGGCATTTATTTTATGGTCTTGTAAATATGAAAATAATTTTAATAGTTTTAAAGTCTCTCATAACACCACCATAAAGTCAGGGCAATTATGTAAATTTGATTCTTATTCTTTCTTTTTTTTCTTTTTTGGGGGATTCTTTTTTACTCGTCAGTAAAGGATTTAAAGAATTTTTACTT
Organism: Gigantopelta aegis; assembly: GCF_016097555.1. Taxonomy (NCBI): domain Eukaryota; kingdom Metazoa; phylum Mollusca; class Gastropoda; order Neomphalida; family Peltospiridae; genus Gigantopelta; species Gigantopelta aegis. The sequence goes on along the minus strand of NC_054702.1, from coordinate 4,179,337 downwards.
ATCTTGAATTCCAGTTAAAACAGAAACTTAAGTTTAAAATCTAATTACATTTTGGAGTTAAGTGAATTCACCGATAACATTTCGACCTAAAATATTCTCAGCTATCTTGAAATACAAAATGACTGTCATTTTAATATTTGTTCTACATCTTTAAAATGACATTCCTGAGTTTGCTGCACTTTTTAAGATGTTATCGACTAACAAAGATTTTTTAACGATTGTAATTACATATAAAAAAAAATTCTGCATAAAATAATAGTGGCTGTACATTAAACGTGCTTCTCATCGTTCTAATATTTGTACTGAATGAATGAATGAATGAATGTTTAACGACACCCCAGCACGAAAAATACATCGGCTATTGGGTGTCAAACTATGGTAATGCAAATAAATAAAGTGATGATCAACATCAATATAAAAATTCAAGGTTTAAACAAAAACAGTGTAAAGAACTGTGCAAAAATACAAATACAAACATCACAGAATTTTACGGACACCGAATTTTACTCTAAACTTCAATTTGTGCTGTATTGGCCATTCTCAAAGAGAATGTTACACCCCTGCACCACGGTGAGGTTACAGCACGCGCAGGGGAATATTTGTACTGGGTCAAATTTCATTTTATTTCCAAAAATATTATTTTTTCGTACGTATGAAATTATTTGAAGACAAAATCCAGTTTGAGCTTCTTACAAATATTAAGACGACCAGAAACACATTGAATATATAGACACTGATATTCTAAACCAGAAAATATATTTAATATATAAGTTTAATCATAGAAATATTTTATTAGTCGGAAACATCTTACAATACAGCAAACTCAGGAATGTCCCTTTAAATTAATTTGTAAAAAAAAAATCTGATCACTGCAGCCATCTTAAAATTCAAACTGACCACCATTTTAATATATTTTGTTCCATATATTACAACTCTTGGTTAACATGGAAACACAAGTTATTTTTGTCTATGTATTTTTCTAGGATTTTAGAATTCAATGTTGACATTTTTATATAATCATCCAGTCATGGCTACCATCTTGAAAATCAAAATGGGAGTGGCTTGTATACTTTTACATATTGTTGCATTAACGTTGTTTTAGTTTGTATAAAAGATGAGATGTAAATAATTTGTATTAAACATTTTGAAAACCTGTTATAACATGTATTGTTGAATCTGTCTAAATGTTATGTTAATGTCGTCATGAACCCAGATGATTCTAGGTGCTCATAAAATCTTATGTTTCTTTGTATTCACAAAATGTCATGTTACATGCCAACAAAATGCAGTGTTTCTAGATGCTCACAAACAGATGATTCTATGTTCACAAAATGTGATGATGCCAGGTGATTTCAAAATGTGATGCCAGGTGATCTCAAAATGTTGACATATTCTGCACAACTAGAGACTATTTTCATTTGTACATGTCCATTTATCATAACATACCACTCAAATTTCACTAAGGATATTTAAATAAACAAGTCAACTAAATCAGCTACATTTAGTGTGTTAAGATAGATGATGTAGACTATATAATTGTATTCATGCATTACTATGGTGATGTATGGAATATCCAAACCATAGTCTTACTGATCACATATTGCACACATTTAAGATGTGCACACATTGCTTATCATGACATAAATATGATACATCTCTAGCGAAAGTTGAGTTGTATAGTATCTGAAAAAAGGGCCATAACTCCAAGAACAGATGACAGTAGGACGGAGACAGTTCAAGGCTAACAGTATAGCACAAACATAAACCTCACTTAGTCTAATCAAATAAATGAATAACACAAATGTATTCGGAAATATTTGATAAAAAGAAGGCAGACAAAGAAAAGACAATTCATGATTTCAAATTTTTAGTGGATAGTGGAATATGCTAAACAGAACAAATGTACTCACAATAAAAACACAAAACATTTCCAAAATACATTAAATAGAAGATTTTATTTACATATGTAAAACAAACATACATGTCACAAGTCATAACAGTATTTTATGTAAATACTAACAAATTTATTTTTACAAGAAATAACATTAGTGGGCTCTAAAATGTTTACTGATGTGAATTAATTGGAATTCATTAAATAAGTGGATTCTGGTATTTTCCTGTGAATAACAACATAGTGTAGTCTCTTTTCTAAAGCAGCTGGGAAGAAGGAATCACAACATATGAAAATGTTTAGAAAGATCAACTGAAGTGATGCCCTTGCAGAGTCCAGACATAAATTGTTTTTTCAATAATCAAAGGAATATAACTGGTTTCCTGAAACAATTTATTAATATAATAATTAATAGCACTACAAACTGTGCAAAGAGCATCAAATTGAATGTTTTCAAGTTTCTGATGTACATATAACATACAGTTATCTCAAGTTACATCAACAAGAAACAAAGAACAAAAGAGTTATATATATACTAATTTTCTAGATAACCTATATATACATCTGGGCCCCATTTCATGAACCGATCTTAGCTGCTAAGATTGCTTTGTGGAACAGGGCCCTCGTCATTTAACTTGCTTTTTAAAATTAAATCATTATTTTCCATTTTTGGAAAAACGGTCTCAAAGTCTGTGGAATATTAGAGTGGCACATGATTTTGTTACAGATTACAAATTGTATAAAATTGTGTAGCATAGCAAAATAATTTATTTTTGACTGATTTACATTGATAAAGGTTTTAAAATTGAAAAACTATTTTTATATTAAAATCACATAGTTCAAAATACACATACATCATGTTCTCTCATCCTTGCCATGATTCCATTTTCCACAATGACTTGATTTTCTGCCTTTTATCAAAAGATAACATTCTATTCAGCTTCGTACTGATATTATTCCATCAAAGTAAATCGTATAACAGCACAAACGTTGCATTTATTTGTTATTAATTTTAATCATATACCAGACACAAAAATGTAACAGTGAAAAATACAAATATTGCAAAGTCTACAATCTATCCCAGACTGATAGCTTCATCTTCCACATGGTCATCGGCTGTGACCTCCTGAAACAGAGACGTCAACTGTCCAATTGTCAAGGCCACCTCGTGGGTGTCATGGACGTCAGATGACTTGGACATCGACTTCAGCATCGTGTTGATGCGCTCCTCAATCGTCCCTCGCACAAGGAAATGGTGGATTTTAGTTGGTCTGGAACAATACAGTATGGAAACATGTCAATTGCTGAAACTCTGCCATGGTCAAACAGAATATTTGTTAGAAAATAATTGTTTGCAATTTGTTTTTTAATTGATTTTTATTATAAATGTCAGATTAATTCAATAAAAATTGTCTTTAAACAGGTTAAACTGTTGGTACATTAAGCAGTCATGACACCATAAATTTTTTAGTTGGATATGCCTCACACATTGTGAAAACTGCCATAAAATACTAACAAGAATACTAATATATAGCATATAACTCTAAAGGTAATTAGACACCAGTAAATGTATGTTGTGTGCACACCTGGTTTGTCCGATCCTGTGAACGCGCCCGATGGCCTGTAGCTCCTGAGCAGGGTTCAGAATGGGTTCAACTAGCAGGACATGCGTCGCCTCAATCAGATTGAGACCATTAGAACCAGAGTGGATGGGCAGCAACAACGCTGTGATGTCATTCTCGCGAAATGATGTCAGATTTTTCTTTAAATAAACAAAATAAAGAGGTATAACATTGTGTGCAGAGTGGAATGATAATTGTAACAATGAAGACAATCACCATAAATGATGTCTATCATTTTACCAATGTGAACAAAATATATTTATTTACTAAAATAGAATGTAAAACACATTACTTACAGAATATGACACACATTGTGAACATGCAGAATATAACACCCATTACAAATATTGTATACGATACCCATTATATATGATATCCATTATATATGATACCTGTTGTATACAGGATGTGACATCCATTATATATAGGACATGACACTCATTAAATACAGATATGATGTAAGGGTATAACAGGTCGAGAACATTTACAGATTATGACGCCCATTATATATAGGATACAAAACCAATTATATACATTATTACATAATGAGATTATATCTGTATTGTTATTGGTCGAAAACCAGTTACATGACCATCCGTAAATATGATACTGCCTTCAGTCGGTCCCACCAGTCCGATCAAAAGTGATATTGCCATGTGAGATTTAACCAATAAAAACAAACAAAAGAAAAAAGTCTATCCAATTAATGAGTAGGTAACATAATGCAACGTCAGCTGCTAATTTTAATGTAAACAACCAGACATGTGACAAAATGCTTTGCTATCCTTCCACAAAAAGAGTTCCAATTCCGAAAATATCACAAAATCAAGGTTAGCACTCGTCAGATTTTGTAAGGAATATCTCTCAGATTTGGAAACGTACATGATACATTAAAACGCAGTTGGATTCGGTACTTCCAGAATTTTATGTTACAAATAAAGAATGCATTTGGAGGTAATCGGTAATTGTTCAGTATAAATGTATGTTCAGATTTATCACATTTTGTGTTTTATTTTGCTATTAATATGATATTGACACTTTTCCTGGTTATAATGTCTCTAATTTCATTTTTGTCTTGGTAATGTTTCAACTGTTTATTTCTGCATTCCTCTGCGTATCATACAACGTCATATGATTACGTGACGTCACTAAATCCCATCAGTTTTAATGCATTGCGGGAAATTATAAGCATTGGTGTATTTTTATTTTAATAAACAAAGCAGGAATGTACGAGTCTTATGGATGACATTATGTAATAAAACAATTATTGACCACATTTCAGGCAATATCATGTTTTATGGACCAAAGAAATTGATGTTGACCTCAGCCTTTAGCATTAGTCAATATCACTTTTTTCGGTCCATAAAACATGATATTGTCCTCAATGACGGTCATTAATTGATAACAATATGACACCAATTTTATATAGGATACTGGGTATGACAGTTGTAGAACATGTATAGGATATGGCGGACGTAGAACATGTCCAGAATAAATACCTGGAATTTTCCCGGTGTGTGTAATGAGACACATGAGATGTTGTTTTCTGTCAGAGCTTGTTCAATGATTCCTAGAACATCCTGCCACTGAACACAAGAAAAACTCTCTGTATTATGAACACAATACACAAAACAGGTAGCAACTAAACTCATAATTTATAGCACATACTGCCATTGAACACAAGGAAAACTTTCTCTTTTAATGTACACAATAAACAAAACAAGAAAAACTCACTTATTAACAGATATTTTGAACTATTATAAAAACAAATCATGTATGGTTAAACTGTTTTTCTTTTACTAGATAATGTGACACTGTGAAGATAAATATGTATTAGTAAAACATTCTTCGCTTTTACAATAAAACAAAATACAGTAGTCCTGAGGTAGACTGCACTGTTGAGTGTTTTAGATTTGCTTTTAAATTTGGACAGTTTTAGACAATAACTTAGTGTTGATGAGAATAAAGTTTGAATCTCTTAGTAACTCTGAAATGCAATCTTACCACGGAGAAGACGAGAGCTTTAGCTTGAGAGTCTGTCTTGTGAATCTCCAACAGACACTTGACAACTGCTTCCACCTTTGTAGAATGACTGCCCTGAAGAAAAAATAAACAAACAGAAAATTCTGGTCAAATAACATAATTAGAAACCACTCCAGTAATACTATTCTAATCTAAACACACCTATAATAGTGAAATAATAATGTAACTTGCTCATGAAGGCTTATTTCAACAATAACTGTTAAGACCACCCATATATTTATGTAAAGAAATCAACCTGCAGACAAATATTTATCATCTCATCATTCATCCCGATTTCTATTTATCAGGAGAATATTATTAAACTGAAAAACCTTATTGTGATGACAGACTTAATAAAAGATGCTTACTATTCGAAAACAAATGAATTAATAAATCATCTATGCATGAATACTTGAAAATGATGTCTGTACAAATAAATGAATGTACAAACGAATGAATGAATGAATGTACAATTAAATGAAGGAAGGAAGGAATTATGGAAGGGATTATGGAAGGAATTAAGGAAAAAATGAAGGAATGAGTATGAACACCTTGGCATCATGAACAAAATAAATTGGCTGTAGGAAGTGAAACAATAATGAAAGAAAGAAAAGATGGAAAAAGTAAGACTAATAAAAGCTATTAAATTACAAAGGTGTGGTAAATATACAGAGAGACTGACTGCCACATGTTGAGACTGACCTTGACACACACATCGCTCTCGGTCTGTTGGTTCTTCTTGGTGCTCACATATGAGATCTCTCCGTAGTGGGTGCTGTTCCGACACAGAGCACACTTGATGGCACGACGCCGACCCCCCACACTGAAGTTATCCACCATGATACGGATACACACCAAACAGAAACAGTGACCACACTGGAGCACACTCCACTGAAAACAGAAATAATATTATACAGTGACATCACTGGAGCATACTCCACTGAAAACAGAAATAATATTATACAGAGACATCACTGGAGCACACTCCACTGAAAACAGAAATAATATTATACATTGACCACACTGGAGCACACTCCACTGAAAACAGAAATAATATTACACAGTGACCACACTGGACCACACTCCACTGAAAACAGAAATAATATTATACAGAGACCATACTGGAGCACACTCCACTGAAAACAGAAATAATATTACACAGTGACCACACTGGAGCACACTCCACTGAAAACAGAAATAATATTATACAGAGACCACACTGGACCACACTCCACTGAAAACAGAAATAATATTACACAGTGACCACACTGGCGCACACTTCACTGAAAACAAAAATAATATTATACAGTGACCAGACTGGAGCACACTCCACTGAAAACAGAAATAATATTACACAGTGACCACACTGGAGCACACTCCACTGAAAACAGAAATAATATTATACAGAGACCATACTGGAGCACACTCCATTGAAAACAGAAATAATATTATACAATGACCATACTGGAGCACACTCCACTGAAAACAGAAATAATATTATACAGTGACCACACTGGAGCACACTCCATTGAAAACAGAAATAATATTATACAATGACCACACTGGAGCACACTCCACTGAAAACAGAAATAATATTATACAGTAATATCACTGGAGCACACTCCACTGAAAACAGAAATAATATTATACAGCGACCACACTGGAGCACACTCCACTGAAAACAGAAATAATATTATACAGTAACATCAGCGCAGAACACTAAATACATACAGATTAAACAATTTAATACAGGAGAAAAATACTTGTCACTAAAATGACACCGAAGACAAAATGGTGACCGAAGACAAAATGATGACGGTTTATAGTCATATTCAGAGTCTAAGGAAACGTTCAAAAGGCAACAATTTCGTAAGCAATATATTAAGCATAACAACAGTAGACAACAGAGATGGAGTAACAACTTGACATAACAATACCGTTTACCTCATTTTCATTCTCAGGAAGAAATATACTCAAGCATAAATAGTGGAAATACCATCATCATACATAGCATCAAGTAATTAGTATTCTCGGCATCAGGTAAGAACAAAACAAAAAGTGGGTTCGATCTTACAACCGGACCACCCTAGTCAACAATTCTATTGACTGAGCTAGATCCCACCACTGATACCATGAGTGACAGTATTTTATTTTAGCCAAGTACAAAAGGGAGATAATCAATGTATCAAAGGTACCTCTGCTCCAAGTTCTCGCTGACAGATCGGACATGGTTCTGGATTCATCCCATCTCCCTCAGTATCCAGCTGAGCCTGTCATGTAAAAACACACTATATGTTATATGAGGCTATATACTACAAGGCCCATCTCCCTCAGTATCCAGCTGAGCCTGTCATGTAAAAACACACTATATGTTATATGAGGCTATATACTACAAGGCCCATCTCCCTCAGTATCCAGCTGAGCCTGTCATGTAAAAACACACTATATGTTATATGAGGCTATATACTACAAGGTCCATGGTTAAACCTTTTTAGAAAGTTAAAGTTTGGCTGACAGGTTAAAAGTGTGACATCACAGTTTTGCACATACATGTTTTTGACACAATGTCTACTTGTAATTTATTTTTGCCAATTGGAAAAGAAAAAAAGAGACGCCATATTACCTTTGTGAGAAAGACGAACATCACAAATATTTCAGCTAGAAAATGTGATCTCTATGTACTTAAATTTATAGCCAAGGATTCTTCAGGAACCCAGCTTATGCCCAGTGGTAGGACATTGCAATTTTTATATTTTAGGGTTAATTGAGCAAAGATTATATCTGGGATAAATGAAATTTGTTTTGTGACAACTACTGCACAGAATATAAAGAATACAAAATAATCAAAGTTTTGTAACTACCGGTATTACCATTTTCCTTAATTATGAACTTAACGAATACATGTCAAAATAGTTCAATATGGCATCTGATGTCATCTGATAATGTATCTTCAGAATAGTTCAATATGGCATGTGATGTCATCTGATAATGTATCTTCAGAATAGTTCAATATGGCATGTGATGTCATCTGATAATGTATCTTCAGAATAGTTCAATATGGCATCTGATGTCATCTGATAATGTATCTTCAGATATCTACTGAACTGTAAGAACACACACAAACCTTCGCCAGATTCTCAAGATAGAAGAGCTGACCGAGCCTCTTTCTGAGATCACTACTTCCTGTGGCCTTTTCGCCGATCAGTTTCATTCTCTGAAGGTCAACCTGAAATACCACAAAAATTATTAAACAGAATACACACATTGATAAATCAGCAGCTATAAGGTGTCTAACTTCAGAGATTTATCCAATACTTTTTCGCAGGGTCTCAAGTCTGATAGGGATTGGAAAAATTAGTGCTACTTAATCCACAAGTGAAATGTTTTTTAGGCTACTGAATGATGCAATGTATCCTTGTTAAAGTAATTTATCAGAACACATAATTACAAAAATATTTATACATAAAATTTTGAATTTTCAATGCCACTTTCTTTTGGGATGTGGCTTATGTTTGGTACTGCAGAATGATTGCATAAATCACTGCTAAGATACAGTAAATATGAGACTTGGTCTAAACTTGTGAGAGAACTTTCTGGACAGCACACTGTTTAACAAAGCAGTATAATTTATAACTACTTGTACCTGTCCTTTCTCCAGCACATGAGGTTGAGGTATTTCAGAGACAGGTTCATCGGCTAACCTCACCCTCAGTCTGGTGGTCGCCATGTCCAGCTCATCTAGAGAAGAAACCTGCTCTCGTGCTGCCAGCCAAACTGCTCGGAGATGCTGTAAGTAAAAACAGGAGGGACAAAATTTACAAGACCAATTTTAACTACATTTATTCTCAATGCTTGAACACTTGTGTTTAGAAAAACAGACTGCATAAATTTGGCCTGAGATGTTTGTACATCACATATGAATTATAAAACCATATCTTTACACACGACAGCCCAACAGACGTTTTCACAAAGTCATGACAACACACTCCTGTGAATCAATACAGGATTACCACTCACACAGTAATCCAGGATGTAAAGTTAATCATTGGTGTGAATTGGTGAACTGTCAAAAAAAGAGGACATCTAGAGGGGTTCGGGAAATTCTTGAAATCCTAGGTTAAAATCTGTGCCATCTGACACAGTTTGGAGGAAAGGACTATTAAAATGCGAGGAAACACAATGTTCCATGAGAGGAAAACAGCTGATCCGAGGAGAATTGCCACCCCTGGTTAATGCAGAAAAGTAGGGCTAGCTTTGGGTCAGTTGAAAATATCACCAAATTATCTATTAAAATTCACAAACTGCAGAAATCTAGTTATTTCCTCACAAAATATCAATTATTACATGAAATTATCTATTAAAATTCACAAACTGCAGAAATCTAGTTATTTCCTCACAAAATATCAATTATTACATGAAATTATTTCACAAAATTGAAATAAAATTTACAAATTGTTTTAAAAATTCAAAAGTGGTGAATTTGGCAAGTGCCAGAGCTAGTCTTGAAAAAATGTGTTCACTTATTAACTGTAACTAGAAAACTATTTGACTATTTGTGAAATATTCTCATCAAAATCCTTCATATCAATGAAAGAAGATTTTTCTCCCACATTTACAAGTATTGTACACTAAGATCAGAAACATGTTTTTCATATACCTTCAACATACTTTGAAGAGACGTGCATTAAACAAATATTAGCAATCCCTAAGTCTAGAGTATTCACACTTACCTTAAATTCCTTCTTGAGTGTGTCAAACAACTTGATATGAGTATTACCAAATTCTAACATTTCTTTGAATTCTGCTGGTACTGAAAAGCAAAATGTTGTACAAATTGTATTAAATAAGTTTCAAAGCCTGATCATCAATATTTTGTGTACAACAAGTGGCCTCTCAACCGGTAAACTCTAGCTTTAGAGTTGTACATATAGGGTAATGCCCAAGTAACTCTCCATTCTTGAAAAATATACATTAAATATATTTGGGAATGTTAATTACTTCTGGATAAAAAGTGTGCATTACCAAGACAATGGACAGATTTTCAATAGGGCAGTGCATGCATTTTAATTATATTTATCATATTAACTTCAATATACCCAGTACTAGAATGATTACCAGATGTACTACATGTTAATAAACAAGATCTACAATTAACACATAACTAATTTGTACATTAGCAAATTATCAGTGAATAATAAAAAACCCATAAAATTAGTCATTTAGTAACACATCAAATTGTAGACACAAGCTATCACTTGGACTTACATCTGTGTATCCTGGCAAAGTTGTAGACATAAGCTAGTGTTTAGACTTACATATGTGTATCCTGGCAAAGTTTTAAACATAAGCTATCATTTGGACTTACATCTGTGTATCCTGGCAAAGTTGTAGACACAAGCTATCACTTGGACTACATCTGTGTATCCTGGCAAAGTTGTAGACACAAGCTATCACTTGGACTTACATCTGTGTATCCTGGCAAAGTTGTAGACACAAGCTATCACTTGGACATACATCTGTATATCCTGGCAAAGTTGTAGACATAAGCTAGTACTTGGACTTACATCTGTATATCCTGGCAAAGTTGTAGACATAAGCTAGTGTTTGAACTTACATCTGTGTATTCTGGCGAAGTTGTAGATGGTTTTGACAACTCTCTCGAGCTCACTGTCTGCCCACGTGCCCTGGCGCCGGGTGTTCACCTGATAGTGAGTGTCGTCCCCATCCGCCACCGTCATCAAACCACTGTGTCAGAAAAACACACAACAATATAACATGTATTCACTATAATTTTCTGCCTCTATTTCATTAACCCACTTACACTGTTTTATATCCATCAGCCACAGTCATCAAGCCACTGTCAGTCAAATACACAACAGGCTTTAAAGATAACATGTATTAACTATAATTTTTGCTTCTATTTTATTTATTGGATACTGTTTTACATCTATGGGCAACCGCCATCAAGCCACTGTGTCAGTAAAATACACTAAAGGCTTAAAACATAACATATTCATTATAATTTTCTGCTTCTATTTTATTGGCCCACTGTGTTATACACACTTATACACACAAGAGAGGAGCCAGTGACTGCGAAGGGAACAAGCATTTTGAGAGTACAGCTGAAGCAATACACGTCCCCACCAAACTCAAATGTTTTTCTTATCTCCCAAATTCAACGGCCATACTTCTGTGAATAGTGGGTAAATCACCATAAAAGTTAAAACTTGATCAGTAACAGTACATGATAAAGGTATATACAAAATTTCATATTAATATTTCAAGGCTTTCTAATAATAAACATCCGAAAAACATATTTTCACATCTCAAGGGCCATAACTACATTAAAAATGGGTAAATCGCCATGAAAGTCACACTTGATTTGTAACAGTACATGATAAAGCTATACACAACATTTCAGGTCAATATCTCAAGGCTTCTAAAAAAAAGATCTGGAAAACTATATGTGGGACAGACGGACGGAAAAACAGACAGAGGGAGGGACAGAAGGACAGAGATGAGACCTATAGTCCCCGCCAGTTAAACTACTGTCAGTGGGGTAATAACAATGGACTGCATAAACTGCACGTATACATACTAACGGTGGTGTAAATGAAAGGTTATCCATGGTTTAAGCTAAACTCCCATTAACTTACTTTTATGCATATGGGACCAGGTGTTTTACCTTGAGGTGGGATATCACTAAACACCCATTAACTTACTTTTATGCATATGGGACCAGGTGTTTTACCTTGAGGTGGGATATCACTAAACACCCATTAACTTACTTTTATGCATATGGGACCAGGTGTTTTACCTTGAGGTGGGATATCACTAAACACCCATTAACTTACTTTTATGCATACGGGACCAGGTGTTTTACCTTGAGGTGGGATATCACTAAACACCCATTAACTTACTTTTATGCATATGGGACCAGGTGTTTTACCTTGAGGTGGGATATCACTAAACACCCATTAACTTACTTTTATGCATATGGGACCAGGTGTTTTAACTTGAGGTGGGATATCACTAAACACCCATTAACTTACTTTTATGCATATGGGACCAGGTGTTTTAACTTGAGGTGGGATATCACTAAACACCCATTAACTTACTTTTATGCATATGGGACCAGGTGTTTTACCTTGAGGTGGGATATCACTAAACACCCATTAACTTACTTTTATGCATATGGGACCAGGTGTTTTACCTTGAGGTGGGATATCACTAAACACCCATTAACTTACTTTTATGCATATGGGACCAGGTGTTTTACCTTGAGGTGGGATATCACTAAACACCCATTAACTTACTTTTATGCATATGGGACCAGGTGTTTTACCTTGAGGTGGGATATCACTAAACACCCATTAACTTACTTTTATGCATATGGGACCAGGTGTTTTACCTTGAGGTGGGATATCACTAAACACCCATTAACTTACTTTTATGCATATGGGACCAGGTGTTTTACCTTGAGGTGGGATATCACTAAACACCCATTAACTTACTTTTATGTATATGGGACCAGGTGTTTTACCTTGAGGTGGGATATCACTAAACACCCATTAACTTACTTTTATGCATATGGGACCAGGTGTTTTACCTTGAGGTGGGATATCACTAAACACCCATTAACTTACTTTTATGCATATGGGACCAGGTGTTTTACCTTGAGGTGGGATATCACTAAACACCCATTAACTTACTTTTATGCATATGGGACCAGGTGTTTTACCTTGAGGTGGGATATCACTAAACACCCATTAACTTACTTTTATGCATATGGGACCAGGTGTTTTACCTTGAGGTGGGATATCACTAAACACCCATTAACTTACTTTTATGCATATGGGACCAGGTGTTTTAACTTGAGGTGGGATATCACTAAACACCCATTAACTTACTTTTATGCATATGGGACCAGGTGTTTTACCTTGAGGTGGGATATCACTAAACACCCATTAACTTACTTTTATGCATATGGGACCAGGTGTTTTAACTTGAGGTGGGATATCACTAAACACCCATTAACTTACTTTTATGCATATGGGACCAGGTGTTTTAACTTGAGGTGGGATATCACTAAACACCCATTAACTTACTTTTATGCATATGGGACCAGGTGTTTTACCTTGAGGTGGGATATCACTAAACACCCATTAACTTACTTTTATGCATATGGGACCAGGTGTTTTACCTTGAGGTGGGATATCACTAAACACCCATTAACTTACTTTTATGCATATGGGACCAGGTGTTTTACCTTGAGGTGGGATATCACTAAACACCCATTAACTTACTTTTATGCATATGGGACCAGGTGTTTTACCTTGAGGTGGGATATCACTAAACACCCATTAACTTACTTTTATGCATATGGGACCAGGTGTTTTACCTTGAGGTGGGATATCACTAAACACCCATTAACTTACTTTTATGCATATGGGACCAGGTGTTTTACCTTGAGGTGGGATATCACTAAACACCCATTAACTTACTTTTATGTATATGGGACCAGGTGTTTTACCTTGAGGTGGGATATCACTAAACACCCATTAACTTACTTTTATGCATATGGGACCAGGTGTTTTACCTTGAGGTGGGATATCACTAAACACCCATTAACTTACTTTTATGCATATGGGACCAGGTGTTTTACCTTGAGGTGGGATATCACTAAACACCCATTAACTTACTTTTATGCATATGGGACCAGGTGTTTTACCTTGAGGTGGGATATCACTAAACACCCATTAACTTACTTTTATGCATATGGGACCAGGTGTTTTACCTTGAGGTGGGATATCACTAAACACCCATTCATTCTGTGTGAAGAACAACCAGTTACATTTGTTACAACCTCTGTTTATTACATAAAATGCTTACCGCTCCACAAAGGAGAACAATTTGCTTTCGTATTCATTGAAAAGCTCATCAACTTGACAGAATGGACAGCTGAAGAAGAAAGGAAGAAATATGAAATATTCAAGACTCCATTGATAAATTAAAGAAAAGATGATGTTTAATCTGACGTTTAATCTCCGTAATACTGATATTTTAAATGAACACAATTCCCTATTTCCTATGAGTCAAAGTAGCAAGACTAAACCTGAAAATGAATTAATATATATTTGTTTTCATAATATGTGACTGCATCTGTGAAAAATGGTACAGATGAGGAAAAATGGACAAATATTATTTTAGTATTTTTGTAATATGCAGTGGTCATAACAGTACAACGTCAACATATCCTGGCCTAAAGATATACGTGACACCGGAAGTCTTGAAAATTTCATTATATTTAGAGCCATCTCTATTTTAAAACAGTCAGAATGCAATGGTGTAAATGGTAGTATTTAAGGTAATTAAAATACAGTGGAACTATCATTTCATCACTAAATATAATAAACACATAACAACTAACAGAAGTACAATTTACATTCATGTAATGTATCAAATACTTACATACTAATAACATATTTGCTTTATATTCAATATGCTCAGATGGAATTGAATTTTCAAAAAGTCTTCAATTTTTAATTAAAATAAATATGTAAGATATTTTATTTCTATTCCATATTTTTTTTTTAAATGTTTACTATCATGACTTTTGAGATGAGCAATATGCCACTACCTCTCTGACCAATCCTGATTTTCATTAATAGTTTTTTATAATGTTACACAATATCTGCTAGTGGAATGATTCACATGTACACAAATAGACATCCACTAGTCTAAGACAAACCTTAAGTTAAAATACTTACGTCTTGAGAATGTCAGCGTCCGGTCGCAAGCAGCACTCCACAGTTTGGTTTACAGTTTCCTGGGACGGTTTATCGCTGATCTGCAGAACATGTGATGTCAGTTTTTTGTGAGAAGATTCCAAAGCTGTCAGTTGAGAATAAAGAACGTACTCCAAACCGTGGAGATCTCGAAACCTGAAACAATGCAAATTAGCAAACAAACTTGATATGAAAATATAGAACAAGTTATACATAACATTATTCATTTAAGTGGGTGACAGTCAGAAAATTAACTAATAAATTAAGATAATTTTTACTGCAGAGATTCAAAATATGGAGCAATATGAAGATTTGTTTAAATACTGTTTAACGACAGCACAAGAGCACATTGATTAATTAATCATTGGCTAGTGGATGTCAACCATTTGGTAATTCTGACATGTAATCATTAGAGGAAACCCGCTACATGTTTCCTAATGTAGCAAGGGATCTTTTATATGCACTTTGCCACAGACAGGAAAAAACATACCGCGGCCTTTGACCAGTTGTGGTGCACTGGTTGGAGAATCACACAAAAAGATAGGAAGTTTACATACAATAATACAACTGTTCACCTGTATATGAGACTGTTCACTTGGTGAGATACAAAGTTTACATACAATAATACAACTGTTCACCTGTATATGAGACTGTTCACTTCGTGAGTCTCAGACAGATCTTCTCGAATCCTCTCAATCAATACTTCCTCCAAGTGGTGACTTTTCACCCAGTCTAGTACCTCATTCCACCAGTCACTGCCATCAGAAAACTGTAATCAAAACATACCTCAGTAAAAGCCAGAGTCCAAGGGATGACACTTCATTCAAAGATCATGTTCCATCAATCACTGTCACCAACTATCAAACCAAGGGATGAGACTTCATTCAAAGATCATGTTCCATCAATCACTGTCACCAACTATCAAACCAAGGAATGACGCTTCATTCAAACATCATGTTCCATCAATCACTGTCACCAACTATCAAACCAGTGATGACGCTTCATTCAAAGATCATGTTCCATCAATCACTGTCACCAACTATCAAACCAAGGGATGAGACTTCATTCAAAGATCATGTTCCATCAATCACTGTCACCAACTATCAAACCAAGTGATGACACGTCATTCAGATATCATGTTCCATCAATCACTGTCACCAACTATCAAACCAAGGGATGACGCTTCATTCAAAGATCATGTTCCATCAATCACTCCAACTATCAAACCAAGGGATGACACTTCATTCAGATATCATGTTCCATCAATCACTGTTACCAACTATCAAACCAAGGGATGACACTTCATTCAAAGATCATGTTCCATCAATCACTGTTACCAACTATCAAACCAAGGGATGACACGTCATTCAGATATCATGTTCCATCAATCACTGTTACCAACTATCAAACCAAGGGATGATGCTTCATTCAAAGATCATGTTCCATCAATCACTGTCACCAAATATCAAACCAAGGGATGACGCTTCATTCAAAGATCATGTTCCATCAATCACTGTTACCAAATATCAAACCAAGGGATGACACGTCATTCAGATATCATGTTCCATCAATCACTGTTACCAACTATCAAACCAAGGGATGATGCTTCATTCAAAGATCATGTTCCATCAATCACTGTTACCAACTATCAAACCAAGGGATGACGCTTTATTCAAAGATCATGTTCCATCAATCACTCCAACTATCAAACCAAGCGATGACACTTCATTCAGATATCATGTTCCATCAATCACTGTTACCAACTATCAAACCAAGGGATGACACTTCAATCAAAGATCATGTTCCATCAATCACTGTTACCAACTATCAAACCAAGGGATGACACTTCATTCAGATATCATGTTCCATCAATCACTGTTACCAACTATCAAACCAAGGGATGATGCTTCATTCAGATATCATGTTCCATCAATCACTGTCACCAACTATCAAACCAAGGGATGAGACTTCATTCAAAGATGATGTTCCATCAATCACTGTCACCAACTATCAAACCAAGGGATGACACGTCATTCAGATATCATGTTCCATCAATCACTGTTACCAACTATCAAACCAATCTCAACAGATATGACAAATACAAGACAGTCGTGACCAGCACTTTATCTGTATGTAACAGATATGACAAATACAAGACAGTCGTGACCAGCACTTTATCTGTATGTAACAGATATGACAAATACAAGACAGTCGTGACCAGCACTTTATCTGTATTTAACAGATATGACAAATACAAGACAGTCGTGACCAGCACTTTATCTGCATTTAAATAACAAGAAGTTTGTACAGTGAAACCTCTCAAGACTGCACACTCTTAAAACTGGAATTCCCTCAAAACCGGACATTTTATAGAGTCCCTTTTTAAAAACCAGGACTGAACCTAACCGATCTAATCCAGATCCCTCTAAAAAGCAGACATTTGTCTTGGTCCCAAGGGTGTCCGGTTGAGAGGGGTTTCACTGTATACATGTATCTATCATACCTCGG
This sequence comes from Gigantopelta aegis, assembly GCF_016097555.1. Classification (NCBI taxonomy): domain Eukaryota; kingdom Metazoa; phylum Mollusca; class Gastropoda; order Neomphalida; family Peltospiridae; genus Gigantopelta; species Gigantopelta aegis. The sequence goes on along the minus strand of NC_054702.1, from coordinate 4,161,506 downwards.
ACTGCAGTTCTCGCACATTCGCTTGCACGGGTAGCAGGTTCTCCATGGCACTCTCAACCTTAGAGCCAACCTTGAGCATGTACTTCTCTCTTAGTTCTTGTGCCTAGAGGAAAAAAGGAGGAAATTCTTCACAGATCACATGGCAGACTGAGACAGCCACAAATTGTTCATCATCAACCAAAAATGCTTGAGAAAATTACACCAAAAGATGAATGGCAAATGGGCTAGATGAAATGTCATCAAGTATCATCTGAGCAGACACCTTGCTACAATTACAAACTCTGGTGTCAATCGATACTCATTGATTCAACTATCCTGATAAGACCACATATAAATAGTAACAGCAAACTGTGACTGCAACAAAAACCCTCATGTATACAATCCGGACATTTACCATGTTACTGGCAGTCAATCTAACATTACTGAGTGTATACCACCAAATCAAATCCCATACACAATTGTGTATCCCAGTCACCCTTGAAGTCAATCAGGAAAAAAAGGAGTTGAAGCTGCTCGTTTCAGAGGGTAGCGTCTATGACTACCCTACTTTTGCACAAAATTTTAAGTACCTTTTTTTACAGGTACCCCATACATGTTTCAAACACAAGGCTACTTGACACAGTGGTCCTAGATGAAATAAAACTGCATACATTTTTTGCCCAGATGAAACTTTTTTTTTAACAAACACAGTCACATTTATAACCAATGGCAGGGCTTGTGGTATTAACTGCTCTATGAAAACTTTGACCCAGCCAGATATTATCTGGCTTAGTACTACCTATAGACATTCAATACCACATTACATGTTTCTTTACACAGGCATACCTACTCCAGTAGTGAATTACATTGGATCTCAAATACAATGTGTTACCTTATTCCATCAGTATATAAAACATGTGTTATAAGAATTGTTTTAAATATTTGTGTAATTTATTGCCATGTAGCGCCACCTGTTGTAGAAGCTGGTCATCTCGGAGCGTTGGGTCGACTCCGCCAGGTTTCAGGGTCAGCAGCTCGTGTAGGTTGTGCATGGCGTGCAGCTGTTGTAGGTCGTCGGTCCGCAGTTCCTTCTTGTGTTCCTCCACAGAGCGCAACACATCTCTGTACTTCTCTACAGCATCCACGTACTGAAAACAGTATCAGATATAAGAATAACTACATCTCTACACATCTCTGTACTTCTCTACAGCATCCACGTACTGAAAACAGTATCAGATATAAGAATAACTACATCTCTACACATCTCTTTACTTCTCTACAGTATGCACATACTTAAAACTGTATCCGATATAAGAATAATTACATCTCTGCACATCTCTTTACTTCTCTACAGCATCCACGTACTGAAAACAGTATCATATATTGATTTATAAAAAGTGCATTATATATATATACTACTCAAAAGAATTTAAGGGTCAAAAATTTATAACCAAATAAGTTTCAGAGTGTATTAGATTGATGATGTAAACTACACCAAATTTTTTATTTATTGTTCCATATTTACAAAAAACCACAAATAAACGTCACTGTATACAAGTCACATGACATGCTGTCAAAGTTAAAGGTTGTCAAACATGGATTTTACACATTAGAACATTCGTTTAATAGTGTGTGAATCCACCCCTGGCGCGAATACACTCGACACATCGTTGCCTCATACTGTTGATCAGACATCTGAAGAACTCTTGGGGAATGGCCTGCCACTCTGCCATAAGAAGTTGACCCAGATCATGAAGGTTGGCCGGAGGGGCATGGTTATCCCGAACTCTCCTGCCCAATTCCGCCTGGGTGCTCTATTGAGGCCAAGTCAGGCGAATATGCTGGCCAATCCATCCTGGCGATACCTTGTTGTCTGAGAAAGTCCGTTACCACCCTGGCGCGGTGGGGTCTGGCATTGTCATCCTGCAGAACTGCCCCGCCGCCAATCTGCTGAAGGCCTGGGAGAACCAACGGCCAGATAATCTCATTCAGATAGCGGATTCCATTCAGATTGCCATCCACCACATAGAGGGGGGTCCTGTGGTGGATAGAGATGCCGCCCCACACCATGACGCTGCCACCACCGAACCGGTGACGTTGTCTAACGTTAACGTCAGCGAAGCGCTCCCCAGGACGTCTGTAGACACGAACCCGACCATCGTTGAACTGGAAACTAAACCTGGACTCATCAGTGAACATCACTCGACCCCACTGAACACGTTGCCACCGCAGATGAAGCATGCACCAGTGACGTCTGGCCGTTCTGTGACGTGGTAGGAGTGGTGGTCGAACAGCCTGGCGACGGCAGCGTAGATTATTGGCTCTCAGACGATTGCGTATGGTTTGATCAGACACTCGAGTTCCAGTCACAGTCCGCAGAATGTCACGTAATCGGCGTGCAGTGGTTGTGCGTTGACGTAGAGCCATATTGGTGATGTAGCGGTCCTCTCTATTTGTAGTGCTTCGGGGTCTTCCCGAACGTGGACGATTTCGAACAGAATTCGTTGCTTGGTACCGTTGCCACAGTCGGCCAACGACACTCTGACTGACACCAAGTCTCAGAGCAACATTTCTTTGCGTATTGCCATCCTGAAGCCAAGCAATAGCCCTTCCTCGATCTTCGATAGTCAGTTGAAGTCGTACCATTGTCGAATTTGGAGTGTGCACCGTACACGAACGCAAGCTCCAATTATACGGAAATTCAGCATTGGGAACATGGAATACACGTGCAAAGCGTGCAAATGAAGCGCTTTGTGAAAAAGCAAGTTATGGGCACTTAGCAGACCTTTCGCTTTCGCCCTAATTTACGTGCAAATGTAAGCATGTTTTCGCCATTAGAACTAGTCGACAGTGTCAATGACAGTGGATTTTAATTCATTTATGGGTTGCTTAGACCCACTTTCGTCAAAATGGAACAATACCATGCGTGACATTATGGTCTAGCTAATATAATTGACATTCAGAAAATAATGTCGAAAATATCGTCTGACCCTTAAATTCTTTTGAGTAGTAATATATTAAGAGCAGTAAGAAAAAGATGGCAAGATAGCATCACTTAGTATACAGTACAGTTGATTTAATGACACCACTAGACCACATTGATTCATTTATCATCAGCAATTGGATGTCAAACATTTGGTAATTGCAACAAATAGTTTTCAGAGGAAACCCGCTACAGTTTTCAATTAGCAGTCAGCAATCTTTTATATGCACTTTCCCAAATGGACAGCACATACCAGTCTTTGATACATTAATCGAGGGGGACTAGTTGGGGCACACACAAAACAGCAGTCAGAGAATGGGTCCACCAAGGGGATTCGATCTTTCAATCTAAGCACCTCAGGTGGAATGCTCTACCGACTGAGCTAGAACCCACCCCTTCATTGTAAGTAATAATGATGACTTATGACTGAGGTTATCTCCCCTGTGTAAGTGATTACCTCCTCTTTGATGATGTGTATGGCTGCCAGGCCATTAAGAGCAGCCACCAGCTGTCGGTGTGCCTCCTCACACTCCACTCGCACTTTCTTTGTGAGGGACTCAAGAAGCTCTTCCATGGTTAACGTGCTGGAACAACAAAATACATCACCATAGCAACCAAGTGTACAATCAGTCCATACAGCACTAAAGAAATAGACAAAACTTGTCCTATGAAGAATTCAATATACAACTCATTATATAAATATTGCTATGCATGTATATGATAGTGACATAACAAATAATTTATACAGTTTGTACAATGATATAGTCAAGAAGCCTAATAATAAATTCAAGCAACTTATTTTGGGAGCACTTCCCTACAGACAAGGCAACACATATCACAGGTCATGGTGAGAAATGCAGCTTAACTCTTGTACTTTTGGTTTAAACAAAACCTAATGAAACAAATGGCACTCTATTGCATTTTATCTTAAACTTGATTTTCACACCTATACCTAATTACGGTTCAAGCACACTGTCCCTGACACACACCTCAACTGTATGTGCTGAATGTCTAGTACAGGAGTTTACAGTTAGTTGTCTGTGAGAAAAAAAGTGTTGTAATGGCCCCACACCTCCCTACTGGGCTGTTAAAATGTGTGCCAGAAGTTTGATGGCATAAAAACACATGACAGAGGTCGGTAACATGACATCATGTTAATCTCACCTCTTGTGCAGGGGCAGGAACTCACCACGAACCGCTTGAGGGTGACAGCAAGCCTGTCTCAGCTTCAACAGAGGATTCAGCAACTGTCAATGAATGATATTGTGTTTTAGTCGTATAATATAGAACAAACAGTAAAACCTCACTCGATATGTGGGAGTCTAGACTCACAATCTGGTAGAACTGTCACTCGGTAGGATATTCAATTATTTGTGTTGATCTAGACTACTTAATTAATAGTCCTTCTCAGCAGTGAATGGAATTTTCAGATTATGGTATACACTACAATATATTTCTTTCTGAACCAATTGTTTTTTAAATTGCAGACAAAAATAGTGCTTTTTCTTATTTCCAAACACTTCTACTTTTCTTTTTCTGTTAAATGAAACTGAAAGTATTTACAAAAAACAATGTTCATGGAGGCTGGGACAGACTATAGATAGTGTGTTGCTTGCTATCGCAGACCTATTTGGTGATTCCAGTCAATAAAATGTCAGTTGTATTGAAAAATACATTTTAGTATTGGTTACACAAGACTAACAAACAGAAGAAGGAGGATATATTTAACAACGCACTCAACACATTTTATTTACGGTTATATGGCATCGGACATATGATTAAGGACCTCACAGATATTGAGGGAGAAAACCCGCTGTCACCACTTCATGGGCTACTCTTTTTGATTAGCAGCAAGGGATCTTTTATATGCACCATCCCACGGACAGGATAGCACATACCACAGCCTTTGATGTACCAGTCGTGGCTGGAACGAGAAATAGCCCAATGGGCCCACTGACGGGGATCGATCCCAAATAGACCGCACATCAAGCGAGCACTTTACCACTGGGTTACGTCCCACCCCAACTATATAACAGTGTACATGTATGTGTGCTGTGATATTCTCCAGTTGGGTATTACAGACGACACATCAAGCGAGCACTTTACCACTGGGTTACGTCCCACCCCAACTATATAACAGTGTACATGTATGTGTGCTGTGATATTCTCCAGTTGGGTATTACAGACTACCCACCCCAACTATATAACAGTGTACATGTATGTGTGCTGTGATATTCTCCAGTTGGGTATTACAGACTACCCACCCCAACTATATAACAGTGTACATGTATGTGTGCTGTGATATTCTCCAGTTGGGTATTACAGACTACCCACCCCAACTATATAACAGTGTACATGTATGTGTGCTGTGATATTCTCCAGTTGGGTATTACAGACCACACATCAAGCGAGCACTTTACCACTGGGCTACGTCCCACCCCAACTATATAACAGTGTACATGTATGTGTGCTGTGATATTCTCCAGTTGGGTATTACAGACCACACATCAAGCGAGCACTTTACCACTGGGCTACGTCCCACCCCAACTATATAACAGTGTACATGTATGTGTGCTGTGATATTCTCCAGTTGGGTATTACAGACCACACATCAAGCGAGCACTTTACCACTGGACTACGTCCCACCCCAACTATATAACAGTGTACATGTATGTGTGCTGTGATATTCTCCAGTTGGGTATTACAGACCACACATCAAGCGAGCACTTTACCACTGGGTTACGTCCCACCCCAACTATATAACAGTGTACATGTATGTGTGCTGTGATATTCTCCAGTTGGGTATTACAGACTACCCACCCCAACTATATAACAGTGTACATGTATGTGTGCTGTGATATTCTCCAGTTGGGTATTACAGACTACCCACCCCAACTATATAACAGTGTACATGTATGTGTGCTGTGATATTCTCCAGTTGGGTATTACAGACTACCCACCCCAACTATATAACAGTGTACATGTATGTGTGCTGTGATATTCTCCAGTTGGGTATTACAGACCACACATCAAGCGAGCACTTTACCACTGGGCTACGTCCCACCCCAACTATATAACAGTGTACATGTATGTGTGCTGTGATATTCTCCAGTTGGGTATTACAGACCACACATCAAGCGAGCACTTTACCACTGGACTACGTCCCACCCCAACTATATAACAGTGTACATGTATGTGTGCTGTGATATTCTCCAGTTGGGTATTACAGACCACACATCAAGCGAGCACTTTACCACTGGGTTACGTCCCACCCCCAACTATATAACAGTGTACATGTATGTGTGCTGTGATATTCTCCAGTTGGGTATTACAGGCCACACATCAAGCGAGCACTTTACCACTGGGCTACGTCCCACCCCAACTATATAACAGTGTACATGTATGTGTGCTGTGATATTCTCCAGTTGGGTATTACAGACCACCCACCCCAACTATATAACAGTGTACATGTATGTGTGCTGTGATATTCTCCAGTTGGGTATTACAGACCACCCACCCCAACTATATAACAGTGTACATGTATGTGTGCTGTGATATTCTCCAGTTGGGTATTACAGACCACACATCAAGCGAGCACTTTACCACTGGGTTACGTCCCACCCCAACTATATAACAGTGTACATGTATGTGTGCTGTGATATTCTCCAGTTGGGTATTACAGACCACCCACCCCAACTATATAACAGTGTACATGTATGTGTGCTGTGATATTCTCCAGTTGGGTATTACAGACCACACATCAAGCGAGCACTTTACCACTGGGCTACGTCCCACCCCAACTATATAACAGTGTACATGTATGTGTGCTGTGATATTCTCCAGTTGGGTATTACAGACCACACATCAAGCGAGCACTTTACCACTGGGCTACGTCCCACCCCAACTATATAACAGTGTACATGTGTGTGTGCTGTGATATTCTCCAGTTGGGTATTACAGGCCACACATCAAGCGAGCACTTTACCACTGGGCTACGTCCCACCCCAACTATATAACAGTGTACATGTATGTGTGCTGTGATATTCTCCAGTTGGGTATTACAGACCACACATCAAGCGAGCACTTTACCACTGGACTACGTCCCACCCCAACTATATAACAGTGTACATGTATGTGTGCTGTGATATTCTCCAGTTGGGTATTACAGACCACCCACCCCTACTATATAACAGTGTACATGTATGTGTGCTGTGATATTCTCCAGTTGGGTATTACAGGCCACACATCAAGCGAGCACTTTACCACTGGGTTACGTCCCACCCCAACTATATAACAGTGTACATGTGTGTGTGCTGTGATATTCTCCAGTTGGGTATTACAGACCACACATCAAGCGAGCACTTTACCACTGGACTACGTCCCACCCCAACTATATAACAGTGTACATGTATGTGTGCTGTGATATTCTCCAGTTGGGTATTACAGACCACCCACCCCTACTATATAACAGTGTACATGTATGTGTGCTGTGATATTCTCCAGTTGGGTATTACAGGCCACACATCAAGCGAGCACTTTACCACTGGGCTACGTCTCACCCTCCACTAACCAACAGTGGCATTGTGGGTAAAGGATCACAAACCTCATGAAGAAAAAGAAAAAGCCACAGCAATGTGGATGAGTTAGAAATAAAACGTGTTTTCTTCATTTTCAGTTTCTATGTATGTTTATTGTCATACCCAGCGATAATTATTTTACATGTGTGCACAGTTTTGGGAAGGTTTAAGTACTCAATGCAAATGTGTTTCTAAATAAAATAATCATATTCCAAAGTTCATTGTATACTTTGCAAGAAATGTTTGTTCTCTCACTTATTTGGGTTTTTTTTTTAGTTTTGTAAGAATGATTTTGTATTGAATGAGAAACTGGAAGTCATGACACTACCATAATTTTTATACATTTTATACTTGTTCTTCTTTTTTTCTTTTGCTTTTAATCATCATTTTAATTCAACTTTTATTTTATTTTGTGTACTGGAATACACAAGCTTAAAACTGTGTACAAAATATACAAAAGAAGTATGGCCAGTCCAGTCTGATCTTATATCCACCAATTACCTGACTCATTGTGTGTCGATCCAGACTGCTTAGTCTCAAAGAGCTGTCGGACCATTTGCTTAGATTCTGGAAAACAGAAATAATACATTAGTAATGATCTTTTTCCTAGCAGAGATGTTTATAAATAAAATAAAACAATTAAATTACAACATAACGTCATCCCATTGATCTCGATGAACGTAAAAATTACGTTGTCATGAAACATCATATCTGATGACGTCGTTTTATAAAGGCAAAGTTGTCTTACTGAGTGTTATTGTTTAAGGACCAAAAATAATTCAAAATAAAGTATGAAATGTTAGTGTTATTATAAGTATTGTCTGTTATTTCTTTTACATTCAACTGCATATGAACAAAAACAATCATCCACAAACTTATGTGAGGACGGCTTCGCCGATTCAGTTTGCAGATAATTGTTTTCATTCATAGCCAGATGAATGTAAAAGAAATTACAGACAATCATTAACAGAAAATTACAAAAAGACAAACAATTTCTGTTTACTAATACCCTAATATAAATTGTGCAAATTGTAAAACTTGATCTAGAGAAGAAACCCACTCATACTCATTAGCAATAATATATTTATAGTTTTCCAGATCGGACAGCATATACCATAGCTTTTAATATACCAGTCATTAGAAACACTGGTTGGAACAGGACAAACATAAATGGGTCCACATATGACTATGTATTTATTTTCAACTAATTCTGTATAAGATGTTATATATCCACTTTTTATCTCTACACAGATACACAAGATAGAACTCACAGAAGACACCATGCAGCTAAAGAATGACTAAACCAGATTCAACTTATTAAGTGTAAATTTTAAAGGCTACCTGTACCGATATCTTCACACATTCAACTTATTAAGTGTAAATTTTAAAGGCTACCTGCACCGATATCTTCACACATTCAACTTATTAAGTGTAAATTTTAAAGGCTACCTGCACCGATATCTTCACACATTCAACTTTTTAAGTGTAATTTTAAAGGCTACCTGCACCGATATCTTCACACATTCAACTTATTAAGTGTAATTTTAAAGGCTACCTGCACCGATATCTTCACACATTCAACTTTTTAAGTGTAATTTTAAAGGCTACCTGCACCGATATCTTCACACATTCAACTTATTAAGTGTAAATTTTAAAGGCTACCTGCACCGATATCTTCACACATTCAACTTATTAAGTGTAAATTTAAAGGCTACCTGCACCGATATCTTCACACATTCCTGGAACTGTCGACGATAAAAATGATCTTCGACTGGTGAAAACGTCAACCAGTGGACTTGTTCCGTCTGACTGGGCAGATCTATCTGAAACAAAACACACATTCTGAGAGTACTGTTAAAATAACGTATCCCCCGGTAGGCCCAACAAATTTTTAAAATCTCCTAAATTCAAGGGCAATAACTGTGTTAAAACTAGGTAAATCCCCATGAAAGTGAAAAGTTGATCTGTAACAGTGCATGATAAACGTTCAGCTCAATATCTTGAGGCATTGTGAAAAAAAGTCCAGAAAATTATATTTGGTACAGATGGACAGACAGACAATTTTTAGAACTCGATTTTGAATTGACAAAATATTTGGCCATTCACAACTCTTCAAATTATCAAGAACTTAAGCACTTATTAATCTCCAAATAAGATCTGAAACAGTTTGGAAAAAGAATTGTAAGAAGATGAAGTAACTTTAAGTCTATGGAGTGCACACTGTTTGGAAACATTAAACACACTGTAATACCTGATCTAAAACATCTTTCTTTGCAGTTCGCCACAGAACCCGACTCAGTGTGTCATACATTGGGGAGGAAATACCATAACAGAATGGTTCTAAGAGAAGCTTTTTCCACCACTGATGTACCCAGTAGGGGTCCATTCCAAGAAACAGTATCAAACCATACAAATCTAAAATATAAATCAAATATATATTACACATACAGAAATAGTATTGAATCACAATCTAAAATATAAAATACAAAAATATAAAATTAAAATATTATATATTAAGAAATATTATACATCTGGACTAGCTCTGGGTTAGCAGAACATTTCGCCAAAGTATCAATTAAACATAATATTTTCAGAAACTCACTTATTTTGTAACAAAATATCAATTATTATCTGAAATTATTTTGCGAAACTAAAATAAAATTGGTCTATTGTTTTTAAAATTCGCAATTGCTGAATTTGGCGAGTGCCAGAGCTAGCTCTGCAAATAAATTTAAAAGATGAAAAATAAAATGGAATTTTAGGTAAGCCACACGTTCAATTTGTTTCCTACAGAATAGGCCAAAAACATTTCCAATATGAAATATAACACATTCTTGTGTGTATCTAATAGTAGTACTAGGCAAATCAAATAGAAACTAACACTATAGTAAATATGATGACAATCGTCAGTTACCACCATCTAGATTTGAACCACCTCATATTAAAAGTGCAGTACAATGACAGTCTAGAGTTGTCTACCTTCAACACTCTTCTGTATTGGAGTCCCAGTGACACACCATCTGTTGACAGCTGTCAGTCGCAATGCCATTTCCGCAGTCTGAAAATAACAGTTTATAGGGCAGTCTAAATAAAACTTAGCTTAAGGTTTCAGAAAAATAAGAAATTCTCACAAGTTAAAATGCATGCTCAATTTGCTAAAAATGTGAACAAATGAAATGGTAGTTCATGTGTCCTCTAGCCATATCCTGTTTATATGCACGGAGATTGTAAATTTTTCATAACCAAATGGTCGCCATGTATTTCGATGTGAAGGCAAACTGAAAAAACTAACAAAAAAACACTTAAAATAAAGGCTGGTACGAGGTATAGATGTGAAAATATTAAAATTATACAGTGAAACCCCACCTAACGACCACCCCGATTCTAAAATCACCCCACTAAACAGACCACTTTTTAGAAGACCGGAATATTTCCTTCATATTTAATAGTAAAAATTACCCGGTATTCAGACCACCCCGCTATTGCGGATTACGACCAGTAAAGTCAGTCCCGATCGTCGTTTTGCGTATATTTCGACCCCGCCAGTGCGACCAAATTACAATATCAATATATCATATTTGTTCATTCCCAAGGCTGTTCAACAATAACTGATCTAAATTTAATGCTTGCTTTGTTTTAGCCGAGACTGGAACAGGTAACAGGAAGTAAAGTAAACACCAATGTTCTGTCTTTTGAAATGAATTAAAACTGTTAAAGAGAGATACACGTTTAAGTCGTTGAAAAACCGCCCATCGCAATCTGTTCACATAACCAACTTTCAGTTTCCGGAAAACATTGTCAACTGATTAATATTAATGAAGCGATGTAACGCGCTGATTGGCTGCAAGCCAGTCATCAGACTCTAGAGCCGACACTCATTCGGATTACGAGAACAGGCGTTCCACGCGTCAATTAAATAGCATTGTAACCAATAAACTGTCTATACAAATTGCAATAGCCATTCCAGCGGAATGTCGCTATAATCACGTTTGATGTTGAAAGAAACGATACAGGTCAGAAGTCGGCATGACACGTGTTTAATGCTTATGTACCTGTTGTTCGAAGATACAGCCTAAATCTACTGAGTCTAATAAAATGTGTTAATGATAATTAGGACACAATAGAATAAATTTACCGACTAATTCACTAGGAAACAAAAGAAGTGTTGTTATCCGTTATTGAGATGTGTAATGACTGAGGCCACAAAGTGAGTTGTGGTTTTTTTATTATTTGACCCTGTCGAAGTGAGGTAAACGGTAAACACTACGAATGCCGTATTTCTTCCGTTATATCGGCAGAGGGAACCCCCAAAACCCCCAAAAAGGATAAATCACGCTGTGAATTGACTTTGAAACAAAAAGTTACTTTAATAAATGACAGTCCAGGAAAAAGTCAACGCACGCTTGCAGAGAAATTCGGTATCGGAAAAACGCAAGTACAGTTAATATTGAAAAGAAAGGCAGAGATTTTGGATGGCTACGAGAAAAATAAAGATAATGATCGAAAACGTTTATGTGTACATTCTCCCGTAGAACAGCTGAATACATTAATGTGGGAATGGTTTCAACGCATGCGCGGTCAAGATGTACCGATTTCAGGCCCCATGTTAAAAATGAAAGCTTTGAAATATGCAACTGAACTTGGAATTGCAGAAAGTGAGTTTAAGGCTTCAAATGGCTGGTTAAACAGATTCAGGCAACGACACAATATAACCTTTGGAATAATCAGTGGAGAAAGTGCCAGCGTTTCAGACGAGGATGTCGCGAAGTGGATTGAAAAGGTTTTTTTATCACTTTATACACAACACAATTAAAATTTTAAAAACCTTCTAAATGTTAGTAATTCGGTAATAGGACCACCCCACTATTAAGACCAATTTTCATAAGCCCCCCGGTGGTCTTAATAGAGGAGTTTCACTGTACAAAGGAAGGAAGGAAATATTTTATTTAATGACGCACTCAACACATTGTATATATAAGGTTATATGGCGTCAGACATAGCTAAGGACCACACAGATATTGAGAGAGGAAACCCGCTGTCGCCACTTCATAGGCTATTCATTGTAATTAGCAGCAAGGGATCTTTTATATGCACCATCCCAAACAGGACAGTACATACCACATCCTTTATTACATCAGTTGTGGAGCATTGGCTGGAAATAGCACAATGGGTCCACCGACGGGGATCGATCCTAGACTGACTGCGCATCAAACGAACGTTTTATCACTAGGCTATGTTCCACCCCAATACAAGAGATTGCAGCTTTAATTAACAATTTATAAACCTTCAGCTAGCTCAAGTGTTCTCTAGCCATGGTCTCTTTATAATCAGGGGACATTCAAGTGTTCTCTAGCCATGGTCTCTTTATAATCAGGGGACATTCAAGTGTTCTCTAGCCATGGTCTCTTTATAATCAGGGGACATTCAAGTGTTCTCTAGCCATGGTCTCTTTATAATCAGGGGACATTCAAGTTAACCTTGAGCCTGACCTAAACTATAGTCAGTCCCAACCTCTTACAAATTTTTTTTTTTTAAATAATTTCAGTGTGGTTTGACGTAAGAAAAAAAGTAAAAGTATTTTGGAAATAACAAAAAAATACTATATCTGTGTGCAATTTAAAAAGCAATCAGCTCAGAAATAAATAACTTGTAGTAAATTCCATAGTATGAAAAAAGCATTCCCTGTGGAAGTTGGTGGATGTTGACTGAAACATACAGCTGCACACTATGGGCCAGTCTCTGCAGTTTTACACTCATTTCATGATAGCCTGACCTAACAGTTATATCGAGACACAGCCATAGATTCACATATTCTCTTAAGATTGTGAATCTTAGGTCTGAACTGAGTTTTGAATAATTAAGCTTAGAGTACACAGTCTTTAATAATCATCATCACCTTTGTTGTGGTACATTCCACCATTTGAGCTTCATCCAAACAAATCTGAAAGAAGATATATAAAAATATTCATCACTCTAAACATTGACTGATTATTACCCCAAACACTTTGCAAAATCTATTTATAACTAAATCTGTTTTCAGATTTGATAATTAAAAAAAAAGACTTATTGATCTATCTTTATGCTTTGATGCTATGTAAAAATTAGAGTTAAATGTACGGTAGATGTTGAAAAACTGCATTATTTATTACTATACTTAGTTACGAAGGGGAATAACTCTCTCAATATAGAGATTCAACATGATGTTTGTTGGAAATGTTATCGAAATGTAAGCATTTGATATATATTTATATTAAAAGTAAACCATGTTTCTGTTAGTTGTCATGAGTTTATTAAATTTATTGATAAAATGTTAAGACTGATTATATTTTAACTGGCCGAAACCTCTTTACATGCTTAGTTTTAAAAATAGAGATAACTCTTGTAATAATTACATATTCAACATTCCAGTCAACACACATTTTAAGTCTAAATAGGATGATGTCATACTCTTAAGACCAATTACTATATAAAAAAATGATCACCTGTCTTAATTGATGATTTTTATAAATAAGATTGAAAACATAAAAATTCAACAACATAATTTTTACTTTGTTTTCATATTTTTTTAATAAATAAATTTAACTAAATTTATGCAGTATACAAAACGTTTTAACGTTACTGATGCTGTACAGAAAGAAGAGAAAGTAGTCTTACTCTCCACCACTCTACTGAAATGATCGGACTTGGTATTGCCATAAAGCGTTTTGGATGTCGAAAACGCCGACCAGTGTCACCTGTAAAAAGACAAGCCATGTAATATGTTCAAATGGCTAACCAAGCCTGCATTGTCTGTCGTGGAATTAGCTGTTGGTTAATTTTACTAAAAGTGGAAAATAAAATTTGCAAGTAACTATAAATATTGCAAGCTCCAAAAGTGAAGGAAGGATTACTTAATGTGTTTAAAGTCTCCTGGATATAAATTACTACATTAAAATATAAAAAGTTATTATATGAAGACAGTGCCTTCTGGAAAACAGTGCATACTAATCTGTATTACATATAGCATGACAGCGCACAATTATGTTGTGGACATGTGTTAAAAAAACAAATCTCAGTGAGAAATTTGACAGATGACATTCTTACAACTACATGACATTTTGTATGATAATTTAGGTCCTCGCTTACCCACCCCATCCCACCTGTTCCCCCCAAAAACAAATATGGACAAACATTAGGTAAAATGACTTATTGTCCTTATTTAAGTTACTGTTACTATGTAGCTACTGTTACTATGTACTTTAACATACTGTTGCTATGTGATGTACTGTTGCTATGTGACATACTGTTGCTGTGACATACTGTTGCTATGTAGTTACTGTCTCTATGTAACTTGCTGTTGTTATGTGACATACTGTTGCTATGTGACATACTGCTGCTATGTGACATATTATTGCTATGTGACGTACTGTTGCCTATGTAGTTACCGTCTCTATGTAACTTGCTGTTGTTATGTGACATACTGTTGCTATGTAGTTACTGTCTCTATGTAACTTACTGTTGCTATGTGATGTACTGTTGCTATGTGACTTACTGTTGCTGTGTAGTTACTGTCTCTATGTGACTTACTGTTGCTATGTAACATACTGTTGCTATGTAACTTACTGTTGCTGTGTGGAAGGTCCACATAGTCCATCTCTCTGCGCAGTGTTTCGTACATGGTGATGACAATGTCGTAGCTGGCGAGAGTCTGGGGCTGGATATACCCCAGTTTGTTAACACCTGTGTACACCTGTCAGAGAAAGTTATATCTTCTTTTTCAAACATCACCATCCACCATTGAAAGAAAAATTGTTAGCATCAGTTTACATCTGCTAGAGAATGTTACATCTTTATAAAAAGCTGACTCCAGCATACATCAGTATCAGAAATTATAACTTGTTAAATTGTAAACACCTGTTACAGAAAATTATACTTGATCTAAAGCTAACCAACTCGCATTGATATGATGTCATATATTACCAATGCCGTCATAGCCCATGCACAACAGATTTTTTCCGCATGGGCCGACGTCATGGCTAGAGATGGGAGAAATGGTTATTTCGACATCTAATCAATAGAGAAAGAGAAGAACCCCCCCCCCCCACCATTGATTCATATAGGCTACTGTTATCAATAAAGCAGCAAGGGATCTTTCATATGCACTTTCCCATAGACAGGACAGTACATACCATGGGCTTTAGTGTGCCAGTCATGGGCACTGGTTCAGACAGGAGGGAAACCAATCAACTGAGAGTGATAGATCCTGCAACCCAGCACACTTCAAGTGAGCACTCTCCCGCTGAGCTATATCTAATCCCTATTTAATCAGTGAATGTTCATAGCTGCCACCCAGCACACTTCAAGTGAGCACTCTCCCACTGAGCTATATCTAATCCCTATTTAATCAATGAATGTTCATAGCTGCCACCCAGCACACTTCAAGTGAGCACTCTCCCGCTGAGCTATATCTAATCCCTATTTAATCAGTGAATGTTCATAGCTGCCACCCAGCACACTTCAAGTGAGCACTCTCCCACTGAGCTATATCTAATCCCTATTTAATCAGTGAATGTTCATAGCTGCCACCCAGCACACTTCAAGTGAGCACTCTCCCACTGAGCTATATCTTATCCCTATTTAATCAGTGAATGTTCATAGCTGCCACCCAGCACACTTCAAGTGAGCACTCTCCCGCTGAGCTATATCTAATCCCTATTTAATCAGTGAATGTTCATAGCTGCCACCCAGCACACTTCAAGTGAGCACTCTCCCGCTGAGCTATATCTAATCCCTATTTAATCAGTGAATGTTCATAGCTGCCACCCAGCACACTTCAAGTGAGCACTCTCCCACTGAGCTATATGTAATCCCTATTTAATCAGTGAATGTTCATAGCTGCAACCAAGCACACTTCAAGTGAGCACTCTCCCACTGAGCTATATCTAATCCCTATTTAATCAATGAATGTTCATAGCTGCCACCCAGCACACTTCAAGTGAGCACTCTCCCACTGAGCTATATCTAATCCCTATTTAATCAATGAATGTTCATAGCTGCCACCCAGCACACTTCAAGTGAGCACTCTCCCACTGAGCTATATCTAATCCCTATTTAATTAGTGAATGTCCATAGCAGACACTGAATGTATAAGTCCTAAAGTCAAATATCGTTTAGCAAATCTAATGTGACCATCCGCTGGATTCACCAAATGAATAATATAGTAATCAGCCAGGGCTTTAGATTGCATCAAAGTCAAATGAATAATATAGTAATCAGCCAGGGCTTTAGATTGCATCAAAGTCAAATGAATAATATAGTAATCAGCCAGGGCTTTAGATTGCATCAAAGTCAAGTGAATAATATAGTAATCAGCCATCAGGGCTTTAGATTGCATCAAAGTCAAGTGAATAATATAGTAATGAGCCAGGGCTTTAGATTGCATCAAAGTCAAGTGAATAATATAGTAATCGGCCATCAGGGCTTTAGATTGCATCAAAGTCAAATGAATAATATAGTAATCAGCCAGGGCTTTAGATTGCATCAAAGTCAAATGAATAATATAGTAATCAGCCAGGGCTTTAGATTGCATCAAAGTCAAGTGAATAATATAGTAATCAGCCATCAGGGCTTTAGATTGCATCAAAGTCAAGTGAATAATATAGTAATCAGCCATCAGGGCTTTAGATTGCATCAAAGTCAAGTGAATAATATAGTAATCAGCCATCAGGGCTTTAGATTGCATCAAAGTCAAATGAATAGTATAGTAATCGGCCATCAGGGCTTTAGATTGCATCAAAGTCAAGTGAATAATATAGTAATCAGCCATCAGGGCTTTAGATTGCATCATAGTCAAATGAATAGTATAGTAATCAGCCAGGGCTTTAGATTGCATCAAAGTCAAGTGAATAATATAGTAATCAGCCATCAGGGCTTTAGATTGCATCAAAGTCAAGTGAATAATATAGTAATCAGCCAGGGCTTTAGATTCCATCAAAGTCAAGTGAATAGTATAGTAATCGGCCATCAGGGCTTTAGACTGCATCAAAGTCAAGTGAATAGTATAGTAATCGGCCATCAGGGCTTTAGACTGCATCAAAGTCAAATGAATAGTATAGTAATCTGCCATCAGGGCTTTAGATTGCATCAAAGTCAAGTGAATAGTATAGTAATCTGCCATCAGGGCTTTAGATTGCATCAAAGTCAAGTGAATAGTATAGTAATCGGCCATCAGGGCTTTAGACTGCATCAAAGTCAAGGTGATAAGTGTTGCACCCAAAATAATCATGCCCAAATTAAGTATAATCGCTGACTTCAAAATAATCATGCCCAAATTAAGTATAATCGCTGACTTCAAAATAACCATGCCCAAATTAAGTATAATCGCTGACTTCAAAATAATCATGCCCAAATTAAGTATAATCGCTCACTTCAAAATAACCATGCCCAAATTAAGTATAATCGCTCACTTCAAAATAATCATGCCCAAATTAAGTATAATCGCTCACTTCAAAATATTTCACCCAAAATCTCTAAAATGTTAAATTTAATTATATTAACATAACTTGAATATTGACAACTCTCCAGCAGCTGTTAATGACAGTACCTTGAGAAAAGACAAAAGTCCTCATTGTGCCCAAATTAGTGAGATCTAAAACCCTTCCAGCAGCTGTTAATGACAGCATCCCAGATGACAAGATTTGGATTATAAAACAATAAATATTGCTTACAAACACTTTGAGTGATTCCTTCCTGATGTGTTTTGCTATTTCCTCTTCCCACTGGTGGCTGATGGAGGCGGGTGAGATGATCAGAGTTGCCCCGGATACAATCGGTGACTACAAAACAGAAACACTTTCATAAGTCTACATAATTACTTTATGTTCATACCCCTAACATGAAGTGATGGAATCGGTGACTACAAAACAAAAACACTTTCATAACTGACACAATAATCTGTTAGTTTATATACCTGACAAGAGGTGATCGAATTGGTGACTACAAAACAAAATAACTTTCATAATCTACATAAATACAAATCTCTTCATATATCTGAAATGAAGAGATGGAATCAATTATTACGACTCAAAAAAAGACTTTCAAAATTAAATATACATAATTACAATTCTGTTCATATATGTATTCTAACGTGTAGTGATAACATCAGTGACTATAAAACAAAAACACTTTAAAGAACGTTTCCTGGAACATTACACCAAATATTAAAAATCTTTATAGAAGTAAATTGTTGAAGTGCAAACACTTTTATTACCTAGATGAACAAAATGTTGTGAGAAAATGTTCAATGATGTGACAAATGTGGACAAAGAAATGATGTGACAGTATGGATAATTGTATTGAAAACCAATGTGACAGTGTTGACACTGTCATAGAAGTTTGGCAATATGGACTGACATTAGAAAAAGGTGCACACACAAAACTGTGCTAAAGAAATGACTTGAACATGTGGACATCTATATCACTGAAATGTAACAGTATGGACACATTGTAGTAGAGAAATGTGAAAGGACTTCATAGCATCCATATTTAGTATTACAAAAAATAGCTGCGACCTGTATTACTTACAGAAATGACGTGACAGTGTGGACACATGTACTGGCCCCGGTATGGGTTGTTGAGGTCATACTTCATGCAGCTGGCATGCTGCCAGAGACTACACATGACACACTGCACCTTGAGCAGGTGCCCGTCTTCCCCGTCTCTAGAACCACAGATACATTCAAAGAATGATTTCTGGCTCACCGGAGAGTCACTGAACAAATTGTTACGAGCTTTGGCTAGGTTCTCAACTACACAGCTCTTGTCAGCAACACCTGAATGCTTTTTGATGGAATATTCAGACTTGTCACAGAGACTGGGATTCTGTTGTGGACAAACCTTTAATGAAATATCTTTGTTGTCATCACAATCACCACGTGAATCTGACTCAGTCTGTTTGACTATTTTGTTATTACAGAAAGTGTTGAACTTCTCTTCAGCACGTGGAACATCAAGTTTCTTGTCACAACCTGCTGGACTACATGGTTCATACTTGTCAGAGTCAGTATTATCACAGACAGAGCTTTCAGATACTGATTTAGCAATACTTATCAAACTACCTAATTCAACACATGCAGGACTACCAGATGAATAACCTGATTCAGTAACACAAACAGGACTACCAGATGAATGATCAGATTCAACAGCACACACAGGACTACCAGATGAATTAACTAATTCAGGAACACACACAGGGCTACCAGGTGAATGATCAGATTCAGCAACACACACAGGGCTACCAGATAAAATATCCAATTTAGTAACACACTCAGGACTACCAGATGAATGACCTAATTCAGGAACATACACAGGACTACCAGATGATAGACATGATTCAGCAACACAACCAGGACTACCAGATGATTGATCTGATACAGCAACACACGCAGGACTACCAGTTGAATGACTTGATTTATTAGCAGAAGAATCATTTGAAGCTGTCTGTACACATTTAATACTTTCACCAGTTCCAGGAGAATCTTCCTTAACAGGATCATCAAAGGAAGATGAAGTATCTTCTGTCTCAGTAGAGTCAGCTACTAGAAGACAGGCCTCATTGGTCCTTCTCTCACCAACAGAGACACAAGACAGAGATACCGGATTATTATCAGCAAACCCAACACATCTTGTTTGTTTCTTAACTTCTGAGTGTTCCTGAGACAAACTGGTTTGAGCTGCCTGGTGTTTCTCAGATGAGCTGGTTACTGAACTGGATGCTGTCTGGTCTTGACAACAAGGTGCCAAGTGGTCTGTACAGTGTGTGGACACTGTAGCAGGGATGACATCAGTTGTGATTTGACACTGTGAATCCTGATCAGAATCCTGACCCCAATTGTTCACACCTTCCTCCACTTCTTCTTGTGTGAGAACACATCCAGTAGAATCTACTGCTTCTAGTTGTATAGTATTCTCCTCAATGTGAACATGTTTATCAGGATCTTCTGTTATCATGTTTCTGTCCTCAGAATAAACATATCCTATAGGATCTATGGCATGAGTTTGTATTGCATTGCTGTTCTCAGAATGAACATATCCTATAGGATCTACGGCTTTTGTTGGTATTGTGTTGCTGTTACCAGAATGAACATATCCTATAGGATCTACGACTTCTGTTGGTATTGTGTTGCTGTTACCAGAATGAACATATCCTATAGGATCCATGGCTTCTGTTGGTATTGTGTTGCTGTTACCAGAATGAACATATCCTATAGGATCCATGGCTTCTGTTGGTATTGTGTTGCTGTTCCCAGAAAGAACATATCCTGTTTGATTTACTACTTTTGGTGTTACATTTCTGTGTTCGGTGAAAACACACCCAACAGTTTCACTGTGTGTGTTAATGTCTGGAACAGACTGCTCTACAGTTTGCACCACATTCTCAGGGGTTATCGGTTTGGCAATTTCACTGTTGTCATCATTCACAGTAGCAGAGCTGTTATCGTGGAGAATTTCATTGCTTTTGCTATTCATAGATTGGTCATCACAAACATTTGCTGGCCGATCTTCAACCTCATCCATTTCTTCAAGATCAAATCTCTACAAATAAAACATAACAATTGGCCTGTAAATTAAAAGTACAATTGCACATATAATATTTCTCCTTCTTATTTATTGCACATGGTATCTCCTTGCAGACACAAAAAAGGCTTTACGGTATTGCAGTTTTGAGGTATGGACATTATAGCATTATATGGGCTGGACATTATAGCATAACTGAGATTGGACAGTATAGCAAGAAGGAAATGTTTTATTTAATGACGCACTCAACACATTTTAATTACGGTTATATGGCATCAGACATATGGTTAAGGAACACACAGATATTGAGATATGAAACCCGCTGTCGCCACTTCAT